>NC_142878.1:23368030-23668560 GCF_051225735.1 Oryctolagus cuniculus | reverse complement strand
TGCCGGCACCGCAAGGTGGAGGACTAACCTGGTTGAGCCACGGTGCCAGCCGGTTAGTTAGATTTTAAAGAATTTATTAATTGCAGTAAGATTTTTCAAAACTTACTCAAGAAAATTTTAGGGATCAAAGGAAATAATGTTAGGTGTCTTGGTATTTTTTTTTTATTATTATTATATTTGACAGGCAGAGTTAGACAGTGAGAGAGAGAGAAAAGTCTACCTTCCATTGGTTCACTCCCTAAATGGTTGCTATGGCTGGCATGCTGCGCCAATCCGAAGCCAAGAGCCAGGTGCTTTTTTTTGATTTATTTTATTTATTTGAAAGACAGAGTTACAGAGAGAGGTAGAGACAGAGTCAGAGAGAGAGGTCTTCCATCCACAAAATGGATGGAAAATGATTCACTCCCCAGATGGTCTCAACAGCTAGAGCTGTGCCGATCTGAAGCCAGGAGCCAGGAGCCTCTTCCGGGTCTCCCACATAGGGGCAGGGGCCCAAGGACTTGGACCATCTTCTGCTTTCCCAGGCCATAGCAAAGAGCTGGATCGGAAAAGGAGCAGCCGGGACTAGAACCATTGCCCATATGGGATGCCGGCACTTCAGACCAGGGCTTTAACCTGCTGCACCACAGTGCCAGCCCCAGGTGTCTTGGTATTTTTATGTGAACCAGAATTATTTGAAAAGATACTTTATGAGTTTATTATCAAATCTGTAGGAAAAGCTTTGTGTGTAGTGAACTCAATGTGAATAATACGGTTCACATAAGCACTAATACATTTTTGTTAGCAACAATACTCTTTATTTTTATTTTATAAAATAATTTTGTGAAAATAATCATAGATGTTGGAAATATGACCATAGTTCCATTTTATAATATTTCACTAGATGGAAGGCACAGGGTTTACTAAAGCTATCTGATAGCTATGAAGAGGTTTGTGGTTATAATAAAGCAATTGATCTACCTTGGAACTTTGAGTGTGGAACATACATACCTTTATAAAAGAGGAAGAAAAACGTAGAGGTCCATGAAGTGGGGATTCTGAAGATCACATGTTTATCTGTAGGAAATATATGTTAGGGTATTATTCATAAATGAGAGTACCTCAAGAAGTTAATGGAAACTACATATTATGAAAAAAAAACTAAGTATAGATTTCAAAACCAAAATAAACTCATTTTTAAAATGCATTTTTCCAAGATTCTTTGAAGTACCCTGGTAGAGGATGTGTGCTGTCTATTATGTAGTGGGTAGAATGTTTTGTAAGATCTCCATCATTTGTAATGTTCTTAGTTGCTGAATCAAATGGATGGGTTTGATACTCTGCATAGAGTTAAAATGATCATGGCTACAAACAGACCAGATACACTGGATCCTGCTTTGCTACGTCCAGGAAGATTAGACAGAAAAATACGTGAGTCAAGGTTCTTTACCTGCTCTCCATTTCCTTTTGTGTCTGTTTCTCTGTATATTCATCTCCTCACCCCCACTTTGTTCAAAACACATTGTAAAATAATTTCTTATGATTTCTCATTTTCAGATATTGATTTACCAAATGAACAAGCAAGGTTAGATATATTGAAAATCCACGCAGGTCCCATTACAAAACATGGTGAAATAGGTAAGGAAATCATTTTTTTAATATATTTACATCTGGTAAATTAAGCAGCATACTTTTAGATATTGCTGATGGCCTAGCAAATCAGGTTATAAATTCAGCAGACAGGATGATTTTAAACCCAGTACATGTTTGCTACCTACTATACAAAGGAAGTGTTGTAGGTGTTAGGGACATAGTAATGGAGGAAACAAATACCTGCCTTTAGAGAACTTAAATTCTTCTCAGGAAACACAGATGAAATATGGGTGATGTGGTATCTAAAATGGAATAAGTGCTGTGGAAAAAAATAAAGAAAGGGAGGATTTTATGTACATTTTTAAACGCAGTGGGAGAGGGCATGGGAAAGGCCTTCCCAAGAAGGAGATTTTTAAGCAATGACATGGAAAAAGTGAAGGAATTAGACATGGATACTGGGGAGAATTATTTCATTCAAGGTGGAGCAGCAAGAGTCTGAAACAGGTGTGTGCCTGGCATATTCAGGAAGCAGCAAAGAGGCCCTGGTGCCGTGGGAGAGTGGACAGACAGCAGTCAGCAGGCGAGGGTGTAAGGTAATGGTGACCAGATTGTGTGGAGTCCTGTGTAGAGGTCAGCTGCAGGGACTTCAGTGATGTGAATGCCCTTGGAGGGTTCTGACCTGAGGAATTATAGGATCTTACTTTCTGTTAACATTTTTAAAATTTTTTTGAAAGTCAGTGTTACAGAGAGGGAGAGACACAGAGAGAGAGAGATCTTCCATCTTCTGGTTCACTCCAAATGGCTGCAATGGCTAGGACTGCGCCAGGTCTAAGCCAAGAGCTTTGTCCCGGTCTCCTACATGAGTACAAGGGCCCAAGCTTTCTTGGGCTGTCCTCTGCTGCTTTCCCAGGCACCTTACAAGGAAGCTGGATCAGAAGTAGAACAGTCCTGACAGGAACCGGTACCCATGTGGGGTGCCATCATTGTAGGCGACAGGTTAGCTCACTGTGCCACAACACCGACCCCTATTTTTAATTTCTTAGTCTAGAAAATTAGAAACATAAAAAAAGAGGTAAGTATATAATGAATTACTAATACCCATTGACTCATCCCCTTACCTTCGCTAAATTTTTTACTTATTTAAAATTATACAGTTGTGTCCAAAAAAGTTACTTCTGTAGGTTTTTGTGTAATTATTAGTATATTGGTAACTTTTTGTTCCTATAACGAAATGCCTACAGTGTGTGACTTTATAAGGAGAGATTTGTGTTGGCTCATGGTTCTGGAGGTACAAGGTTCAAATAGCGTGGCCCAGACTCTGGCAAGGAAAGCCCTGCACTGCAGCACATGGTGGGAGTGTTTGTGTCTCTGTGATCGATCCTGTCTTTTTTTTTTTTTTTTAAGGTTTATTTATTTATTTGAAGGCAGAGTTACAGAGAGGCAGAGATAAAGGTCGTCTTTTTTGTCTTTTTTTTTAAAGATTTTTATTTATTTATTTATTTGAGTGGTAGAGTTACAGACAGTGAGAGGGAGAGACAAAGAGAAAGGTCTTCCTTCCATTGGTTTACTCCGCAGATGGTCTCAACAACCGGAGCTGCAGATCCGAAGCCAGGAGCCAGGTGCCTCCTCCCAATCTCCCATGTGGGGGCAGGGGCCCAAACACTGGGGTCATCCCCTACTGCTTTCCCAGGCCATAGCAGAGAGCTGGGTTGGAAGAGGAGTAGCCGGGACCCGAATCGGCACCCATATGGGATGCCGGTGCCACAGGCAGAGGATTAACCTACTGCGCCACAGAGCTGGCCCTGAGATAATAGAGGCCCTCTATCCACTGGTTCACTCCCCAGATGGTTGGCACTGCAGGCAGCGGCTTTACCTGCTATGCCACAGTGCTGGCTCCAATCCTGTCCTCCTTATAATGCCACCAGGATTCTCTGCTGGCTGACCAATCTCTGATAGCCACAGATCTGATCCCTTCCTGAAGGCCTCCACCTCCGAACACCACAGTCAGATGAAGTTTCTGCCCTTTTTAAACAAAACTTAGGTGATTCCAGTTCTCTATGAGATGATGTGGCTTTATCAAAGGGGGTAGCAAATCCTCACCCCCACACACACCAGCTTTTTTGTAGTGTAATTGACATTTTTTAAAATGATGAGATTCTGGATATATTTTGAAAGTAAAGTTGACAGGACTTGCTAATGAATTGGATGTAGGGCGTGAGCTAAAGACAGGTACAGGGAAGATTCAGGTTTTTGTCCAGCTGGAAAGATGCAGCTGCCATCAATTAATATTGAGAAGACTGGAAAGATTAAATTCTAAGGAGGGAATAGGGATTTAGTTCTGTGTATTGTTTGATAAACTATGTGTATTAATTCTGTATGTGTCTGTAGTTCATTGGGACAGTCTGTGCTGGGGAAATAAATGTGGAAAATACTGGCATAAACATGGTTTGTAAAGTCTTCTGATGAGATGAGATTTCCAAGGGGGTGAATAGATATAGAGAAGAAGTCAAAGGCTGAACTTAAATAATTCTAACATTAAGAAGTTGAGATGGGGGGCCGGCGCCGCAGCTCAACAGGCTAATCCTCCGCCTAGTGGCGCCGGCACACCGGGTTCTAGTCCCGGTCAGGGCGCCAGATTCTGTCCCGGTTGCCCCTCTTCCAGGCCAGCTCTGCTGTGGCCAGGGAGTGCAGTGGAGGATGGCCCAAGTGCTTGGGTCCTGCACCCCATGGGAGACCAGGAGAAGTACCTGGCTCCTGGCTTCGGATCAGCGCGGTATGCCGGCTGCAGTGCGCCGGCCGCGGCAGCCATTGGAGGGTGAACCAACGGCAAAGGAAGATCTTTCTCTCTGTCTCTCTCTCTCATTGTCCACTCTGCCTGTCAAAAAAACAAACAAACAAAAAAAAACAAAAAAAGAAGTTGAGATGGGGGCTGGCGCTGTGGCGCAGTGGGTTAACGCCCTGGCATAAAGCACCAGAATCCCATATGGGCGCCAGTTTGAGACCCTGCTGCTCCATTTCCAATCCCGCTCTCTGCTATGGCCTGGGAAAGCAGTAGAAGATGGCCCGAGTCCTTGGGTTCCTGCATCCACATGGGAGACCCGAAAGAAGCTCCTGGCTCCTGGCTTTGGATCGGCACAGCTCCGGCCTTGGCAGCCAATTGGAGTGAACCATCAGACGGAAGACCTCTCTCTCTCTCTCTCTGTGCAACTCTGACTCTCTGACTTTCAAATAAATAAATAAATCTTCAAAAAAAAAAAAAGAAAAAAGAAGTTGAGATGAAGAAATAGTATGAGTCTGAAGACACAATGGCAGAGGTAGGAATAAACCAGGAACTGATGGTACCTGAGAAGAAAAATGAAGGAAGTGTTTATTTTTCTAAATATTTTATTTGAAAGAGTGACAAAAAAGGACAGACAGAGAAATCCTCTAGTTCACTCCCAAAATGGTCACAACAGCCAGGGCTCCGCCAAGCGAAGCCAAAAGCCAAGTGCTCTCTCCAGGTCTCCCAGGTGCCTGGGGGAACTGAAGTGCCATAGTCATCATCCTTTGCTTGCCAGGTGCATCAGCAGGGAGCTGGGTGAGAAGCGGAGCAGCTGGAACCGGGACCAGCACTCCGATAGGGAACGGCAGTGTCCCAAGTGGCGGCTTAACTCATTGCACCATGATGCCAGCCCTGAATGGGTGTCTTAGGAAAGGACTGTTCCCCTGTGCAATGCTGACAATAGGACAGATAGAATTCCGAGGATAGACCGTTGGGTTTTACCCCATGGTGATCGTTGGTAACCTTGTCAGAAATAATTGTTTGGAGTGGTGAGGTTGAAAGCCTACGTGAATGGATTTCAGAGAAGTTGAAAGAAGAGACATTGGATTTAGACTTCTTTCTCTCTTTCTCTCTCTCTCTCTCTCTCTCTCTCTCTCTCTCTTTCTCTCTCTCTCTCTCTCTCTCTCTCTTTCTCTCTTTCTTAGGTAGAGTTACAGACAGAGGGAGAGAGCGGTCTTTCATTCGCTGGTTCACTCCCCAAACGGCCACAACAGCTAGTTTTTTTTTTTATTTTTTTATTTTTTTTATTTTTCTTTTTCTTTTTGACAGGCAGAGTGGACAGTGAGAGAGAGAGACAGAGAGAAAGGACTTCCTTTTCCGTTGGTTTACCCTCTAATGGCTGCTGCAGCCGGCACGCTGCGGCTGGCGTACCGCGCTGATTCGAAGCCAGTAGCCAGGTACTTCTCCTGGTCTCCCATGTGGGTGCAGGTGCCCAAGCACTTGGGCCATCCTCCACAGCACTCCCGGGCCACAGCAGAGAGCTGGCCTGGAAGAGGGGCAACTGGGACAGAATCTGGCGCCCCGACCGGGACTAGAACCCCATGTGCCGGCGCTGCAAGGCGGAGGATTAGCCTATTGAGCCACGGCGCCGGCCCTGAATGCATTTCTTATTCAATGAAATAGAATCCAAGCTCAGAATGAAGATGGGGAAGTATAAATAGATTTGAAGACAGGAAAATGTAGAAAATGGTTACCTGTTAAACTTGAGACTGGACGAGGGCGGAGGCCAGTCAAGCCGGGCTTATGAGCCACATGCTGTTTGCCATCTGTTTTTGTAAATAATGTTCCGTTGTAACATAGTCATGCCCATTCATTCATGTTTTCTCTCTGGCAGTTTTCCAGTACAATAGCAGAGACCATATGGCCTGAAACACATAAAATATTTACTGTCTTAGCCTTTACATAAAAAGTTTGGTGTCCGATGAAGTAGAGGAATTTAGTATAATTTCAAGGCAGTTAAAAACAAAAATGCTTTAGAAGTTAATGGCCTAAAATAATTACAAATAGTTGATCTGCACCTCTCATTATCTCATTGCTTCTGTGAGAGTTTTCAACTGGAAAGACTGAACAAAGGAGGTCACTTTATAGGTTTCTTCCATAAATTACTGGGCTGTTATTAGGTGCCAGAGACTGTGTCAGCCCTAGAAATCCCTGCTCATAGGAAGTTTACAGTGAACTTGAACCTGATTCATGACTATCTGTGTTAAGTCAAATAGAGATCGACATACCCTGCATTGACCATTAGAGTAAATCCACATTGTAGTTGCCTAGGCTTTCTTATTTCTCCTCGTATTCCATTTCAAATGCACAACTGCTACCCCAAAGTGATAGCTCTTCATTTCATGTTGATCATGTGGATGAGTGGAGAGGTCACTTAACTTCGATTTTCATGAATCTTTTACTTTACCACCTTGAAGCTTACATAAAAACCAGCCACCTGCTGTTGGGTTCCACGTGATGAAGTTATGTCTGATAACTAGGACCTTTCATATTTCCTAGTGTAACTGAAGCAAATTCCATTGTTACATTTAGTTTTGAATGTTATAGGTTTCTTTAAAGAAGATTTGGTGATAGTTTTATTGAGTCATAGCTGGATGCACATTCACAAATGCATAGCTGTTTGCACTGTAAAAACAGGTTGAGGTGCGTTTGGATTTTGATGATGTTTGTATGTCTTGATGTTAAGGTTTCAGAGATATATGGTATTATGATTAAAGAAGATTTATTTGACAGACTTTTAGCTTGATCAATTTCAAAGTAAGCTCTTTAAATTCTCCATGTGGGCATACATGAAGAAAAGGTCTGACTTTTTTGTTTGGGTCAGGGAAGCTAAATTCTGATGTTTTTTATTAAACAGATTATGAAGCAATCGTGAAGCTTTCGGATGGCTTTAATGGAGCAGACCTGAGAAATGTTTGCACTGAAGCAGGTAAGGGTTTACAGGCTACTTTTACTACTGGTTGTGATTTTTAAAAATTGGCTGAAACTGAGTGTATCCAGAAGCAGAACTTGGGCCTTGCAAGGATATGGATACATGATTTCTGTTTTTGTTTTGAAGGGAGAGGATGGGTGAGGTGGTTTCAGGAAGAGAGAACAGGGCAGATGAGGTGGGAAGAAGGGTACAGCATTGAGTCAGTCGCTGTAGGTAAGACGGCTTGATTGTGAGATCTCAGAGAAACACGCAGAATGCCTTCCAGGATTACCCAGCTGAAAGAGGGGAGACTGGAACATTACTTACCACCACTTCCCCCTTCCAGGTGTTGCATTTCTGGTTGCCTTAGGGGCAAATGTGTAAAGCTGAGTAAGTGATAGGACAGTGCCCCCTGAATGTGGGAAGAGTAGTCAGTGGCATCCCTGGCTGCAATTAGAATGAACCAGTGCCATGGGTAGCTGCTATGCGGATTCTCCATTCCTGGTCTGTGAACAGTAAGCTTTCAAAGATTGATTTATGAATTCTGTGACTATGCAATTTGTGTAAAACACAGTTGTACATTTCTGTGGCTTGTGTGATATAATTTTTATTTGTGGTTCCAGACGGCTTTAACACGTCACCTACAGTCCTTTATCATTTGTCTTCTGGATAAAATCTCCAAATTTTAAAAAAGTGAATTTCTATAGTACCTTTTAGTTAATGACATCATAGGTTGTGTCTTAACTATTTTCTGAAGTATTTGTATCTGTAATGGCCTTTTATTTTCCCATGATGTTTAACCTTATTTTAATGCTACATGTAAATTCCACAGTGATTAAAGGAATTGTCTGGGCATGGCTTTTCAGTAGGCGTTACCTTTAGAGGTATTCTGTGACTCACTATCTGGATCAAAGATCTGCAGGTCTAGAAACTGTATACAGATTAGAGTAAATCATGTTTGCAGAGACTTATCAGTAAACAAAAAGCGTAAAGGGTAAACTTGAAATACTTGCAGTAGTTTATGACAGTTTCTTCCCAGAATCCGAATCAGACCAAATTATTCTCAGAAGGTTACTTTGGTGAAACTACAGTCCAAACAAAAGCAGTGGTGTGATCTTACAGATTGATGTCATCAAATTATGACATGCTTTTTTTCCCCACGTTTTTTAAAGTTTATCTTAAGTTATTCCCAGTAAAGAGCTGTGACTTCTGTGTGAACTACAATTTTAGCTTTTTGACGAATGGGATATTTATACCTGGAGACAAAGTTTCAGTTCTGTTTTCTTTTTATTGGACTTGAAGTCTTTTTTGATAACATACCTTTTTCTTAAGTTAAAATATACTTGAATTTGATTATAATTGACTTTTTCATTCCAGTCCTGACATTATAATCATTTTTGGATTAGAGTATATCTCTTTTAAATGTATACTCAATAAACAGTGCATAGAGTTTATATATATAACTTACCTAATTTAGTTGTAGGCTTCTAAACAGGTTTTAAGACTATTTTTTTTAAAAATCAGCTGTTTTATTCACCAGATTTCCAGGATGACATATATTGATTATTTCTAAGACTCCTTATGTAGAAATTTAGAATGGAAAGATGGGGTACCAGTGTTGTGATGCAGCAAGTTAATCTAACACCTGTGATACCAGCATCCCATTACTTGCTGGTTCAAGTCTGGGTGCTCCACTTCTGATCCAGGTCCCTGCTAATGTGCCTGGTCGTGCAACAGATGATGACCCAGGTGCTTAGGCCCCTGCCACCCACTTGGGAGACCTGAATGGAATTCCAGGCTCCTGCCTTCTGTCTATTCTGGCCCTGGACCTTGTGGCCATCTGGGTAGTGAACCAGTGGATAGAAGATATCTTTGTTTTTGCCTTTCAAATAAATGAAAATAAAAGCTTATAAAGGGGGGGGGGGGATTGGACTGGTGCTGTGGCTCAGTGGCCTGAAGCACCAGCATCCCATAGGGGCGCTGGTTCTAATCCCAGCAGCTCCTCTTCTGATCCAGCTCTCTGCTGTGGCCTAGGAAAGCAGTAGAACATGACCCAAGTCCCTGGGCCACTGAACCTATGTGGGAGACCTAGAGGAGGCTCCTGGCTCCTGGCTATGGATCGGCGCAGATCTGGCCATTGCAGCCATCTGGGGAGTGAACTAGCAGATGGAAGACCTCTCTGTGTCTCTACCTCTCTCTCTCTCTCTGTAACTCTGTCTTTCAAATAAATAAAATAAATCTGTTAAAAAAAAAAAAAGGAAGCAACCTTTGAAATTACTCTAACTCCCACATTTTATATAAGTGAAAATTCAATACAAGATCCTCAATGGAAATATTAGTAGGATTCATTTGATTAATGGATAGTGATACTTTAACAGCTTTACTTAAGATCATGAAATCCAAATCTCAAAGGGGCTGGCTTTGTGGCCCAGGGGTTGGGCCACTGCTTGGGACACTGGCATCCCATACCAGAGTGCTAGTCTGTACCTGGCAGCTGCACTTCCCACTCAGCTTTCTGTTCATGTGCCTTGGAAGGCAGCGTATGAAGGCCTACAAACTTTGGCTCTCCTGCCTATGTGGGAAATCCCAGTAGAGTTCCTGGCTCTTGACTTTGGCTTGGTCCAGTCCACCCCTGGCTGTGTGGGCATTTGGGAAGTAAACCAGCAGATGGAAGATCTCTCTCTGCCTCTCAAACAAATAAATACATTTTTGAAAAGATTTTTTTTTCTCAAATTCTAGGGCCCATATCCATCAGAAAACTAGTGTTAAAAGATTTTACTTATTTGTCAAGTACTATTTGACAAGTAATTTGTCAAAAATTGCAAAAACAGTTGTAATTCTTGAATATGAGTCATAGAAGAGTATCAGTTTATATATGAATAAGATAAATTTTAATACATGAATAATGGCTCTGATTTTTGTTAAAGCCACTGTTGGTTTTCTGTAATTTCCTATTCTCTAAACTTTTAGTTATTAGTAGGAAAAGGGCTGCCCAACTACTGGAAATGTTTTCTTTTGTGTTTCCTCCTTCCAGAGAATCACTGCCTTTTGTTTCTAATTTTTTTTTTTTCTACAGATTTATTTTATTTATTTGAAAGACAGAGTTACAGAGAGAGGTAGAGACAGAGAGAGAGGTCTTCCACCCTCTGGTTCACTCCACAGATGGCTGCAACAGCCGGAGCTGCGCCAATCTGAAGCCAGGAGCCAGGAGCTTCTCCCTGGTCTCACACATGGGTTCGGAGGCCCAAGGACTTGGGCCATCTTCTACTACTATCTCAGGCCACAGCAGAGTGCTAGATCAGAAGAGGAGCAGCCAGGACTAGAACCGGCACCCATATGGGATGCCAGCGCTTCAGGCCAGGGTGTTAACCTGCTGCACCACAGCGCTGGCCCCTAGTGTTTCTTAACTGCTTAAAATGTGTGTGTTTGTTGTTGAAAATTTGGGAAGGTTTTTTTGTTTGTTTTTAAGAGTTACCATATAATACAAGATTGTGAGATGTGAGATACCGTTGAATACAAGATGTGAGCAAGATTTTAAATGTTCAGTTAATTAGCTGCTTTTGATTTTGAAAGTGCTGTTTGCCAAATCTGTGGAAATTAACTGAACTAAGAGTTTTTTGTGTTTTTAAGATTTATTTTATTTATTTGAAAGGCAGTTACAGAGAGAGCAAGAGACAGAGACCTTTCATTCTGCTGGTTCACTCTCCAAGTAGGATCAAGAGCTATGGCTGGGCCAAGCCAAAGCCAGGAGCCAGGAGCTTTATCCAGGTCTCCCACGTGGGTGCAGGGGCCCAACCACTTGGCCACCTTCTGCTTTCCCAGGCACATTAGCAGAGAGCTAATGCTGGTTTTGGAGGCAGTGGCCTAACCCACTGGGTCACAACTTGGCTCCCAAGAGAGTAGTTTTTAAGCATTTAGAAATACTGGATCAAAAATAATAAATCTAGGCTCCTTCACATTTACTCCCTAGAATTACATTGTTTAGTTTTCTTACACTGAACTTATTTCACGTGTGATGTATAGCAATCATGCTGTCTTATTCTCCACAGGTATGTTTGCAATTCGTGCTGATCATGATTTTGTAGTACAGGAAGACTTCATGAAAGCAGTCAGAAAAGTGGCTGATTCTAAGAAGCTAGAGTCTAAACTGGACTACAAACCTGTGTAATTTACTGTAAGGTTTTTGATGGCTGCATGACAGACATTGGCTTAATGTAAAAATAAAGTTAAGGAAAATAATGTGTGTATTGGCAACGATCTCATTAAAAGTATGAATAAAATATGTATGAGTAACATAAATTAGTATATAATTCAGTGATTCAACTTTTAAGATTGGTACAGAAGAAATTTGTATGTTGTTAATGCTGCATTTATTGCAGCAGAAATTACAAAAGAAGAATGTGTTGAAGCTTTTCATATTTGCTGTGTGAACATTTTGTAAAACGTTGAAAATGGTCTGGGAGTAGTACAAGAGAGCATTTCTTATGACTTATTTTATATCATTTGTTTTCCTCATCCTAAAAGTTGAATAAAATATGTTTGATTCAGTTCCCCTAAATATATTCTTATCTTTTTCTAAGGAGGACATTTGCTATGGTCCTTTAAGTTCATTAGTAAATAAAGTATTTATTTGATAACTCAGATGAAGTTGTATTTAGGTAGGTTTTTGAATTTTACTGTAAAATATTCCCCACACTTGGTGTTCATAAGATCATCTGTTATATATAACATAGATGTGTGAGCGTGTCTCTATATATTCCTCCTCCCAGAAAGTGTCTGCCTATTCTTCACGGACTTTGATTAGGCTATTTGATAGTTACCTGAAAAAGTACCTGCATATACATAACTTTCTAAAAATTATGATTAAAGGTAATATTTGCTAATAAATATGACTTGGCATTCTTGGTTTATGTGAAATAATTACTTTTGAGAATGTTAAGGTCTGGACTCCCTTCCTGCTTGGAAAAATTCTCATCTACATACATGATTATAATTTGCATATACTGTAATTTCACAGGATTAATAATTTCCCAAGCTCACCAATGACCTCAGTAGGTATCTATGGATAACAGAGTGTGTCAAATGATGGGGAGGTTGGTGTCAGAAAGTTTTTTTTTTTTTTAAGATTTATTTATTTTAAAGGCAGAAAGAGAGAGAATCTTCCATCTGCTGGTTCATTACCAGATGCTCACAACAGCTGGGCAGGACCAGGCCCAAGCCAGGCGCTGCATACGGGTCTCCCACATGGATGGCAGGAGCCCAAGCACCTGGGCCATCTTCTACTGATTTTTCCAGGCCATTACTAGGGAACTGAATTAGAGTGGAACAGCCAGGATACCAACCAGCGCCCATATGGGATGCCAACATTACAGGTGGTGGCTAAACCTGCTAGGCCACAAGGCCAGCCCGGTCAAAAATGCTTAAGACAAAAGTTCTGTTACTTATTCACAATTGTTTCCCCTATGTGGCAACACAAATCACATAAAGGAGTCACTGGGAATCCCTTGAGATTGTATAATTGAAGGCGCTATTAAAAAAAAAAAAAGACACTCCAGTTTCATAAACACCAGAACGAACAATATAGGACCTGGTTAACTATACAGTCGTTCTTCAAATTAACAGCTGGTACAGAACCTTTTATAATTTTTGAAGGTGGAAGATATTTATAGTGATAGAGAACATGGAGCCCTCGAATAAACTCCGGAACAATTCTGTTTCTATGTGTGTTGGCAGTCTATTGTGTACATACGAGAAAAAAATAAAAAGTGTATGGGCGGGGGTTTTAATCAAATATCCATATTGTCCTTTATTGTCACTTGCTTTTTGTTCATTTTGTCTTTGTACTCCTGTGTTGGCAGTAGGTTTTAAAGAATCATTCTAGCGTACAAATCTTTAAATGTGGGTTCTTCACTTAGCAGCTTGGGTTTCCTCATCTGTTTGAAAACAAACTAGGATAGTGTCTCCCGAGGCCAAGAGAGAGCATATACCTCGCTTTTATTAACGCTGACGCGAACTCTGTTTCCACAACTACCGACAGCCAGGTGGTTTATTAACGTGTTGGAACATGGGCAGACTGGGGATTAAAGTCGGAACTGAGGAAGTATCAGCTCCGTTTCGCAAGTATTCTTAGAAAGTCACCATTTCAGTAACGTGCCTCAAGGTGACGGCTATTTCATTTTCTGTGTAGCATAACATGACTTTAAACTGACCTCTTGTATTCGGGTTCTCACTCGCCGCCGACTGCACAGGACTCCGAGAAGGGAGGAACTCCGGATGCCAGGCCTGGCCGGCAGGGTGTGTGCACCCGTCCCGGACCGCCCCACCGCCTTTCCCAGGACCTTCCCGATCCCGCCCTCCTGCCGCAGCCCAGCCTCCTCCCCGCGTGGGGAGTCCTGCCGGCGCCCCGCCCCCTGCGCCTGCGCTCTCCCGGGGGGGCGGGGCGAGACGGCGCGCTGACACCTGGCGGCGGCGGGGGGCGGGCCGAGGGCGAGCGTGGGCTGCGATTGGCTGGCGCGGCGAGGGCGGGGGGGCGGGAGGAGTGCGGGGAGACGGTTGTAGGGCTCGCGCCCGTGCCGGATCCTGGGCCGCCGAGGGGCGCGGAGACGGAGGGGAGGGGAGACAGCAGCAGCATGGCGGCGGGGTGCGAGCCGCCCCCTCTTCCCCGCTGTCGCCGCCGCCGTCGCCGCAGTCGCTGGGATCCTGTGGTCTGCGCGTGTTCGTTGTAAGCTCGCCTTCGGCCAGTCCGCACTCGCTTCAGCGGCCATCCTTGCTCTCGCCGCCACTGCCAAGCCCGAGGGTCGTGCCCGCCCGGGAACTCACCATCCCACCCCACCCACCACCAGCCCCGCGGCCCGGGACCATGGAGGACGTGAAGCTGGAGTTCCCCTCGCTCCCCCAGTGTAAAGAAGAAGCCGAGGTGAGTCTGTCCGGCGGCTGCCACGCACAGGCCTCCCCCCGCCGGCTCCGGCCGAGGGGCGACCCCAGGCCCCAACCGTCGCAGCCGCCAACTCCGTGGGAGCCGCGTTGCCACCTGAGGCGCCCCGGGACCTGCGGGGCAGCGGCCGTGGGCTGTGTGTGGCCCAGGCTGGGGGTCGCCCTCTGCTGGGAGCGGCGGAGGGCAGGGTCTCGGGTCCGGGGTTTGCAGAGCCGAGCTGAGGGGGGGACGCCGCCCTCGCCCGTGGGCGCGGAGGAGCGCGGGGCGCGCTGGCCGGGCGCTCCCCCTCGGGCTTGCCGGGGCAGGGGGACGAAGCCGCTGGGTCTGGGATCGGCGTGAGCCACAGCCGTGGTGGTGTCGGCGGTTCCCCGGGGGGCACACAGGGCCCCACGTGGGGGCACAGACCCGGAACCCCGACTTCGCAAAGTTTCCCGCAGTGTGTTGTGTGCAGAAAGCCGCGACCAGCAGAAGAAAATGTCGGCATGCCAGCGCGCTTCAAGCAGAAAACTTAATGAGAAGCCTCGCCCTTTGGGGGGCAGTTAGTACTGGGAGGAGGATTCTTCGTACCTGGGCTCCTGATCGCCTAGTTGGTGGCTCTTTCTACTCCCCCTTCCTCCCTGCCTAACTTTGGAATCCATTTTTTTTTTTTTTTCATCTGTTGCTAGTCTGAAATACTTTATGGTGTGCCACACCATAGAGTTTTGGGGGGCTAAGTTAATAACAAGACAAGCACACTCAGTTATACTTTAGCGCAATCAAGAAGTTTCTAGAGTTTGAAAGAGCTTAAAAATAATTGGAAAATTAAAGGTGTATTTTTAGGAGGTCATTTGATTTATTCTAAGTACTCTATTTAATATCTTCATTTGTGATTGACTTGTTTTCTTAAATTTGGGTGACTCCCTTGCCTGTTATGATGGCTTGAGAACTGCGTGTTTTATAAGTAGACATTTAGATAAGAAAAAAGGCAGTTGTTTTAGGCTACTTAGGAAAATGAATTGACACTTTCTTTAGCATGCATTCTTCCCTGCCCTAATCTTACCAGCTCCGGTATAAGGTTTTCCCAGACTTTGCTTTTAGTGTTTAATGTGTTTATAGTATGTCTTATTCCCGAAAAAATTAAAAATTCTTAGTGGGCATATCGCTTTCTTCATGTGTGCCACTGATGAAAACAGTTTCTCTACCTTCGCCCTCACCACAGGATTCTTTGGACACCTATTGGTATCCAGTAATTTCAATTCGGTGCTGACACTTAGCAGAATTAGAGTTAGATCCCGCGTTTACACGGCTCAGTCCCACAAGTCTTCCCCCCTCTCCCCAGATGCCAGCTGCAAGCAGTAGGTTGTCAGTTGTGCTCCTGACCGCCTGTAATCAGGGTTCTTCCATAAGTTCACTTAATTTACTAGGAGGGCTCACAGAACCCAGGGAAACACATTCACAGTTTTATTATAAAGGTTATTACAAAGGATGCAGAAAATCGGGCAGAAGAGACGCCTGGGGCGACATGGGGGAGGGGCGTGTGTCCCTATCTTCAGCAACCCAGAAGCTGATCCTGTTTCCTTCAAGAGTTTGAGGAACTTCCTAATAACCAGCCTTCTCTTAGCACCCACCCTTCCCAGAGGGCGCTGGGTGAGGCTAAGGTTCTCATCTTTTACTTGATCTTTCTGGTGACCGACTCCACCTTGAATCCCTTCATTAGCATAATCTTGGATACAGTCAGCTGTGGCTCATTTGGAATAAAGAGAGACATCACTCTAGAAAATCCTAGGGTTTTAAGGGACTGTAATAGGAATTGGAGACAAAGATCAACTGTAC
This sequence comes from Oryctolagus cuniculus, assembly GCF_051225735.1. Classification (NCBI taxonomy): domain Eukaryota; kingdom Metazoa; phylum Chordata; class Mammalia; order Lagomorpha; family Leporidae; genus Oryctolagus; species Oryctolagus cuniculus. The sequence goes on along the minus strand of NC_142878.1, from coordinate 23,652,510 downwards.
CTCAGGAACAGAGGTAATGTTTAAACCCTGGTGGATGACGAAGTAGTTATTGTCACTGAGAGTCAGTTCATACCTCATATCATGGCACTGGATGTTTGATCTGTTGGTCGCTGGTAACAGAAACCAACTGAGACTAGTTTTAAGTAAGAGAGGAAACAGATCCCAAAAGGTAGTGATACGACTGGTCTCAGAGATTTGACTAGACTAGGTGTTGAATGCATCAGAACCGCCTCTGCTCAGGAGTTCTGTGTCTCTTGGGCTTCTCAGTCAAGGCTTGGAGCTCAGCCGTCAGCCCATCTCTCCTTCAGCTTCAGTGTTTGGCCCAGTTTAGATTCTGTTCCTAATGTTGGGATTGGTCACTATTATCCAAGAAGGGGTTACAATGAGTTACCCAGTCCAGATCATATCCCTAATTGCTTGGTTAAGGGAATGAAGTTTATCTTGGTTGCCCTCCCACTGGAACTATAGGAACACTTCCACAGATGGAGAGTGCTTGTGGGGCAGGAAAAAACTACCAGAGGGGGGCATAAAAATAAATCATTAAATGGGGTACAGTTACTCATTATAAACTAATAAAACAGTGTTTGTTTTCCTATTTCCAACAAGATACGCAAAAAGGGTGACCAGTACTGTTTTCTTCCAGATAGGAAACTCTGTGTTGAAAACTATTAGTAATTGGTTTTAGTAATTAATGCACTCAAATTATGGTAGCTGGATGATTCAGTCACCTGTACAAGAATATTACTTTCAAATTTCTTGAAGTACTGGTGACAACTCCCCCCTCCTCCCCACCCCGCAAAGGCAGAGTTATGTAGAGAGAAGAAGAGAGGGAGAGAGAATCTTCGATCTGCTGGTTTACTCCCCGAATGGCTGTAACAGCCAGGACTGGGCCAGGCAGAAGCCAGCAGCTTGGAATTCCACCCGGGTTTCCCACAAGGGTGGCAGGGGCCCAAGCACCTGAACCTTCTGCTGCTGCTTTCCCAGGTGCCTTAGCAGGGAGCTGGGTCTCAAACTGGCTCTGATATGGGATGCCAGCATTTCAGGTGGAGGATTAACCTGCTGTGTCACAATGCCAACGGGCGTGGATTTTTGTGTATCTTATAGTTACAACCTGTGTCCTTTATTTTGATGGTCTTTGAGCATTTTTATCATTTTTTTAATCCTCCAAATGCAGTTTGTAAATCATGTAACTACTCATACTGATGATTGGAGGATTTTGAATTGTGAATTAGTTTCTGTCAAGCATGATGTTTCCTAATTAAGTGTGTTTTGTATTATCTGGCTTGCTTTGGTTTGATAAATATGGTTGGGCTGCTTGGCCAATCACCAAAGTTTGGGAAATTGATTCTACTAATTAACTACAATAGTAATTTATGATAGATCATTGGCAGTTACGAGAAGTGTACCCCATTAATATTTTAATCCCTAAAGTGTTGGATTCTAGGACCAGTGTGGACCAGCTGAAATTAAGAATGTCTCTCAAGAGACAAATTAAAAAATTAAAAAATCAAAGTAAAAAGTTTAATGAGCTATTTTATCTGTTATATAAAATAACCTAATTATAATTCTGAAAGTTTTGTTGTTTAAAGAACACCTTAATCCTTGTTTCTTGTCATTTAAATTTTTGGTTATTTGTGAAACTAATGGAATCTGCTGTTTTTATAGAAGGTTCTTAAAGTCTAATGTAACTTAAAAATCCACATGCTTCTGTGTCGTATTTTTAGCCTTTAATTAGCTGACATTTTGTATAATGTTATGTACTTTGATTGTGTTTTCCTTTCTTTTTAAGGAATGGACCTACCCAATGAGGCGGGAGATGCAGGTAAGACAACCTTTTTTTTTTAAGATTTATTTTTTTGAAAGTGTTACAGGGAGAGGGCGAGAAAGATTGATCTTCTGTCTACTGGTTCACTCCCCAGAGTGCCACGACAGCTGTGGCTGGGCCAGGACTAAGCCAGGGAACCACGGAATTCTTCCAGGTCTTCCATGTGGGTGGCAGGCACTTGGGCCGTCCTCTTCCTCGGCTTCCGTTCCAGGCTGTTACTGAGCTGGATTGGTGGTGGATCAGCCAGGACATGAACCAACCCCCATGGGGGACGCCTGTATTGCAGGCAGCGGCCTTATCCGCTATATCACAACACTGCCCCAGCAGCCTTTTGTTCAAGCCTGATTATTATTATTATTATTATTAAATAACCTAAATTCACAGCAATTTTAAGACCTGCTGGTTCACGACCTGTGGGTTCTTCCTGAAGTATTTGGAATATTAACTAGGTATTACGAATATTGTGAATATTTAAATTTAATTTAGGATCTCCAAAAGAATAGGAAATGAGCAACCTTTTTCTTTTAACTTAGAACCAGGAAGCAGTAATATAAGCTTAATGAACTACTGTCTTTTATTTCATCTGAAAAAGTTGGATAGTGTAATGGATTTTTAAGAAGTTAATGGAAAGCATTAAATATGACCTATTTTTATATCAATAAACTTTTAATTTTATTTCCCCATTACTTGTTGATGTTGCATTTTTTAAGGATTTGTTTACTTATTTAAAAGTCAGTTACACAGAGAGAGAGGCAGAGAGAGAGAGAGGTCTTCATCCGATGGTTTACTCCCCAATTGGCCGCAGTGGCCGGAGCTGCGCCGATCCGAAGCCAGGAGCCAGGAGCTTCCTCCAGGTCTCCCACACGGGAGCAGGGGCCCAAGGACATGGGCCATCTGCTGCTTTCCCCAGGCCGTAGCAGAGAGCTGGATAGGAAGTGGAGCAGCTGGGTCTTGAACCGGCACCCATATGGGATGCTGGTGCTTCAATTCAGGCCAGGGCGTTAACCCACTGGCCACAGCGTCGGCCTTAATGTTGCATTTTATAATTGTATTCCTTTTGAAAATAGTTTGTTCTGTTTGTCTAGTTTAGTTAAGGAGAGTTGTGACTGTAAAGCCAATTAGGCTTTTAAAAGTTGTTAACTTTTGTGCCTGATTTCCAGTTAATATACTTAGTTGAGTTGTCTAGAAGTCTAAGTTGAATGCTTCCAGGTTGAAGTGAATTAAAGTGATAGCTCACCTTCATAGCAATTTCTTTTCTTTTGCATTTCATACTATTTACTGCTAACCTCAGGATCAAACAGTGTCTTTTCATTGTTGGTAATCCCTGGACTCCTAAAAACTATTACCTTTCTTGGGGCCGGTGCTGTGGTGCAGCGGGTAAAGCCCTGGCCTGAGGCACCGGCATCCCATATGGGTGCCATCCCATTCGGGCGCCCATTCTAGTCCCGGCTGCTTTTCTGATCCAGCTCTCTGCTATGGCCTGGGAAAGCAGTGGAAGATGGACCAAGTCCTGGCTTTGGATTGGTGCAGCTCTGGCTGTTGTGGCCATCTGGAGAGTGAACCTACAAATGGAAGCCCTCTCTCTCTCTCTCACTACCTCTCTCTGTAACTCTCAAATAAATAAATAAAAAAAAATATTACCTTTCTCTCAGTGCAAATTCACTTTTGAAAATAGAAATACATATTAGATATATTACTTAAAGTTATAAGGATTACAAAGGTGAAATTGTTGGGACTGTCAACAGGTAAACATTTGCAGAAATAATTTGATTCTGTTAATTATAGATAATTTTTTCCAGTTTATTTATATGAAAAGCAGAGTGTCAGAGAAGTCTTCTGTCCATTGATTCCCTCCCCAAATGTCCACAAGTGTGGCTGTACCAGGTCGAAACCAGGAATTCCATCTTTTTCTCACATGGGTGGGAGGAACCCAATTCATGCGATCATCTGCCTCCCAGGTATATTAGCAAGAAGCTGAGTCAGACATTGAGGCAGCTCCATCAGAGGCACTCCCACAGATAGGCTTTATATCAAATGATACATCTGAAGTTTAATAACAGTATACCAAATGGGAACTTAACCCATTGTGTCCCAAGGCCCGCCCCTAGACAATAGTCCTCATCCTGTTGTATCTTGTGCTGCTTTTAATGTGACTGAATAAGGTCCTGTGTTTCAAAAGGAGGATTTTTTTATGTCTCTGATATCTTAACTATAACAGAAATAAAATTAGAGAGTTTTATTAATCTAAAAGCAATACATTGTACTAATTCTGCCCACACTGTTTATATAAAGCAAGCACTGTCAAAATTCAATTCTGACTCTAAAGAACTTTTTTCTTTTTTAAAGATTTAAATATTTTAAAGATACAGTTAAAGAGAAAGGGAGAGACAGAGACTTTCTATCCACTGGTTCATCCCCTAAATGGCCATCATGTGTTGCTTTCCTGGACACATCAGCAGGTAGCTGGATTGGAAATGGAGCAACCAGGGACTCACACTGGTGCCCATATGGGATGCCCCATGTCATAGGCTGCAGCCTTACCTGCTACACTGAAACGCTGACTTAAGTATTTTTGCACTTGAGATGTCTCATTTGATATAAAGCGCATCTGCATTTCTCTTCAATTATTTGCTCAAAGTGGCTAGGAAATATTCCCCAAATAAACTTTGAAGCCAGTTATCATAACATCTACTAAAATGTCTCACAAATTCAGTTATGTTACGTGTTTTGTATAGATTTAAGTTGTTCATGGTAAATTCTTTTTTTTCCCCCCTCTCTGTAGGAAATTTTACCTGGATTGTTCTTAGGCCCATATTCTTCTGCTATGAAAAGCAAGGTATGAACTCTGTTGAGCTCGCTAAGACTTATAAACTTTTATAATATTTTTTTCATGACATTCATGTGTTTGTGAGATTTACCAATCAATTTAACTTACTTTCTAAAATGTTAGGCATCTCTAATGGCTTAATCATGGCTTCAGAATAATAGAAGATACAGTTAAGGCCCCAAATAAGGCAATTTAATATTTCATTTAATCTTTTTTCTGGGGAGAGTCTGTTTTTTAATTGAAAGTGACCGTATTTCTGTTTATGATCTGCATGCTTGAGGGTGGGAAGCCTTGCACTTACATGAATGTCCCAAATAGTCAAGTTGTAATGTACTTCCTCAGTTACACAATTAAAATGGATAGATGTTATTTTAATGTTTATAGCAGTATTCTTGCTGCTTTCTGGAGAATTCAGCTCTATGAATTATGACAGTGCTACTACCACTCTTTGAATTATAATGTAAAACATATCACAGATGTCTTGCCCAATACCTTGCTTATTTAGAAGACAATATATTTGAGTGGTGTATGATCTCTCCATGACACAATTTGATTTGGTTTGGAGATTTTAAAAGAGTCAGTCATCCCAACATTGAATTTTTTTTTTTTTTTTTGCTGTAGAGGCAGGATTAGGAGTAACCCTTAGTCATTTTGTTGGCCTGCAGTTGGAAATACGGGGAGTTGGTAAAAATAAGTACTAGGGAAAGGATATATCAGGTAATAGAGATATAGCTGTGACTTAATTTGTAAACAGATTTAAGCATAATTATGTATGTTATTCACATTAATAAAGTTGATGTGAAAAATCCATCCTAGATAATAAAATGTAAATGAAGGAATGAATGCTGAATTCATTTTAGCAGTTGGCATCAATATTAATGTAGAACACTGATTAGTTATTAATCCTACTAAATGCTTACTTCTCTTTCCCTAACTTAGGATGTATTCAGAAAATAAAAAGACAATTTAGTTCTATCTGCTCATTAAGAAAATTTGCTGCAAAAATTAACCATTAACATTTTTGAAGCCATATTGTCATAGACAGCTTGAATTACTCTTAAAGAATATTGTAGATGGAATGGCTTAAACAATAAACATTTATTTCCCAGCTCTGGAGGCTGTGAAGTCCATGATCAAAGTACCTAAATGGTCTTGGCTTGCAGACTCTTACTTCTGGCTGTAGCCTCAGGTAAAAAAGGAGCTTGTCTCTCTTAACTGTGATATGATGCAACCTCCACCCTGACAACCTGAACCTAGTTACCTACCAAGTGCCTAACCTCCCACTATTACAACATTTTGGCAGTATAGGCTTCAATGTATGAATTTTGAGAAGATACATAAAGATTTTTTATGTAGCATATAAAAATTATTTTTTACTTTTTATAAGTTATTAGTGTTCTGGACTATTCTGAAAGTGGGAATTAAATATGTAGAATTATAAGCTGAAGGTGGAAGGAAAATTCAAGACTATTAATTTTGATTCCTTGTTATTTGCATGATTTATTCAATTATTGATTTACTGAACAACTTACCTGTGTTACACAATTTTGCACATTATATCGATCAGTGAACAAAAATAACTTTCTAGCTGTTAACATGTCATCTATAAATTCATTGAAACCTGCAATCACTTGAAATTAAAAATTTTTTGATAATTTCTAGAATTGACATGTTAAATTGCTTTATATATAAAACCAAAAGCACTACAGAATATAAGATATTATTATGAGTTGCCGTTTTTTACATTTAGGAGAATTCTTGAGTGCTAAAATGTTAATTAGATTGTGTGAGTTATAAAATTAATTCTGACTTGATAGAAAAGGTATACTGGGTGAGACAGGGAGTTAGATATTTGGGCTCTGATATTGCCATTAACCAGGTCAGTGATATTGATAAAATAAATACTGTTATTTAACTATTTATATCTTAATAGACCCCAGTAAAGAATTAGGGTTGCAGTCAATGTGTATAGCTACTATTTACTAAACATTTGCCATATGTTCCAGGCTCTGTCAGGCACCATACATATATTTATGCTATCTCAGAATTTTTCAAAAGCATTCAGAGACAGACATGTTTTCCCCACTGTCACATGAGGAGATGGAGCTGCAGGGATAAGGTTAGCTGATCTAGGATTTCTAGCTTGGGCTGTCAGGATTCCAAGCTCAATGCTTTTAAAATGCAGTATATAGTGAGAGAGCCATTTCCCAAGTAAAATTAGCTTTAATTTTGTGTTCTTTAAGGCTCAGATGTGGGTCATGTGTATTCTCAGCACTTCTGTATTGCAGTAAGAGGATAGTTTATGTTATAAACTATTTCTCTTCCTTGACCATCCCCTCTTTTTACAGCTACCTATACTACAGAAACATGGAATAACCCATATAATTTGCATACGACAAAATATTGAAGCAAACTTTATTAAACCAAACTTTCAACAATTATTTAGGTAAGAATTATTGTTAACATTTAGAAAATCATTAAGGATAGTAGACATAATAGTGGTTTTATTTTAAGTTTATTTTATACAGTAAGACTTTCTTCTGTATGTATCTGTTTTGTAAAGATGGTTCATGAAGTATGTAATTTAAATTTAATTTAAATATTATGCTTATAACGTAGAATTTGAAAGGTTCGAAAGAAACTAGGCTTCCTGTTCCTGTCCCCTACGTACTCAGCTCTCTTCCCTAGAAGTGTCTACCTTTAACTCCTCTAATGAGTATCCTCCCAGAGTTACATGTAACTATGTAAGCATATTCCTGTTTAGGAATTGTATGCTGGCCTTTTTTTACTTTGTAGTTTTTGAAGATTACTTTATATTAGTACTTGCAAAGCTATTTTATATACTATAAAGACTTATTCAATCAACTTGCTATTTTTGAGCATTTAGATTGTTTCAACACTTTTACTAATATAGGTACAGAATATAATGACTGTGTCTGGACATACCATGTAGTTCATTTGTGAGTATATTGGTAGGATAAATTTATAGAAGTAGAGTTGCTGCATCTCAGAATATGAACATCTTAGGTTTTGATAGATACTGCAGACTGTCATCTAGTTGTGTCACTTTACATTCCCATGGTCAAGTGCATGAGTGTGACTCTTTCATTGGGACTTCTCTAGGACAAAATTATAAACATTTTTTGTTTTTCACAGTCTTGAAGTGAAAATGTTCAACTTTCTCATGTGTCTTGGGATAAGTGTGGATGAGTATCTGGTGGCTTTTAGTGTTGACAAAGGTGAAAAGGTACATAAAGAACTAGTGAAAGCCAGTCTCTCTTATCCCAACCAACTAGCATCTCTTCTGAAAGTTTCTAGTAACTCTGCCTTGAATATCTCTCTGGAGATACTCTATACCTTTATAAAGCATCTGTGATAACAATATTTTAATGTTCAATTATTTGTAAAACTGAAAGCAGCCTACAAATATCCATAAATAAATGACACTGAAATACATTGTATGAACGTAAAATAGAATATGTCACCACAAGAAGCAATGTATTTGTTCGTGTTGGTTTGGAACAATCTCCCAGATTCATTAAGTGAAAAAAGAAGACTATAGAAATGTGTATACTGCCAGTGCGTTCACAAATACACATTTTATATGCATAGAAAATTTCTGGACCAAAACTGCTTGGTGGTAGTTGCCTTTTTAGAAGGAAAGTTCAGACTCTACATTGGTAGAAGGATTTTTCATTTTCTGTGTTTTCATACTATATTAAAATTTTTGCCATGTGTGCAGTTTTTAATTAATAAAAGGTTTTTAAAAAGAAGTGTCTGAGAGCTGGTGCTGTGTTGCAGCAGGTAAAGCTGCCACCTGTGGTGCCGACATCCAGTATGGGCAATGCTTTAATTCCTGGTTGTTCCACTTCCAATCCAGCTCCCTGCTAATGTGCCTAGGAAATCAGTGGAAGGTGGCCCAAGTGCTTGGGCCTCTGCGCTCACGTGGACCCAGAAGAAGCTCCTGGTTTTGTACTGTCCCATGTACTGTTGTGGCCATTTTGGGGGTGAACCAGCAGATGGAAGATATCTTTATCTCTCTCTTTCTCTAGCTCTGTCCTTCAAATAAATACACAAATATTTTTTAAAAATATATTCTTATAAAATCTTGCATTTTTTCAAATCCTTTTTTTTTTTTTAAGGTTTATTTATTTATTTGAATGACATTTCCCACTCACTAGGTCACACCCTAAATGGCTGTATAGACTAGGCTGTGTCAGGCTGAAGCCAGGAATGAGGATCTCCCATGTGGATGCAGGAATTCAAGTACTTGAACCATCATCCTCTGTTTCCCAGGAGCGTTAGGCAGCTAGATCAGAAAAGAAGTAGCCAGTACTTGAACCTGCACTCTGATATGGGATGTGGGCGTCCCAAGCGAGGGCTCAACCAGCTGCTCCACAAGTCTCACCCCAGTTTTTCTTTTTTGTGTAGATGTACTGTGTATGCACACATGTAGATATATGTATTAAAGAAAATCAGAATTTTGTGTTTTAATATGTCAATGTTTCTAGCTTGCATAGAATTTTTGTTTTTAGTAATAGTATTTTGGGTCCTGGTTCAACAGTGAGGTCTAGTCACTTTCAGATACAAGTGTTGGAATATTTGTAGTTTATACGTAGGATTTTCCTTAGATCCTGAGCTTTAGCTTTTCTGTATTAAGCTCTGCAGTTAATAAAGTTGCTATACCTTGAAGATCATTGAAAAGCTACAATTTTTAAAGCAAATTGATTTTAGGAACTGACTTCATACTTTAGTTAATTACCCATGTTGTATTAATAAAAAGGTGATTTGGATAGGTTATAAATAAGCTTTTCAGAGATGGGCATTTGGTGCTGTGGTTAAGTTGCCACTTGGAATGCAGACACCGCAGGTGAGTGTGCCTGGTTCAGGTCACATCTGCTCCCCAGTCCTGCTAATACACATCGTTGGAGTCATCAGATGACTGCTCAAGTACAGTTCCCTTCCACCCACAGGGGAAACCTGGGTGGAGTTCCTGTCTCCTGGCTTTGTGCCGATCCAGCCCTGGCTGTTGTGGGCATTTGAGGATTGAATCAGTAGATGGAAGATCTCTGTCTCTGACTTCCAAATAAAAATGAAAATTAGTTGAAGTTGAATACAACAGCATATTAATGGCTTATTTTAAAATTTTTTTAAAGTATAAAATTTCATGACAGATCTTAGCTTTTTTTTTTTGCCTTTTTTTTTTTTTTTTTTTTTTGCTTTGCTGAAGATGAGTTCAAACTGAATGTTTGCCTCATGGTTCCATCAGATGTCTTTTGGCTCCTCTTTCATACTTTGAGCTTCCTGTGAAATGAAATTTCTTGTAAGATTACAAGGAGTTCACAGGGCCACTTCGAGAACAATCATCTTACATTAGGAATGGAAGAATCAACAGTCAGGGGTGCAGGCACTTTCATCTTCGTTTTCAAGATCTGGTCTGATTTAGAGGAAAGTTTCTTCCTGCTTATTTCTCTAACTAGATCAATTTTTGTCTTTCTAAAATATGAGAAATGTTAGCATGTTATTTAAGGCTTTGAATGCTCTACCCTCAAGCAATATAAAATCTGTTTCCCAATTCTTAGCAATTTGATACTCTAAAAAGTGTTTTACATTCTTTTCCATGGTTATCAAGAAATATGCAGTTATTTTTTATATAATGAGTTTTTTCTGAAAGTGCTTTATCGCAAAATATTCTATTTTTAGGTATTTAGTCTTGGATATTGCAGATAATCCAGTTGAAAATATAATACGTTTTTTCCCTATGGTAAGTATCATTATTATCATTTGAGATTTATGATTTGTCTTATTTGTGATTCTAAAACTTACTACTTTTACCCTGTTATGACCACAAAATTTTGAGGCTGGCTTTTGAAAGAAATTAATTATTTATGTAACAATTTTTATTATCTCAAGAAATCTGAGAAATTTATACTCTGTTAAATTCAAATTAAATTTTAGCTTTTTAATTTTTTTAACTTGTACTAGCTGTATTGGTAGCATTTTGGAAGTTCTTGAATTATAAATAGCACAAAATTGTTTTCAGTAAATTTCATTCTGTTTCACTATATGTATGCTTATGCTAATATACCTGCTTTATTGTAACATACTGACTTTTACCTTCAGACTAAAGAATTTATTGATGGGAGCTTACAAACTGGAGGTAAATACTGTTTCTTTTACTTATTAGCTAATGCTTGCTTTTATGAGATGATTTATTACAGTTAATTTTTTACCTTTATTGGTATTTATCTTGAATGTGGTTTATGAAAGTTGCAACTGTATGTAATAGAATACTGCTAAAGTTTTATTTTCCCAGTACTTTAATTTGGATAGCTGTTTCGAAATAATTCTATAGGGCAGGCATTTACTGTAGTGATTTAGACATCACTTGGGTCACCTGCATCTCGTATTGCAATGCCTGGGTTCCAATGCCAGCTCTGCTTCTGTTGCCAGCTACTTGCTAATGTTCGGTTTGGTGATAGGTCAGGTACTTGGGTTCCTACCAACCACAGGGGAAACCCAGATGGAGGTCCAGGCTCCTGGGTGTGGCTTGGTCTAACCCCACCTGTGGTAGATACTTGAGGAGTAAACCAGCAGATGGAAAATCAGTCTCTCACTCTTTCTCTGGCCTCAAGTAACAAAGACTAAAATAACCTTACAAAATTATTTTCAAATTCTCTGTAAGCTTTAAATTTAATTTATCTAAAAGTGTTTTATTTTCTATACAGTTAAAATAAATAAATAGTGAATACCTGAAAGTAAATAGCCAAGGTAATATGTTTGTTATTTAAAATGTTTATGAAATACTTACTTTGTTATGGTATGCTACATAGCTTTAAGACATTTCAGCTGCTTCTGACTCAGTGGTTTTTAAAAATCAGAGTAACTATTTTTCAGGGAAAGTTCTTGTCCATGGAAATGCAGGGATCTCCAGAAGGTAAGAAGTTAGAGATAATCTTTCTTTAATGTTTTTAATTAGTGAGTTGTATTTTCTGTTTTTCTGTTTCTTATAATATTTTTCCCTTCTCTTCAGTGCTGCCTTTGTTATTGCATACCTTATGGAAACTTTTGGAATGAAATACAGGTAAGAAAGTACTGTAAAACTTAGCCACAATTTAAATTCCCATTAAAATAAAGTTGAATGGAGATGGTTTGAGAGCTGTGATGTTTTCCTTTTTTTTTAAATAGTGGATTCATGTTTAACGTGGCATGCCCTTCTATCCCATGGTTAATCTTTTAACCTAACTTCCTACCTTGCATAGACCTGCTGAAGCTAATCTTTTTATGGCTTTGTGGCACTAGTGCTATCTTAACTGGTATTTTAAGAAGACAAGGTAACATGGATGGAATAATCCATGGAAAACTACTTACTTCTAGGCAATTGGTAGCCTGTGGTTAAAAACTATGAGATACAAATGGAGTGTGGCTAATTATGTTTCCCTTTATAAACAGGTGAAAAATTACTTAGTTGTTTGTAGCCTCTTTAGATAAGGGTAGTCTTATTGAAACTCATCTTTTCCCAGCATAGTTTACAGATTTAAAGGGGGTTAGGGTTGGTCATGAGCTTCTTTCTCCAAAATAAAGCAGAAGCCTAGGCAGTAGAGTTAAACATTTCTGTTTCTTTCACTGTACAAGTTTGATATCTTAAATAATCATTGGCAACCCTTTCTGTTACACTCCTTAAACTACAAGTTCTTAAAGGTATATAATTTGAATTCAAAAATTTTTAAAAAGATTTTATGTATTTATTTGAGAAATAGAGACAGAGGGACAGAGAGAAAGGTCTTCCATCCGCTGATTCATTCTCCAAATGGTTGCAATGGCTGGAGCTGGGCCGAACCGAAGCCAGGAGCAGGAGCTTCTTCCCAGTCTCCACGTGGGTGCAGGTGCCCAAGCACTTGAGCCATCTTCTGCTGCTTTCCCAGGCCATTTCGGGGAGCTGGATTGGAAGAGGAGCAGCCAGGACTAGAATTGGTGTCCATATAGGATACTGGCACTGCAAGTGGAGGATTAACGTAGTGCCTGAATTTAAATTTTTATTTATTTCATTGAAAAGAGAGTTAATGTCCCTTACTGGACTTTACACTATCCATGAGAAAGATGATCCCTACAGAAGTTGAGTAAGTTTCTCCCAAGTGATACAGCTAGTGAACAGTGGATTGTGATATTTAGTCTAACTGGACTTTTCCCTGACTACCTTCTGTAGTGTTATGCTGTATGATTAGGGTGTTGTTTCTTTGGTAGATTTGTAGGAAAGATTCCTGTTTAGGTAATTCTGGGAAACTTCACTAATTCATAAAATAATCACATTAATTTTCTATTGGCAGAGATGCATTTGCTTATGTTCAAGAAAGAAGATTTTGTATTAATCCTAATGTTGGATTTGTACATCAACTTCAGGTAATTTTTCTCCTCTTTCAGGTAGTAAGAAATCAGGACAATTAAAATATTTTGTACAGGGTGGATGTTAAGGTTAAGACGCCAGTTAAGACATCCTGATAGGTAGGTACGTCTTTGTTTACATGTGTGAATATGCTTTTTTAAAAAATTAATCTAAGTAGAATTGGTGGGTTAGTACATTCGAAGTTTGGTAAGTGTTGCCTAAGTGCCTCTAAAAAGGACAGAATAATGTAAACTTACCAGAAGACAGGGAGTGCTTGTTTTCTGGTACTGTAGTTACTCCAGTAGCCAGTTATTCAGCAAATCTTGATGATTGCAATCATGGTAGTAAAAGTATCAATTCCTTATAGTTTTAATTTGCTGCCCTTTGAATGAGTTTGAACCTCTTGTGCTATGTTTGTGTTATTTTTCTGTTAACTGATATTGATATTCTTTGCCCTTTTTTCTATCAGGTTATTAAGCTTTTTTTTCATTGGTTTCTAAGAACTTTTGTATGTTAAGGAAGTATATATATATATATAAATATATATATATATATATTTTTTTTTGAAAAGCAGCATTTGAGAATGAGATACAGAGAGAGATATCTTCCATCTGCTGGTTCACTCAAATGGTTGCAACAGCCGGGGCTGGGCCATACTAAAGCCAGGAGCCAGGGATACTTCATCTAGGTCTCCCACAAGGGTGCGGGGGCACATTAGCAGAGAGCTGGATCCATATGGGATGCTGGCATTGCAGGTGGCGGCTTAATCTGCAGATTATGGCAGATGTATTTACTTATTTGAAAGGCAGAGTGACAGAGAAAGGGAGAGACAGAAAGTGAGATCTTCCATCTGATAGTTCACTCCCCAAATGGCTGCAATGGCTAGGGCCGGGCCAGGCCGAAGCCAGGTGCCAAGAGCTTCATCCAGGTGTCTCCCATGGGTGGCAAGGACCCAAGTGCTGGGACAACCTTCACTGCTTTCCCTGGCACATTAGCACGGAGCTGGATCAGAAATGGAGCAGCTGGAACTGGAACTGGTGCCCGTATGGGATGCCATGTTGCAGCTGACTCCTTAACATGCTACACCACAATGCCAGCCCCACAATTTTTATTCTATATCAAATTCTGATCTATATCTGAATCTGGTTCTGGACCTTGTATTTTATTCAGTTGATCTCTTTATTGCTACATCTATGAACATTTAAATACTATAATTTTATACAATTTATGAAATTTCTCAGAGTCCCCTCATTCATATTCTTTTTTATTTCTTTAAAGATCTTATTTATTTATTTGGTAGGTAGTGTTACAGACAAGTGAGAGGGAGAGGAGACAGAGGTCTTCTCTCCACTGGTTCACTCCACAAATGGCCGCAACAGCTGGAGCTGTGCCAGTCTGAAACCAGGAGCTTCCTCTGGGTCTCCCACACTAGTGCAGAGTCCCAAGCACTTGGTCCATCTGTCCATCTTCTGCTGCTTTCCCAGGCCATAGCGGAGAGCTGAATTGGAAAAGGAGCAGCCGGGATTAGAACCGGTGCCCATATGGGATACAGAGCTGCAGGTGGAGGATTAATGTACAGTGCCATAGCACCAACCCCCCTTCATTCATATTCTCTCTAAATTTTTCTGAGGGATTCTTATTTTTGGTATGAAATGTATTGGAAGGCATAGTTAAGAAAGACTTGACATTTTAAATTTTTAGTTCTAGTTTCTTCTTCATTGGATGTTCCTTGTATCAAAATAGTGATGTTATGACTGTAGTTATGATACTTCACTTATCCTTGATTTAATTATTAATATTTTTAAAGAAATGTTTACTTTTTAGGCAGAGTTATATAGAGAGAGGTCTTACATCTGCTTCTTTACTCCCCAAAGGGCTGCAATGGCTGGGACTGGGCCAGGCCAAAGCCAGGAGCTTGGAACTTCATCCAGGTCTCCCACGTGGGTGGCAGGGGTCCAAGCACTTGGACCATCATCTGCTTTCCCAGGAAGCTGGATCACAAACTAAGTAGCCAGAACTGGAACTGGGATGGCAGTGGCTTAACTCACTGTGTCACAGTGCCAGCTCCAAATATTTTTCTAGTTCTTAGAATGAATAGAACAGAGGGGCCGGTGCCGTGGCTCACTTGGTTAATCCTCCGCCTGTGGCGCCGGCATCCATATGGGTACCAGGTTCTAGTCCTGGTTACTCCTCTTCCAGTCCAGCTCTCTGCTGGGGCCCAGGAAGGCAGTGGAGGATGGCCCAAGTGCTTGGGCCCTGTACCCACATGGGAGACCAGGAGGAAGCACCTGGCTCCTGGGTTCGGATCGGCACAGCGCATGCTGTGGTGGCCATTTGGGGAGTGAACCAACAGAAGGAAGACCTTTCTCTCTGTCTCTCTCTCTCACCATCTAACTCTGCCTGTCAAAAAAAAAAAAAAAAAAAAAAAAATAGAACAGAAATACCTTTATTACCACATTTTTTTTAAAGATTTATTTATTTCATACTTGAAAATCAGAGTAACAGAGAGAGAGACAGACAAATGGAGAGAGAAAGATCCTTTGTCTACTGATTAACTCTCCAGATGGCTGCAACAGCCAGGGCTGGATAAAGCCAAAGCTAGGAGCCAGGAGCTTCATCTGGGTCCTGCATGTAGGTACAGAGGCCCAAGCACTTGGGCCATCTTCTGCTGCTTTGCAGGCAGGGCGTTGGATCAGAAGTGGAACAGCCAGGACTTGAACCGGAACCCATATGGGATGGCAATGCCACACACTGCAACTTAACCCTCAGTACCATAGCAACAACGTTTATAACCACATCTTTACCTGAAGCGGAACACTTAAATCATTAAGGCTTTAGAAAGCCTATTATACATAACTAGGGGTGGGCATTGTGGTGTAGTAGATTTAGGCCATTGCTTGGGACACCTGACTCCTGTATTGGAGTGCCGCTCCAACCTGCCCTTCTGATCCGGATTCCTACTATAGGCCACCAGGGGAGATAGCTAACGATGGCTTACGTACTTGAATTCCAGCCACCCACTTAGGAGGCCAGGACAGATTTCCATGTTCACCTAGCTTCAGCCTGCCCCAGCCCTAGCTGTTGCAGGCCTTTTAGGAGTGAATCAGAAAATGGAAGATCTCTAGCTTTCTCTCTCATTCTGTGTTGCTCTTCTTTTCAATTAAATAAAAAACAAACTTTTTTTTTTTTTTGCTTTGAACTTTGGCAAAGCAGCACTGCATAAACTGCAATAAGAACACAGTTTACACAGCATTATATATATTATCAGATTATATACATTATCAGTAGCAAATTAGAAACACACAAAAAAACACTAAGCTACAAGTCTCCTATCACTTTTAGAGAGAAAGAACAAACTATGACAGTTATGTCCAATGTGTACAGCAGAGTGCTTACCTGCCGTCTTAAGCTTCAGTGTTTACAGATGCCTAGATAACAAAGCAGCTGAATGTATCTACAACATGCTATTCTATGACACCACATCAAAAGCTTTAAAAAGAAAGCTCATCTCTATTTTCTTAGTACTATCTAAAGGACATCCAAATACCGAGAATCTTAACTTGTGAATGGTGGTGTTATAACACAGAAGAAATCTGATACATTAACATCAGAACAAAATTAAGTGTCTAAGAAAAGGAAAACTACTCCTCAATCAGTCATAAGCTAAGATTTTCCTTTTTGCAGACCCCCTCCTTTTCCTATTTAAAGTGTACTGTGGGCATGTGAAAGCAGTAACACAGGCAGTCCTGTTCTGCAGCCTTCTTCTGCCAGCTGGGCTATGTGCCTCCGAAGAATTAGAAAACCCTACAAACCACACATTTTCATGCTGAAAATAATAGTGTGACAAAGTCCAAAACTGTGATGCTGTTTACAAAAAGCTTCGAGCACTGAGATGAGCAGTCCACTGAAATACCATAGGCTGGTCAAGCTGACGCTCCCAGAGTTCGTCTGTCACATGTGGGGAAGAAGGTAAAAATCACTGCCACCTAGACCACTGCTTTTCTTTATCTGTGAAAGGCACAGGTGACCCCATGAAAGGTCTGACACTGCCATCTTGTAGCTTATACTGCTTCAACATTTGGTTTCCACCAGCAGAACCAACTGGCAGTATCAGTCTTCTACCAGGCTTTAACTGGTCTGTTAGTGCCAAGGGCTGCAGCTCCTACATGAACAGCATTGTCCCGGGCTTCTTCAGCATGGCCCATTTGCCCATCCCCCACAACCAGTTGCACTCTCCCTGAAGACAAAAGTGTTGCATCATCCTTTCTGACACTGTTTATTGAGTCATCTGTTAGCTCTTTAATGTGATCAATTCCTATTCCTGTGACTTTTCCACTACATCCCACGATACGTGCAAAACATGTAGTAAGGGTTCCACTTCCAATCTTACATCAAGAGCTTTAGCTCCTTCATGTAATAGATCAAATAGAAGTTCTAGTGCATATACATATGTTTATGGAGCAATGATTGTTGCTTGGAAACCTATGGGTTGTGGAGAATTCATATAAGGGTTACATTTTGCCTAGTGGGAGCGATTTGTAGCCAGCATAACTTCAAACACTTTATCTGTCTTTATGATACCATTTTTGTGGAGATGTGGACTAGCTACAAGTGGCTGGCACCACTGGATTTCCAGGCCATCACTAAGCACACTCAGAGCAGGTACAGAACCAACTTCAGTGCAGTGATGGGCCCCAAAAGTTTCACTAAGAACGAAATCACCTCCCTCATGGTCACTACCCTGCTCGTGTCCTCGCTGTAGCCACTTTTATTGCCATTGCCACCGCCACTCAACAAACTTTAAATATATACTAGAATGTGATGCTAATTTGAGTGTTTTACAACAAGTATTTTATTTTTACTGAATTTTATTCTTTTAATATTTATTTTGTTTGAAAGGCAGAACAGGGGCCAGTGCTGTGGCATGGGTAAAACTCCCGCCACTGGCATCTCATATGGGTACCAGTTCAAGACCCTGCTGCTCCACTTCCCATCTAGCTCCCTGCTAATGCAGCTGGGAAACCAGCAAAAGATGGCCCAAGTCCTTGGGCCCCTGCACCCATGAAGGAAACCCAGAAGAAGCTCCTGGCTTCAGACTTGCCCTGCTCTGGCTGTTGCAGCCACTTGAGGAGTGAACCAGATCGAAGATTAATGTCTCTCCCACTCTATTTTTCAAATAAGTAAATCAATATTTTTTTAAAAAAAGGGAGAGCAACAGAGAGAGGGAGAAACTGGGAGAGGTCTTTGATCTGCTGGTTCACCCCCCAAATGCTTACAACATCCAGGTCTGGGCTAGTTCTAAGCCAAGAGCCAGGGACTCCATTCTGGTCTGTTATATGGTCAGCAAGGGCCCAAGTAATTGGGTCATTTTCTGCTGCTTTCCCAGGCACATTACAAGGGAGCCTGATTGGAAGCAGAGTAACCGGGACTCTTAACTAGCGCTTGGATATGAGATCCCAGCATTGCAAGTGGTGGCTGTACCGCCATACCCAATGCCTACCCCTACCGAGTTTCATTTCATTTTAATCTCTCAATCATTTTATGAAATTGCTGGTATAGGTTTATGGTGTTAAACAGATGAAATCAAGTAATTGTAGCTAGAGGCTGCTGGCAGAAGACACATAGACTGGCATTGTAGTATGCAATAGCTTAGTGCAGGCTATTTGTGTGAATTGATTTATAGTTACCAGTAGTTGTGAAATTATGAGACAGGAATTCTAAACCTCTGTTTCTCTTACAACAAGATGATATCTGATTTTTCAGTGTAAACTAAGAATATCAATAATGTCTACATTAATCATGTTTTGGGTAGCCAAGATGCATATTCATGTTAATTAAAATACCTTTCAGGAATATGAAGCCATCTATCTAGCAAAATTAACAATACAGATGATGTCACCACTTCAGATAGAAAGATCATTATCTGTTCATTCTGGAACTACAGGTAAGGATTAATTCCTTTGGGAGAAATTTGAGGAGAAAGATGAGAAAAACGCATACATTGTTCACTGGTTTTTTATTTATTTATTTATTTTTTTAAGACTTATTTATTTATTTGAAAGAGTTACAGAGAGGCAGATGCAGAGACATCTTCATCCACTGGTTTACAAAGTTGTAAACTCTAAATAGCTGCGACAGCCAGGCCTGGGCCAGACCAGAGCCAGGAGTCAGGAGCTTCATTCTGGTCTCCTATATGGGTGCTGGGGCCCAACCACTTGGGCTATCTTCTGCTGATGAGAGACAGAAAGAAAAAGAAACTCTTCTGTCTACAGGTTTACTCCCCCAAATGGCTGTAATGGTCAGGGCTAGGCCAGGCTGAAGCCAAGGGTCTGGGTATTCCTTTGGGTCTCCCACATGGGTGTTAGGTGCCTAAGTGCTTTGGCCACTTTCTGCAGCTTTCCCAGGCACCTCAGCAGAGACCTGGATTGGAATGGATGCCCATATGGGATGCTGGTGTTGCAGGTGGCAGCTTGACCCACTATGCCACAGTGCCAGCTCCAGTTCCCTACATCTTACATTGAATAATTTAAATTGTTTAGAAAACTTTGAGCTTACACTTATTTATGCCACTGTGCCTAGTCAACCAGAATATGCTGGGGGGAAGATATCTACCTGTTTTAAGTTAACTTCCAATTAATTGGATTGAAATGATTAAAATAAATGAATAAAATAATAAAATAATTAATAAGAGGAGTCAGCCTGGAGAAGGGGCCCTAAACACATTTGTGTGATCTTACTCAAAATAAAGGGTGGTGAACACATGAAAGCATGTTTAGAGTTCATTAGGATTAGAACCAAAACTGGCCTTATAGTAGGAAGAACAGGTTATATACTTGATTAGTATTCACCTCGAAATTGAACATAGGTGATTGATCCACAGGTCCAGAAGTCTGCACTGTACTGCAGCAAAAGTACATGGACTGATAAAGCTATATATGTATCCATTCCTGAGTTCAACTTCTAGTGATCATTGTGTCTTGTCTTTCCTTTGCCACCTCTAATCACTTTGTATTCCTGTGGGGTCTGTTTCCACAGTATCTTCAAAATCCCTTCCCCCTTTTTTAATGATGCGCTTAACTCCAATCTAGTTAAGATCCATATTGCCT
Source organism: Oryctolagus cuniculus (assembly GCF_051225735.1). Lineage (NCBI taxonomy): Eukaryota > Metazoa > Chordata > Mammalia > Lagomorpha > Leporidae > Oryctolagus > Oryctolagus cuniculus. Next base: position 23,632,369 of record NC_142878.1, on the reverse strand, counting down.
CCTATCCAGACTCTTGGTATTTGGAATGTTCTATACATTGTGGCCGGACTTAGCTTCATAAAAGGATTTTTTTTTTTTTTTGACAGGCAGAGTGGACAGTGAGAGAGACAGAGAGAAAAGTCTTCATTTTTTTTTGCCATGGGTTCATCCTCCAATGGCTGCCGTGGCCGGCGCGCTGCGGCCAGCGCACTGCGCTGATCCAAAGCCAGGAGCCAGGTGCTTCTCCTGGTCTCCCATGTGGGTGCAGGGCCCAAGGACTTGGGCCATCCTCCACTGCACTCCCAGGCCACAGCAGAGAGCTGGCCTGGAAGAGGGGCAACCGGGACAGAATCCGGCACCCCGACTGGGACTAGAATCCGGTGTGCCGGCGCCGCAAGGCGGAGGATTAGCCTATTGAGCTGTGGCGCCAGCTCATAAAAGGATTTCTAATAGTGGTATTTTTCTTGTACCAAGGCCTTTGTTGGTTCTATTCCCACAGAAGAAAGTTATGTTTTAAGTCAAATGTTATTAAAATTTGCTATAAATTCAGTCATGGAATCTTCATAGTCTGTACTTGGTATCACATCATGAAGAACATATTTTTACTGGCTGTAACACTGTAATATGAATTTAAGTTCCCTTTGTTGTGTTCATGCAATAACTTTTAGGCAGTTTGAAGAGAACACATGAAGAAGATGATGACTTTGGAAACATGCAAGTGGCAACTGCACAGAATGGTTGAAGCAAGAGGAACACTGTAGAGTGTGAATTTCTGTTTAGAAAGAAGAAAATAGAGATAATAATAACATAAACTGGTAAAAACACAAGTAGATTTTTTTGGTTATATGTTGCTTCCAGACATGGTTCTCTGCAGTCTGTGAGCAGCGTGTGAAGATGTGGGACTTCTGCTGTAGATGGCACTGATGGTTTTACTCCTTAAAAAAAAAGAAAAAAACTTTACAGTTTTATTATAAACCAAGAATTTTGGACTTGCAAAGAGGTATTATTGCAATAATGCACTTTCATACTTGAAATTTGTTTGTATGATATAGTTATTACTTTAAACAAAATGCAAGTTAGGGGGGATTTGTTTATAAAATCTGGGTAATTTATAAAGAGAATTTCCTAAAAGTTTGCTAAAAATTCATTTTGTGTTCTATATATTACATTTTTAAGATAACTTTTACAGTTCAGTTGTAGGGTGGAGCTTCTTACAGAAACATTAACAAAATGCAAGATTCTGCCATTTGCTTCTTTGTAAACTTCTTGTCCCTTATTAACAATCTTTAAATCATGACATTAGCTAACTATTGTTACTTTAACATAATCCAGTTAATGAGTGCTTCCTTTCCTGTTACCTTCCTGATTTGTTTCTCCTATAGAAAAAAAATGATGAAAGGAAGATGTTATGCTTTATAGTATCTGATACTCAAAAAACAAGGATAGTGTTAGGTCCCCGCCCCCCTTTTTTTTTTTGTAAAAGCCAATTGTTGTATTTGTTCCTTTCAGAGTTGCCTATCCCTTTTTTTCTTTGTCCAAAATGGTCTTAAGGAGAATAAACCAATGTAGCATTATTTTTTCTAAATGAAGCCCAAAAAAAAAAAAAAAGGAAAAGTGCCTTGTATCATTAAAAAAAATTTTAATCCTCATGACCTCTAAATTAGTATGTAGAACAGTGAAAAGTTCTTTACATTTTTCTGTAATTTATTTCTTTTCAAACCATTAAGTTAGTTTAAATTGAAAGTATGGGGCTTGAAGAAACCTTGGTAAATTATTTGTAATAGGGAACCAGTTACTCTTATATGTTGTCTAAATGATTCTGTGAGATTGTTCCAGCTCAGACAAGCTTTTCTTGGAAGGTGCATTTATAGGGAAAAGTGATTTGTGGGAGATGCCAGTGTATTTTAAATTGATGATGTAATCAGTTCTTTGCGATGAGTTGATCCAAATTTCCCCCATAATTTGCATTAGCAAAGACACTTTGGATCTTTTGTTCTGTTTTTATTTATATGTATAAAATTGTTCTAAGAGAAACTGATTTTGCTATTTTATGTATGAAGTGAAGGAAGAAGAGTGTTTTTAACTTTTTATAGTTGATGACATTAGCACAAACAGAACTCCATGTATCACGTTTCTCGGTCCTCTCTTGAGGTGCTTTACTGAGGGAATGATAGTCACACATTCCCTTAGGTACCAAGAGGTACTATGCAAGGTAACCTATTACACCAAGTTACTTGCTTTGCATTCCTCCTATAGTGTAATAGTAGAGTGAGAGCTTTTTTATCCAGCATGGTAGGAGAATGGGAATTAGTTAAAATTGCTCTGTTAATTAAAGTTAATTCCTATTGACCCAGGAAGTTCCCTCTTCTGATTTCCCTTCGATCTCTCCGCCCTGAAACATACTATTAATCGCATTGTGGTCCAGTATCCAGTTGTATGATTAGGTCATTTGGTGTAGTGGTCTTGTGGAGTCAAGATTGCATTGGGTGTTCAAAAGTTCCAGCTGGTAAACTACCAGGTAACATAATTTTGCTGTATATAAATAACTGTTGGATAGGTCAGCAGACATCTCTCAATCTAGTAACTGATGATGCTTCATATTATTATTATGTTTTGGAAATGAAGCAACTAGCAGGGTTTTTTTGTTTATTTTCACAAATAGACATGCCCTCTCTGGTAATGTGGCCAATAATACAGAAATTTGTTATTTTTTTTTTTTTAATTATAGCTGGTCATTTCCCACTTTTTAGAACCACTATAATTTTTATATTGTCACTAAAGTGCCTGTGCAGCACTATATATTAAAGTTAGTCTCATAAGCAGTGAAAAGGGACTTCCGTCATCTTGAGTACAATACTAATGAGGACAAATCAAGAGGCTGTTCTTTCTTCATGTACACTGCAAACTGCTTCTTAGATCTACTCACCTAAGCTCTTCCCGTAACATTTGTCGTGTTTGATTCCATTTATGTAATTCCTATACTTCCACTGATATTTTGCAAGTTAAATTAACCAAGTTTATCCAATCATGAATTATTTTCTCAAGTATCTGAATAATGTGAGTGACCATGTGTTTTTAACATAAAACAATCTGGGCATATCAAAACTACATTCTTGTCCTTTTCAAAAGTATGAAACTTGAATACTGAAGATATTCAAAATAGAATGGCAGTTTTACCTTTGAATTTCAGTTAACTGGTTCATGTTAACTTCTTACTGATTAGATGTTTAAACAGCAGTTACCTTTGTATGTATCCCATGATGGAAAAGTTAAACCATGATAGTTTTTGCTACCAACTCTAAACCACTTAACTTTTAGAGCAGAACATTCATTTTGAGAGGATATTTGACTTCATCTGCGTTTACAAGTCTTGTCAGAAAATGTTAAGCATGTCCTTTTTGAAAATATATAAGGTTTCTAATTGTCTTATTACCATGGTAATTCAAATGAATTACATATTTAACTGCAATCTTGAATTATAAAGTTGAGATGTATATATCAGGCTCTCAACTTGATGTAAAGTAAATGAGCAGTTACCTGGCGGATTTTTTTTTTGTTGTTAAATAACTGGCTTAATCCACAATCCCATAACAAACATAGCTTCATTTCTATATTTACTTTATCTTTCTCCATTAAAAGGTATTCCAACCAGTAAGGAAAAGATAGGGAAAAGCTGAGGATTTTAGAGGATGATATTATTATTATTATTATTATTATTAGAAAAATAAGTTTCTGGGGTCTTCGAAGGCTGGATTTTCTTTGTCTTTCCCATCTGTGGCAGCTAAACAAATTCACTCAAAATATTCAGGTTTACATGTTAGCTCTCTCACAGGGAGTTGCCATACCTCACAGTTCCAAGTGTATTCTATAGATCAGTAACATTATACTGACATGTAATTGCAATTTACTATGCAGCAAAAATGATTCAAGAAGAAAATAACCTACAATGTCTATTTATCTTTGTATAGGCAATTGCTTACATTATTCTGCTTTTAATATTTGTACTTGGAAAAAATGCTTATGTATGTCTAGTAATGTCACAGTGCAGGATGCTGCTAGCCTAGGCACAAAGTATTAAAATTATTTTGTGAAGATTGGTGGTTGTATTAAAATGTTGTGCCATTATACCTAAAAAAAAAAAATGCAAAGCTCATTCATACTGCTTATGCCTCAGTATTTCTTTATTTAGATTGTTACCTGCTGGGTAAAAGTAACCTAACTTTACTCCTACAGAAGAAGGATAAATGAAATCAGACATTTAGACCATTTTGAGAGTATGCTACAGAAACAGTATGGAAAAAAATTACGGTCAGTAGACCACACAAGCTCCAAATTCTAGCTAAAGTGTATTTTTAAAGATTAATTGAACAGGTTTGCAGTTGGAAGTGAATTTGTGGCTGTAGGGTAGGTCATCCAGTTTTCCACCTATTTCAAGACTTGCACAAGTACCTTCTTTGCATTTATAAAACCCTATCACACTTATACCATTATTTTAGATACCATTAAATGGTAATATATTGTAAACTAACCAGTGACAAGCCATTGATTATAAAATGCAGCCAGATTTCAGAGATACTATAATACATTTTAAGTAAGTGAATACAGATACACAAAACATGGGGCACAGTAAAAATCACAAATGTTACTTCATTTAACCTTTTCTTAAGTAAACTGCCAAAACTATGGTTAAATAGTTGATATATTCAATGTCTGATCAGCTTCTTTTCATATTCAAGTTTACTCAGTAGGGCTTTATAAAGGAAGTCCTAACTCTGGTTTTGTTAACCAAAGCTAAAATCAAATTAGCATTTTCCTCCTTGATGACACCATTTTATAGATGTTACCTTATCTAGGAAGTTTATAGGAGGGCTTACTCTTAAGACATTAACACCACAGAAAGTTGTTTACTGAATTACCAACCTTGTTGATGTTTTTATCTCAAATGGGTCAATATTAAGAAATGTAATAAAGTACTGAATCTTGCCTTTTACCAAGATTATTTTGCTTTGAGAGTCAGAGTGAACTCCCATATATTTGCTGATTCACTCCCCAAATGATTGCAATGGCCAGGGCTGCAGAGGGGCCAAAGCCTGGATCAAAGAACACAACCCAGGTCTCCCATGAAGGTGGTAGTGCCCAGTCATTTGGGCCATCTTCTACTACCTTCTAGGATATGTCAGCAGGAAGCTAGATCAGAAGCAGAATAGGTGGGACTCAAACCTGGCCCTGCCACCTGGGATGCTGGGATTACTAGGGGCAACTTAACCTGTAGCACCACAATGCCATCCCAAGGCTTTTTTTTAAACATGAGTTTAATTACCAGAATTTACTTATTGTCATGCTAATATTGTAGGACTTGGGAACAGACAGAACAGGTCAGGTCATGTGGATAGGCCAAGAGTAGATTAGTGCACCCTCTACTGGCCAAGGATTCCTTTGGTTTCAGGAAACTGACTGGAGGGAGAGCTAAAATCCAGTTGAGGTCTCAGATGAGAAAAAGGTGGTCTTTACTTTCCAAGTTAATCTAACAAGGAGGTTACAAAACTAAAATTTGAAGGCTTTAATAGCTGAATAGAATACTCAAAAAGCACAGATGGGATTCTCACAAAAGACCATCGTATGAACCAATTTAATGTGACATGGAATGCAAAAGATAAGAACCATTAATAAAGTATCAAATTCAAGAAATAATTAAAATAAATAAAACAGGATAATGAGAATAACAGTACCATTATAATCGCATTAAATGGAAAAAGATCCACCAGCAATTTAAGGATGTGACAAATGCAGTGCCATACATTTAAGTATTCCACTCAATTTTGTAATATTTTTCATAAAAGTAGTACTTGGAAGAGAGGCTTCAGATTACTCATGACAAGATAATCAGGTTAGAAATACTCCAAGCTTTGCTAAGTCACTGTACCTTAGATATCCCACTATATTATGAATTATCTTTAATAATTATATTTCACAGAGAAGAGATGGTACTTTGTCTATACAGAATCTTTACATTTAAATTTTTCTATTTTAAAAGGCTGACCAGGTTGTTTGTATTAGGATCAACAAATGTTAGATATACTATAGTTATAATTAATTTATCCAACTTCAGGTAATTAATATGTGGGAAATGATATAACTAAGATGTTTCTTTGAAACAAAAAAAATTATGACTCTAATAAGAAACATCCTTATTCAGTGTATGCTTTATATACATATAAATTTGTTTTTAATTGCAGTCTGAACTTTTTAAAGATTTGACAGGCAGAGAGAGGGAGAGATTTCTTCTATTCACTGCCTCACTCCCCAAATGGCCTCAACAGCAGGAGCTGGGCCAGGCCAAAGTCAGGAGTCAGGCTCTCCATCCTGCTCTCCCACATGTGTGGCAGGGGCCCAGGTACTTAAGACATCTTTCTAGGCACATCAGCGGGAAACTGGATTGGAAGTAGAGCATCCAGGACATTCAGATTAGTGCTCCAAATGGGATGCTGGCATCATGAGCAGTGGCTTAACCCAGTCAACAAGGCCGGCCAGCCCTGGTGTATGCTTTTTAAAAAAAGAGCAGTATAGATAGCAGACATTTAATACCTTACTACCTTATTGACTACCAAGAGAAACAAAGCCAAACTTTAGAAAAATACAATGCAAGAAAAGATTCAAGTTAAAAATATATTCCTTTGGTTAAAAATCATCCCCTTTATAATATTCATTTGTAAGCTAAACTCAGTATGCCCCACCAGCCCAAAGTAATCTTCTAAATGTCATTATACTTCTATTGGGATTTTTTTTCAGTCCAGTATTTATGGAGGTCACTGGGTTGGAGCAACAATATTTTCTCTCTGAAGAGTACAGCCTTGTAGTAGTATTCTTTTCTTAAGAGACTTTTTTACTTCAGAAATCTCCGACACATGTAGTTTTCTTCAGATACTGTATATCCAAACTTTTTATAGAAACCAACATTTTGTGGTAGACATTCAAGGGTAATCTTATAGCAGTTTAGTTTTTTGCTTAGCAAAGTAAGGGTTGATAATAACCTGAAATTTAAAAGGGGGGTGAGAGTGGGGAAAGAGCACTTATTAATAAAAAGATTTTATTAACATGGATAATGTTATAAAGCTTTTGTTTTTATTTTTATTACAAATAGTTTTTAGATCACATCTTTTACTGTTGTATTCATTTACATATTCATACTGAAAGTTGGTAAGCATTTAAATCACCAGAATGTTTTTATTTGGTTTCAGATATACTTAATACAGTAATCTGCAGCCCATTAACAGGATAGTTAGTACTCATGCTAAACCCTCTTCAAAAATAGGTTAATTCATGTTAATACTAAATACTATCGATCTTTTTAAAAATACTGCCAAGATTATTCTGCAAAAGATCTTTATTCTAAGTATTCAAACCACTTAGGAGTAAGTAGTCAATATTCCCATATGAAATGGTCACTTAATAGGTTCTCATTTTTAAAGTCATGTCAGTATTTATGAAAGTATGTATCACTAATTCAAGATAGGTCTAAATTAACATGTGAAATCAGCAAAAATGCATACATCTTTACAAATCCTTCAAATAGTGCAAAATTAATGGAAAAGTCACATCTTTTAATTCCATTTATTTATTTTCATTTTACTTGAAAGGCAGAGAAACACATTCTTTCCATCTGCTGCTTCACTCCCAAAATGCCTACAATAGCCACAGCCAAAGCCAGAAGCTGAGACTCCGTTTCCCATGCAGGTGGCAGGGACCCACAAATTTGAGCCATCACTGCTGCTTCCTAGGGTGCACATTAGCAGGAACAGAAAGTGGAGCAAGGACTCAAACCAGGTACCCTGAGAATAGGATTGTGGGCTTCCCCAGCAGTGTCTTAACCATTCTACTAAATGCCTGGCCTGCTGATCAGATTTTTGCACGAACTTTTTGAAGCCCCTTTGTACAGCACAAGCTGTTTGAGTATATATTTCTACACTTAATGAGAACAAGGTCACAGAATATTCTCTAATAGTTGAACATTTCCTTTGTCTGTTAATATGATAAATGGGGGGCTGGTGCTGTAGTGCAGTGGGTCAGGCTGCCGCCATCAGCTGCACGGGCAATCCATATGGGCACTGGTTCCAGTCCTGAGTGCTCCAGTTCTGATCCAGTTCACTGCCTGGGAAAGCAATGAACTTGGGCCCCTGCACCTATGTAGAAGACCTAGAAGATTCTGGCATCAGCTGGCCAAGCCCCAGCTGTTAACAGCCATTTGGGGAGCAGACAGCTCTTTGTCATTGTCTGGCCTTTCCTCTATGAAATTCTGACTAAATAAAATAAATAAATATTTAGGAAAAAAAGATTTAACAGGCAAATCACTTGACCCAAAAGTTATTTCCTAGTAGCATGAGAATGCTGTTAGAAGTTAAAAAACTAAAAGATGTTATGTTGATAAAGGAGTATACTTCTATAGTATATGATTATTGAGGTAAAAGTTGTACAATACTTTTCCACTAAATTCAATCTTAGCTATAGAGAATGGGTTTAGTTTTAACAAGTATCTTGGCAAGAGACTAAAAGTATTTACTAATCCTGCTTACTTACAATTTGCCGAGCTGCTTTCCTCTGCATTCATCACTAACGACAACATCTTCTACTCTTCCTCTCTGGAAATATTTAAAGTAATTAAAGGCCTAGGGCACCTATTTTTATTTTAGCTAACCCAACAAATAAACAGAATGTGTTGATAAAAAGAAGCATGTTTTGTAAACGTGGACTTCACAAAAAAAAAAATGCAAACAATAGTTTATTATCATCACACAGCAAATAGTATTATGAATCAATCTGTGGTCTCATCTTGTTTTGCCTGGTTCCCCAACCTCCAAACACCGTCATTCTAACCAAATCTCTGAATATACATTACCAAGAAGTCATCTTTTTGTGAACATAGTGCATCCATCATTCACTGCCCTCTTTACAGCAGTTTATTTTGGAGATCCAAATAAATTTCACACCAAAATTAATCCATAGAAGTGACTCACAGTGCTACAGGCATTAGAAGTATTACAAATAGAACAGAATATGGTATTCTGAACCTTTTGCCACTTGTAAACTGATAGAAATATCTAAAGTATTTCTGAAGAATTTAACTATACCAAAACTAACACCTTACAGAATAATTTTAATAAACACTTCATACTACTGATGTTTTCTTTTGTATAGCTCTCACTGGGAAAATCCCTATTACTAAGAGATTTCTAAGAAGCAATGGAAAATAAGGAGAAAACATGTTTGTCTAGCAGAAACTCAAGGTCAGTTTTCTGAGCAAAAAAAAAAAAAGACCTATTTTACTCATCAACATTAATTTGAGCACATACCTTAGCACAGGAATGGATGAATTTATGTTCTATTATCAGAGTTGCTGTAGCAACAATCTGTCCTAGAGTCACATCTTCTACAACTGTAACGTAATAATCCCCAGATTTCTTCATATGTTCAAAAGATTCTGTGGAAAATGGAAAACAAAGTGTTATATAGCAAGTAATCAGCTTTATAAGTTCTCAGAAACGTACTAGTATTGGTTGACTTAATTATTGACTATTTAATAATAGTATTAGTTGACTTAATTATTGAACATTTCAGGCTATTTTACTAGTAATTTACTCTCTATTTCTAAAGAACTGTATTAAAAGTGACCAAGTAGCTGGAATACAAGCAATCAGTGTCCATTAGATTGAACAGCACTTATAATGAAGATACACTGTAATTTATTGCTATTTTATGTCGCTAATGAATGAAAACTTCAGTATCTTCATTATGTAGTAACTTTACTTAGATTTCTTTAACCTTTATACTCAACCAATATTTAAATAGAACAAAATTGCAAATTTCAACGGGCTTACATGGCTCTATGCTATAATTCTTAGTCTTGGTTTTAAAATATTTTCACAAAAGTAGTTTTCAACTTTCTTTTTGTGATCTCTGGAGTTTTGTGATTATGTTACTTTCCCTCAGAAAGATTTCATTGTTTTTATCTTATATGAAAGTAACTTGCAGGAAGGTGAAAAATATGCTTCCATTTTTAAGTAATTTTTCTAGAGTTAACATAACAAAGACACACTATAGTCAACACTGATTTTTTTTTTTAAGTACTTATGTTGTTGAAATGACAGTTTTTTCTCTGATAATGCATGCAAGAAAGAATCTGGGAGTCAAAATTGGCCATAACAGTCTAAGTCATTGTACAGTCTTACTCTAGAAGAAATAAATTCATTGAAAGGAAACAGTGAAAATCAAAGAATGAAGTTCTTCCTTCTCAAGAAGGTCATCCAAAGAACAAAATAAAATCACCATCTGCAGAGAAATGAAGAATTACAGGAAACACAGAAAGGCAGTTAAGTACCAGGCAGAGTAACACTGGAGTGCTTTCCTTAGGAAGAACTGCCTGTGAAGGTGGGAAAGTCCTGGGTAATCTCTGGAGAGATGGTGGGGTTGGACTAATTTTGAAATTCCTGCTAACCTTCACATATAAAGTTAGAATATATGCTGGTATATTTTTGAATTGGTGATGAAACTTCTGTGAATAACCTAAACACATGACAGGAAATACTACAATCAAAAAATCTCTAAAGCTCCACCTAGGTCTTATGCTATAGTAATTACTTAAGATTAGGTATTTTGCAAAACAAAGTGATTGCTACTTCTAGAACAACTTGATCATATTAAATATTTAAATAACAAAATACCTAAGTTGTTATTTGAGTAACTTTGAGCTACTTGAATAGAAACACAAGTAGGCACCAAACAGGGTTCTCCACAAGACATCATTTCCCTCTCTTTCCTTTGGGGAAAGGTGCACCATACTTACTCATAAATTGTTCAGGGTTGATGGCTCCAGTCTCTGTCAGCTGACCCAGGACCTTAAAAAAGCCTAGTTTTGAAAAACAGATTTTAAGTCATGAGAAGAGCAAAAACAAGATACGATATTAAAAGAAGTAATTTTAAGCAGATAATAGGCAATTGTTTTTTGAAAGCCTTCCATAATGATTCATCTTTTAATTATTTTATAATTCTTTCTGTGCTCACTACATATAATAAAAACAGATCTCATGAGCTGTCTTACAGGCCTGAAGTTTCTGAAATAGTGCTGTACCTTCATATCCAGCATGCAGAGATCCAGCACAGAACTTTCTCAGTGTAATTGAAGTTCAATGCAATGACGACAAGTTTTCCCAAACATACAGTTCAGTTTTACTTAGAAGTGCAAAAGTCTTACTATGAGCGAATACGGTATCGGTAACCAAAGTATAAATAGTTTTTTAGTCTTATTTTTTGCATATTCAATGATCAAAGCAAAATTATCTTCTTCAGATTTCATACTAAAGAGAAAACTATAAAAAGTAAAAAGTAAAATCTTGACTTTTAATAACCAAAGTTTAAGGACATTATTTGGGAGAGTTTACATGTCTCAAATATATATAATATAGAAATATATGTATGTGTGTATATACACACACACCTACACACAAAACCCTTTTAACTTATCCAGGAAAACTGATACCTGCCCTCACTTCCCATCTGGCATCTTTTGGAAGGTTCTTCCTTATGTGTCATCATGCATGATAATTTCACCTATTTGAGAAATCTTTTGGCTTAATTAGGAAGTAGCAATGTTGTATTTAAGTTATTTCACAATATTTGGACTTAGCCATGACACCAAAACAGTGGAATTGGGTGGCCCTGATATTTTAAAAACAACAGTCCAAAAGTAAAGAATACTTTATAAAGGTAGCAGCATCATGCTTATGGAGAAAACAAGGCTAATTATAATCCTGATAACTAGGACTTGTAAACTAGGTGCCTTCATACCTCTGTTTAAGTCAGCAGTACAAAGAGGCCTCAAAACCAAACCTTCTCCAGGATGTGTTGGAGAAATGGCTGGAGAAAATGTAGCTGTATTCTGACTCCAGTCCACTTCTTTGAGAAGACTAGGGTCAAACATTGGTGTTTCATCAGGTTTCATCTTTCCAGTTAGATCTACAATAAAATTTCAAATGTTAAGACATTTCATACAAGGGAAACTATGGTCAGGTTATTTCTTTCTCTTTTTTTTTGACAGGCAGAGTGGACAGTGAGAGAGACAGAAAGGTCTTCCTTTTTGCCGTTGGTTCACCCTCCAATGGCCGCCACGGCCGGCGCACCGCGCTGATCCGAGGCCAGGAGCCAGGTGCTTCTCCTGGTCTCCCATGCGGGTGCAGGGCCCAAGCACCTGGGCCATCCTCCACTGCACTCCTGGGCCATAGCAGAGAGCTGGCCTGGAAGAGGGGCAACCGGGACAGAATCCGGCGCCCCGACAGGGACTAGAACCCGGTGTGCTGTCGCCGCTAGGTGGAGGATTAGCCTAGTGAGCCGCGGCGCCGGCCAGGTTATTTAATATAAATGCCATTGGAAGGATTTTTCCTGTGTTTTTAAGGTTTATTTATTTTATATGAAAGTCAGAGTTACAGAGAGGGAGAGTAAGAGGCAAAGAGAGGTCTTCCATTCGTTGGTTCACTCCCCAAACAGCTGCAACGGCCAGGGTTGGTGCAGACCAAAGCCAGGAGCTTCATCCAGGTTTCCCACATGGGTGCAGAGGCCCAAGCACTTGGGCCATCTTCTGCTGCTTTCCCAGGCCATTAGCAAGGGAACTGAATCCCATGTGGAGCTGCTGGGACTCGAACTGGTGCCCATATGGGATGCCAGCACCACAGGCAGCAGCTTAACCTGCTGCACCAAAACACTGGCCGCATTAACAGGTCTTTTAAAATACTTTAACCTATGAGTTGGTGCCACTCATGTACTAAACAGCTGACTCCTCAACAGTTCAAATGTTTTATATTGTATTCTTGGATTTTTTAATTGGACTAAGGAATCATTTATTAGTCTTGACAAAGACTTAGTTTTTATACAGTTTCTTTTTTTACCTGAACCATGAGGAGAAATAATTGATGAACTCGCTCAAATTACTCTGCATTCCCAGCAATATCTGACATTAGCTATGATAGATATAAATCAAGAGTCTCTAGATATTGTTTTTATAATACAAATTTCTCAGCTGCACGTAAGCAGTTTAAGAACAACCAGCATACAGGCCATCATAGCATAGGGGTTAAGCTGCTGCCTTCAATGCTGGCATCCCATATATGCACCGGTTTGTATCCTGGCTCCACCACTTCCAATCCAGCTCCCTGCTAATGGCTTGGGAAAAGCAGCAGAGGATGGCTCAAGTGCTTGGTCCAGCCATGGCTGTTACAGCCATTTGGGGAGTAAACCAGCGGATGGAAGATGTCTGTCTCTGTAACCCTACCTTTCAAATAAATAAATCTTAAGAAATAATAATTCAACTTGTTTTTAAAAAATAATAGCCAGTGTGGGGGCAAGCATTTGGTCCAAATTACGGTGCCACTTGAGGTACCCCATTGCATTTTGACACGCCTGGGTTCACGCCCAGGTCTCATATCTCATTCCAATTTAATGCTGGTGTGCACCCTGGGAGGCATGAGATAATGGCTCAAGTGCCTGGGGTCCTGCCTTCTACATGGGAGACCAGCATTGAGTTCTAGACTCCTGGCTTCAGCCTGGACTAGCCTTGACTGTTGTGGTATTTGGGCACTGAAACAGATGGAAGATCTGTTTCTCTTTCCTATCTCTCTGCTTTTCAAATAAAAAGAATAGTCAATGTCTTTTATGCTGTTACAAAATGTTCAATTATGGTATTCCTCTCCATCTTTAAAACTATCTAGTTATGTGATGTGATAAAGTGAGCTCCCAGCCGATGGTTTACTCCCCAAATGTCCACCCCTCCCCCAAGTCCTCACCCTACTGTCTGGAAATGAAACTATGAGCTCAATCCTGGTCTCTCACATGAGTGACAGGAACCCAGTTATTTGAGCTGTCTCCTCTGCCTCGCAGGGCCTGCAGTAGCAGGAAGCTGGAGTAAGGAGATGAAGCCAATGCTCAAACCCAGGTCTCTACTGTGCAATCTTCATGGCTAGGCCAAACACCTGCTTTCCCCTTCTGTCTGAATACTCAAAAATGGGTGTGTTCACTAGTGGTCTAATAAAGTGAGATGAACATATGACAGGAGGAATGAAAAACAGATTTTATGAAGCATAAAATGGGAGGGCAGCACTTCCGTGTGCTCAGAGCTGCTGGAAGAAATGGTGCTCCTAATAATTAGGAGACTAAAGAGACTCCAACTTTCATTTCTATCTACACCCACATAGAGAAACTTATAGTTTAGTGATAATTTTCCTAATGACTTAACTCCCAAATGTTCTCTAATTCATAAGCCACAATATGCTTTAAGGTAAACATTCTCAACTTTCCGGTGGACTCCATTTCTGCCCATGGGACTATACAGGGAATGCTGCAGTACTGTACAGGCTTAGGGGAGGCAGTGTGTTGCGATAACAGAAGTGGACGCTTGTTCTGCACATACTGTGTGCCAGCACTGTTCAGAGAAGGTGGCACATCCCTAATTCATTTACTTCAGAGAGCTACAGTGCAGGTGTGATTGTTATCTCCACTTTCCCTGAAGCACTGGAAACCTTAAGTAACTTGCCCAAGGTCACAGAATTAGCAAAGCCAGGATTTAAACCTAGGCCAGGAAAAAGCCTGAGCTTTGGAGTCTGGCTGTTTAAGTATCAGCTTGATGAAATGAGCTAAGGCAACGCAGCTCCTAGACTCCTGCTTCCTTATTGTGAAGAGGAGCTGAGATTACTGCAAGAGTGAACCGCGCCACTAGATGCCACAGGCACTGAGTGGGTGCCTGGCGCAATGCAAGCCCTCAACAAGAAACATTCTCATAGCAACATATTTAAAAGTTTATAAATTCTTAACTTTTTTTCACCCTTAAATTAATTCATGATCCAGGCACTGTGCTAGATGCAGGGACTACAAAAAGAATGAGACTATCTATTATGTTTAGGTTATACCAAAAGTTAGCTTTCTTAGAAAGTAAAGAATAAAAAAGTAGTTTATTATGTGGAGTACTGAGAGAATTTTTCCCCAAAAAGAAATCAGATCAAGTTACCGGACATGCATTATACTTTTTTTTATTTGTTTTGTTTTTTTTGTTTGTTTGTTTTTTTGACAGGCAGAGTGGACAGAGAGGTCTTCCTTTGCCGTAGGTTCACCCTCCAATGGCCGCCGTGGCCGGCACGCTGCGGCCGGCGCACCGTGCTGATCCAATGGCAGGAGCCAGGTACTTATCCTGGTCTCCCATGGGGTGCAGGGCCCAAGCACTTGGGCCATCCTCCACTGCACTCCCTGGCCACAGCAGAGAGCTGGCCTGGAAGAGGGGCAACCGGGACTAGAACCCGGTGTGCCGGTGCCACAAGGCGGAGGATTAGCCTAGTGAGCCGCGGCGCCAGCCTATACTTAGTTCTAAAAATAGTAAGGAAAGGCTATAAATTCTGATTAAAACAATCATTCACATCAAATTTAACAAATTTGAAATGGGTTTTTAATAGGCTGATTTCAGTGTGTGTCCCTGATAATTGGACCCCTGAGGCTTTTGTGCATAATTTCAAAGTGGAAGATGGGTAGCAACGTTACTTTTCATGTACTCAAGGTAAGTATCTGTCAAGAGGATAAAATGTACATTAAATACAGAAGCCAAAACCTATTAAAAACTTAAGTATATAACATAACTTTAGGGGTGAAGTTTCAAGAAAGCTTAAAATAGTATTTAGAGGAATACTAGCAAAATTTAAAGTTCAGTAGATTTTTTTTTTTCCTATGTAGTTGCTTAAGGTTACAGTAAGACACAGCCTGGAAAACAGACAAAACAGGGTTAGTCATTTTTATAAGAGAGGTGAGAGGCACACAGGAGCTAGGGCTATGAAGCCTTTAAGGTTTTTTAACTATAGTGAGTACTAATACTTTTCCTGTGCTTTCCATAATCAGATGGTCCTAGTCCATGAATGATCCTAAAAAATAAATAACGCTGGCTAATATTTATTGAGTATTTTACATCTGTTAACTCTTAAAACTACACTCAAAGTTGTACCATTATTATCCGGACTTCACAGCCAAGGACACAGGGGCAGTAACTTGTACCAGGTTACAGTACCAACAAGGAACAGAGTCAAAGTTCAAAACACAACAAGGTTAGCTTATCAGTGCTAGACCTGTGTACAGGTCCCTCACTTGGTTTAATCCGCTGCTGCCACTGTTTTGAAATTCTCATGAATTTCTTACCATAGAGACCTGCCTTGTGATTTTGCAGGAGTTACCCCACATTACACAGCCAGTCCTGCTGGGCCGTGCGACCTCAGAGTCTGCGTTCCTGACTACCACACACTGGAGATGCACTCCTGTAGATGAATGCCTTGCTGTGTCGTGCCAGGGTTCCACATTTCACCAAAAGCCACATTTGCAACTTGTATTTGGAAAGTGGGAATTCCAGACTAGTCAAAATACATTAAACAAAACATTATGGATAAAAATAAAGATCCATTGATAAGGTAGTGGAGAATTAATATAAGCAATGTTTTTATGAGCTATTTTACAAAACAGCCATACTTAAGGCTGACTTTGTCACTGCGTCCTCAAACAGTAAAATCCAGCTGGTACCTGAATAATATGTCAGGCAGAGGAAAACAGGATGTGATTTGATGCCAGTTTCCAAGGGATTTTAGAAAAGAACCAAACAGGTGGCTCACAGAAGAGATATTTTAGCCTCTAAGGTGCATCCTGGTCCTGCAAAAGTAGGAAACTTAAAAAAATTAGCATAGTTTAGAGCAGCATCTTGTTATCATTATGTTCTTATTTAAAAGTTTTTAGAGTAACTTCAAAAAGTAAAACTCAGCCCTTCTTAAATATTCAAGAGCCTTTTCAGTTTAACTGAAATTGGCGTGCACTTTACAAGACCCATAAATGCCTAACCCTAAGCCAATAAAAGCCTAGTGAATGACTGATTAATGATTTGACTTACCTGGAAGTCAACATTTCAGAAAACCCAGAAGAAATAAGAATCCCAAACTGGCCCAAGTAATCTCTGATAAAGGTTTTCACTCAACTGAGTTATTTTTTTAAATACAGTTCCAGCAATTTGGTTTCCAGGAATCTCTATCAGATTGAAATACAAATGGAGAG
Organism: Oryctolagus cuniculus; assembly: GCF_051225735.1. Lineage (NCBI taxonomy): Eukaryota > Metazoa > Chordata > Mammalia > Lagomorpha > Leporidae > Oryctolagus > Oryctolagus cuniculus. Next base: position 23,615,281 of record NC_142878.1, on the reverse strand, counting down.
AATCTTTGCTAGAAAAAAATACCTACTGGAAGCAACAAGTAATATACTTGGAGAGTTTTGAAAGCCCATATACAAAATCACAAGACACAGTCTAAAGTCAAGTTTAAATTGCCGTATTGTTTATAGCTCAATAGGTCCTGGGACACCTTAGAGCAACACATGGTGATGGAGGGTGAAAGGGACTCAGTCGGATGGGTACCTTGTGGCTGGTCTATATACATTTTGTAACAACTTGACCACATTCTGAACCTAAACATTTTGTTCCACTGATTTTAACACGCCTTGCCACATTTACTAAATAGTGCAACTGCACGAATTTTGAGGTATTTTTTCACGGCTTATTTAATCCCTACAACCCAAGCATTCACTGTTCCCAGTCCCCCCACGAGGAAGTTGGTAACACATTTCCTGTGTTACCTCCAGGCAAGGTAACAGGAAATGAATGGATTAGGACCAGAATCCCCGTTTTCCTCTACGACACCGGTGCTGACAGATGCCTAACCAATGTTTGCATCATCAAACAGTTTTCACCTGATAGGTAGCTCCGTCTCCCCTACAAGCGAGCCCTGCCTAAATGAATCTCAATAATTCCTTGAGATCCATTGTAGGATTCGCTCATGAGCGACTACCCTGACGAACCGATTCCCGTAACGGCCCATTCAATTTCTTTATTCCGCTTACATAAACATCAGCTGCTGTAACAGAAATCACGAGTGGGTGCTTCTAGGGGCAGAAGCCCCAGGGAGTGACAAAGGCTGTCCCTCTGTCCGCAGTGCCAGAGGTGATCCTCAGAGCGGACGCATGAGGGGTCCCCAGGGGCTCCCGACCACCGAGGGCGCGCCCCGGGAAGAATGGGCAAGGCGGCCCGAGACGTTCGCGCCCATCCGGAGCCGAGCCGCCGCCTCCAACCCGGCTCAAGCCTGGGCGCGAAGACAGACCCCAGCCCCTGCCCCTGCCCCTGCCCCTGCCCTGCCAGGACCCCGCATCACCCTTAACCTCTGCCCCCGCGCGCGCCCGTTTAACTTCCTCGGAGCCGCGCTCCCCGCGCCCATGTGCACCCAGGTGGCGAAGATGAGCGCCCAGCTGCGCCGACAGAACTCGGCGGGGGCCTAGCCGGCCTCGCTCGGGGGAGCGGGCACCTGTTTGATGACCCGGAGCGCCAGGCCCACTCACTGGACGCCGGCCCCAGCCCCTCCTCACCCGTGGAGGCCCCGGAGTCTGCGATCCTCTCCAGGCGCAGCGGAGTCTCACCCGCCGGAGTACACCGTACCGGATCCGGATCCGGCTTCAGAGCCAGCCCCACCTCCTCGCCCTCCACAGCCAGCGCCACGGCCGGCACCCGCGGCCTAAACGTGGCAGCGCCAACGCCTCCACCCCGCCCCTGCCTCCTCACGCAGCGCCGCGCGCAGGCGGCCGCAGGCGGAGGCCGAGGCCCCGCCCGCCAGGGCGCGCGCGGGGCGGGGCTTGGGCGGCCGGGGGCGGGGCCTGGCCTGGCGTCCGCGCCCGGGGCGGGGCCGCGGGTCCCAGAAGCCTCCGCTCGCGGGGCGTCTCTTGCTCGCTCCCGACAGCTGCGATGACCAGGCCGCTGCGAGCTGGCCCTGCAGCGCGTAAGCGGTGACCGGTGCGGGCCCCTTCCCTCACGGTGCTGTCCGTTGCGTAGGACTTGGCCTCCTGCCGGCCGCCCGGAGCTCCTCTTCGCCGGGTGTCCGAGTCCCGGTGTCTGCGGTCGGGGACTCAGAGTTGGGGCCGCTGCGTTCCGCTCCTCGGGTCCCGTTTGGACGTACCCGGGGTTCGGGCGCTGATTGTCCCGGGAGGCGTTGGTCAGTGTCCTGAGCGTTTTGGAGCTGAGTCGTGGAGGGGCGCCCCAGGGGGCTGCAGAGGGAGGCCTGAGGGCTGCTATGCACCCGCCGCGCCCGGACAGCGTCCCTGGCCTGGCCTCGAGGTCAGTAGTGCTGAGGTTGAGAGATGGTGCTCAGATGTGACTTTCCTCCGAGCCCCGCTACCCGGGTGGCGTTTGTGCCCATTGTACAGATAGGAAACAGAGGTTCAGAGTTGGTGAGTAGTTTACAAAATCAAATGGCCAGCAGCCTGGTACCGTAATGTTAACGTTTATTGACATCGCCAGGTATTGCATTCGTAATTTTTATTTTATTTGAAAGAGACAGACCTACCTCCGTTGGTTTGTGCCCCCAAACTGCCGGCAAGTGCTAGGCCGATGCCAGGAGCCAGGAACTCCATCCGGGTCTCTCTGGCAGAAACCCAAGTGCTTGGGCCTGCTGCTGCCCTCCCAGCCACGTTAGCAGGGAGCTGCATAGGAATCCTGGAGGCTCGCTTATGGAATGCAGTGACCCAAGCGACAGCTTCATTAGCAGTGCGGTGCCTGCCCCTGCTTAGGGATTCTTGTAAGAAGTGCTGCCACACCAGTATTTTTCGTGGCACAGATAATGCTGTTTTTAATGGAAAATCATAAATTTCAGTGGTTGAGTTGAGAAATGATTCAGGAACATTAGAGAAGTTAATTCTTCAACCAGTTGATTTCATCCATCCTGTCCTCTTAGGTTTACACAGAGTTAAGATACAACAGTCCCTCTCTTAAGTATAAAAGAGCTCTTTTGTGTGTTTGTTTTTTTATTTATTTGAAAGGCAGAGTTACACAGAGGCAGAGAGAGAGAGGTCTTCCATCCACTGGTTCACTCCCCAAATGGCCACAGTGGCCGGAGCTGGGCCGATCCGAAGACAGGAGCCTGGAGCTTCCTCCTGTCTCCCACATGGGTTCAGGGGCCAAGGACTTGGGTCATCTTCCACTGCTTTCCCAGGCACATTAGCAGGGAGCTGGATCAGAAGCGGAGCAGCCAGAACTCATACCGGTTCCCATACAGGATGCTGGCACTGCAAGCAGCAGCTTTACCCACTACACCATTGCGCTGCCCCGAAAAGAACTCTTCTACTAAGTATTAAATGTCCAAGTGACTAGAAAGTATATAATCTGGTTTTTAAGTTGGCCGTACTATTTCTCACTTAGTGACATAGAAACAGATGGTGTGCTGTACAACAGCTGAGTCTAAGATTTGATGCAATATGGTATATACCTTAGGTTGAAGTGTTAATTCTCTAAACACGGTCATAAATTATTTCATTTTGATCTCATACAACTGCTGGGATATCGGTAGGAATTATTGTTTTCTAAGGCAAATGAAACTCAGATAATTTTCCTTTTCTTATGGCTGAGGTGGTGCTTTGAGTCAGGTGACAGGTATGCTACCTAGCTGCCTAGGATCTGGGTGAACTAATATTTTAGCAAGTTGATTTCCTTTTGTCAAGAGTTGTAAAATATTGAATTGCTGGACCGAGGAGTCAGATCCCATGCAGCCAGAAAACTACTCAAATACTGAATTACACCATAATATTTTTATTAATGTGATTAGATTTATAGAACATGTACAGTGCACATCTGGTTAAGCTATTTTTACCTATAAGTAATTGTCTTCTTAATGTTTTCTTTTAAAGAGATATAGTAAGTATTGAAAATCCAAAAACATCCCCCTGGGGCAGGAGTTGTGACTCAACAGGTTAAGCCACCACTTGGGGCTCTGGCATCTCATAATCAGTGATCCCACATTTCCGATTCAGCTTCCTGCTAATGCACCTGAGAGGCAGTGGATGATGGCACAGGCACTTGGGCCCCTGCCACCAGGATGAAGTTCTTGGCTCCTGTCCTAGGCCTGCCGTAGTCATGGCCGTTGCTGGCATTTGGGGGATTGAACCAGCACATGGAAGATATCCTCCTTTTTGTATCTCTCCCTCTTTGTCTGTCACTCTGCCTTTCAAATAAATAAATCTTTAAAAAGAAAAAAAGGAAAACATTCCCAGAACAGCAATATTTATTCTGCTGTAGACATGACCATGTAACTACCTCCTTGTCAAAAAAAAAAAAAAAAAAAAAAAGGAATATTTTCCCCCTAGGAAATGATTCCAATTTTATTGTGAAATATAGTAGAGTTCACTTACTTGCTGGGATTTATCTAGAAAATCAAGTATGCCTATATAGAGTAGAATATCATTTTTAAAAATTCGTGGGGCAGGCATTGGGCTCAATGGTTAAGCTGCCCTTGGGATTGCCTGCATCCCACAATGGAGTGCCTGACTTCGAGTCCCACCTCCGCTTCCAATTCCAGCTTCCTGCTAATGTGTACCTGGGGAGGTCGCAGGTGGTGTGGTTCAGGTACTTAGTTCCTGCCAACCACATGGCAGACCTGGATTGTGTTCCTGGTTGCTTCTTTAGCCTAACCCAGCTGTTGGGGGTATCTGGGGTGTGAATCAGTAGATTCTGTCTTTGTCTGTGTGTGTGTGTGTGTGTATGTATTTGCCTTTAAAACAAATAAAATTTTTTTTAAATAGTGAAATCCTTGATCGCAACAAGTTCCAGTGATCACTCATCTTCTGTCTCTGAATTCATAGCTTTTAAGTGTCTGAAAGATAATTTAATTATCTATTTGCTTGTTTATTACTTACGGCAAAGGTGATACATGATTGTTTAAAAACTTTGAAGCCTTTCCAAAGTACGCAACAAAGAGTGGTCTGTCCCCATAATCCTGCACTCCTGAGTAAGCACGGTGAGCTGCTTGGTAGCCTGGCTTTGCTTCCCAGCCTTCCCCTGTAGCTGGCAGTCTTAGACAAATAATTTGTCCTCACAGTGCCTCCGCTTCCTCTTCTCAGTGTGATAGTGCTGGTTTGCAGGGCTGTGTAAGGGTTTAATTAAACAGGTAACATGTGCTGTATATTCTCTGGCACATACTTAAAAATGATCATCTGTGTAGATGTGTGTAGTCAGCATAAGCTAGATCATGTTTGATAACCGACAACTCCCCAGATTTTCCTGGCTTAATAAAACGGAAGTTTATCCCTTGCTAGCAGATGGGCCGGGCAGCTTTTTCACAGCCTCACCCTGGGATCCAGGATAATGGAGGGTACACCCTGTTATAGTTAAACTCTCAAATAGATGACATCTTTAGTAACCACAGCAATGAGAAAAGGCTAGGAAATCACACATGGACTTCTTACTGCTTCATCTCGTAACTGACATACTCACTTCACAGTTTATTGGTCCTAATTTGTAGCCACGTCCCTGCCCAACTCTAAGTAAACAGAAATATGGAGGGCACACTATTAGGTGAGTGCAGTCCCCTCTCTCCCAGTCCACTTTCCCCTGGCATGGTATGGTACTCTCTGCACTGTGCTGTAATTCTGTTTTTCTAACTTCGTGTTTCCTGGCCACCTCCTCATGCCAGTTGACTCATATCAATTGACTATTCAGCCTTTCTCTGTGTCAGGCATTGTTCGAGGTACTGGGATAATCCTTGCTTTTATGTATTTTATCAGATTATGAGCAGATCAGAAATAAATTTTTAAAATATTTATTTTAAAATTTATTTGAGGTCGGTGCCGCGGCTCAGTAGGCTAATCCTCCACCTAGCGGCGCCGGCACACCAGGTTCTAGTCCCGGTCGGGGCGCCGGATTCTGTCCTGGTTGCCCCTCTTCCAGGCCAGCTCTCTGCTGTGGCCAGGGAGTGCAGTGGAGGATGGCCCAAGTGCTTGGGCCCTGCACCCCATGGGAGACCAGGATAAGTACCTGGCTCCTGCCATCGGATCAGCGCGGCGCGCCGGCTGCAGCGCGCTGGCCGCGGCGGCCATTGGAGGGTGAACCAACGGCAAAGGAAGACCTTTCTCTCTGTCTCTCTCTCTCTCACTGTCCACTCTGCCTGTCAAAAAAAAATTTTTTTTATTTGAGAGGTGGAGAGAAAAATCAGAGAGTTGAGTCCCCATTCTCTGGTTCACTCCACACATGCCTGAAATGACTGGGACTAGGCTGGGCTGCAACCAGGACTTGGAACTGCAATCCAGGTCTCCCAGATGAGTAGCAGGAACTCAATGACGTGTGGTTTTACTGCTGTCTCCCCAGATCCTCATTGGTGGAAGCTGGAGGCAGGAGCCAGAGGCGGGTATTGAACCCAGCTGTTCCAGTATGGGATGTGAGCATCTTAGCCAGCGTCTTAATCAGTAGACTGGACAACCCCATTTCCTTTTTACAATTTTACTTTTTGAGAGGCAGAGAGGAAAAGCTCCTGTCCACCAGCTCATTTCCTAAATGCCTGTAAAGTCCAAGGCTAGGTCAAAGCAAAAGCCTAGGAACCAGGAACTCAATCTATGTCCCACATGTGGGTGGCAGAAACCCAACTGCTAGAGCCATCGCCTGCTGCCTCCCAGGGTCTGTGTTAGCAGGAAGTTGGATCAGGAGCTGGAGCCAGGGATAGCACCCAAGTAGTCTAATGTGGGCCATAAACCCCTACTCTAAGAAAAAATATTTTAAAAACTATAGTATCAAAAAAAGTTTATTTTGATACAAAATTTTTAAATTCATGCATGGATTTTCATAACAGGTGTTCCTATGGACTTTTTTTTTTAAAGATTTATTTATTTATTTGAAAGAATTACAGAGAGAGGTAGAGACAGAGAGAGAGGTCTTCCATCCACTGGTTCACTCCCCAGATGGCTGCAACGGCCGGAGCTGCACCGATCCAAAGCCAGGAGCCAGGAGCTTCTTCCAGGTCTCCCACGTGGGTGCAGGGACCCAAGCAAATAGGCCATCTTCTACTGCTTTCCCAGGCCATAGCAGAGAGCTGGGTCAGAAGTGGAGCAGCTGGGACTAGAACCGGTATGGAATGCCGGCACTGCAGGCGGTGGTTTAACCAGCTTCGCCACAGTATTGGCCTCGAGTTAAATTCTGAAAAATGGGGCTGGCATTGCAGCATAGCCAGTAGAGCCACCGCCTGTGACATGGGCATCCCATATGGACGCAGGTTCATGTCCTAGTTGCTCTACTTTTTTTTGTTGTTGTTGAAGTGAATTTTTTTTTAAGATTTATTTATTTATTTATTTGAAAGCTAGAGTTACACAGAGGCAGGCGGGGGCTGGGGGGTAGGTCTTCCATCTGCTGGTTTACTCCCCAAATGGCTGCAACAGCCAGAGCTGGGCCAATCTGAAGCCAGGAGTCAGGAACTTCCTCTAGGTCTCCCACTCAGGTGCAGGGGTCCTTGGGTCATCTACTGTTTTCCCAGGCCATAGCAGAGAGCTGGATTGAGAGTGGAGTAGCCAGGATTTGAACTAGTGCCCATATGGGATGTGGCACTGCAGGCGGCGGCCCCACCCGCTACGCCACAGTGCCAGCCCCAACTACAGCAATATTTTTAAAAGGTTTATTTTATTTTTATTTATTTGAAAGGCAGATTGACAGAGAGAGACATCTTCCATGTGCTGGTTTACTCCCCAAATGGCCGTAATAGTGGGCGGCTTAACCTGCTACACCACAGTGCCTGCTCCTGCTCCACTTCTGATCCAGCTCCCTGCTAATGTGCCTGGGAAAGCAGTGGAAGATGGCCCAAGTGCTTGGGCCCCTGCACCTATGTGGGAGACCTAGAAGAAGCTCCTGGCCCCTGGCTTCAGCCTGGCCCAGCTCCAGCCATTGCAGCCTTTTGGGGAATTAACCAGCAGATAAAAGACTGACCTCTTCTCTCTCTTTCTCTCTCTCTCTCTCTCTCTCTCTCTCTCTCTCTCTCTCTGTAACTCTGCCTTTCAAATAAATAAATATTTTTAAAAAATTTTGAAAAATGTGAGAAGGTGATCTTTGTGACTACCTCTTAATAGTCCAAGAAAGTATATCAGTATGTCTTAGAAGTGCATGAAGATGCATTTTATTGTTGTATGTGGAAATGCTTAAAACACTGGCATCCCATATGAGTGCCTGTTAAAGTCTTGGCTTTTCCACTTCTGATCTAGCTCCCTGCTAATGTGCCTGGGAAAGCAGCAGAAGATGGTCCATTTGCTTGGGTCCCTATACCATATGGGAGACTGGGGTGGAGTTTTAGACTCCTGGCCTCAGTGTGGCCTGGTTCTGACCATTGTGGCCATTTGGGGAGTGAACCAGAGAGTGGAAGATCTTCCTTCCTTCCTTCCTTCCTTCCTTCCTTCCTTCCTTCCTTCCTTCCTTCCTTCCTTCCTTCCTTCTTTCCTTCCTTCCTTCCTTCCTTCCTTCCTTCCTTCCTTCCTTCCTTCCTTCCTTCCTTTCTCTCTCTCTCTCTCTCTTTCTCTCTCTCTCTCTCTCTCTCTCTTTAACTCTGCCTTTCAAATAAATAAATAAATCTTGAAAAAATGTATAAGGGAAAAAAGTTAAACTGTAAAATATTGTATCCACAAGCAGTTTAAAAGTGTTGAGCATTAAAAGTTTTTTCACAATATCTTGGCTACTTTTTCAAGTAATTGGGCAAATGCACAATTTGAATAGAAACCTTAGTCATGTACTTGTGATTCTCCCACTTGAAAAACTGTGTTTTTTGGTTATTTGCTTTCTGTTGCCTTAGGAATAAACTACAGTGTATAAACATTTTGAGTAAGTTCATCTTTTTTGTTTTCTTTGCTTCAGCTGGGCAAGAGACCCAACAATTAGATGATTGCAATGGAAACAAAAACTGACTTCAGCCTACTTCACCCCAGTGAGTTTGCTGGGCTCTCCAAATCCTGTTTGGCTGATGGTGAGGTCACTCCCAGATACCACTGGGAGTGTCTTGGAAGATTACTAACTCAGAACCACCCAGTACTGAAGGGAAGTGGTGACAGGCTGGCCAAGCGGTGAGCAAGAATGCTTGTCACAGACACATTTGTCAGTGTTGGTCACAACTAAAACATGATATTTGGAGGAAAATGCATGCCATTGCCAGGAAGCTATGCTTGATGGGCTATGGCCAGAGAGGAGGAACTTACAGATACAGAGAGATTTGCACTTGCATGGCTTGGGTAACTTGGATATTGGGTACAGGAAAGTTCTGTGTTTTATTTTCACAAATTAATTCACCCTAATTATAATGCACTTCGTATGAGGCAAAATCTGTGTTCTGAAGACAACATTGCTACCTTAGGAAGGGAGAATTTACCACATCCTGCTCATATCCAGTTGGAAACGTTTTTAGGATTTGGAATGATTAGCTTTTCGGTGTCAGACTGTCCTCGCATAGGCTTTATCCAGTCCTAGAGCCAGCTTTGGAATAACAAACGGTCGGCCCTCAGGGTCAGACCCAGGAAACAGATGCCTGATACCATGCAAAAGTCCCCAACCTACCTGCAGACCACAACCACAGTTTTCCCTTCTGAAAAATGGACACAAAGTCTCTTCCTCCTCTATCTTACTGATATGTTTTGAGTACAGTATACCAAAATTCCGAAAGGGAAAATAAAGAACAATTTAAAAACCACCATGGGGTCCTTAAACAGAGTGTTCCCATGTTAATTTCAAGTCCCCCTCCCAAGAGAAATTTTCTCAGGTTTCTACCTGGGGACTGGAGTTTTGCTCTGCACTTGGTATATCCCATGTTCCCCAGTCACTCATCATTCATTCACTCACTTTTTTTTTTTTTTTTTCATTTGAAAGGCACAGAGAGACAAAGCCAGACACATTCAGTCTTTGTTTCAGTGAGGTGAGTACCATGTGCCAAGCACCATGCTAGGGATTAGCAATACAAAGAGGAACAGGGCAGACAGCTCCAGCCCCCAGAGAACTTAGAATAAGGCAGGGAGACCAACATTATAGACATGTTTACAAATGCACTGAGTGCATGGAGAAATGTACCAGAGGCTGTGGGAGCTATCAGTGGGTGTGATATACTTTGATATCTGGGTCAGAGGGTTTTAGTGATACCAAAGGTAAAACGAGAGAAATGAGGAGGAGTTGGACAAGACCCCTTCAGCTGACTAGGAAAGGAACTTGGTGTAGGCAGCGGGAACAGCACTAAATAGACTGTGAAGTACACATGGGAACGCAGCCTGGCTGTGTTGCACGGAGACAGAGTTCCACCTTTATTCCTAGGGGAGTGCGAAGCCATGAAAATCGTGTGTGTTTGCTTTTGATTTATATGTTCAGGCAGTTAAAAGAACCTTCTAGCTACTACAGCCAGCCTGTATATCCATAGGTTCCTTATCCACATGGAAAATGGGAAAAAAATGCAGCTCTACTGAAGACTTTTTCCCTTTGTCATTATTCCCTAACCAATATAGGATAGCAACCCCTTACATTGCATGTACATGGTATTAGGCATTCAAGGCAACCCAGAGATGATTTGGAGCGTACAGGGGAATGGGCATAGGTTATGTACAAACATTATGATATTTTACGTAAGGGAACTGAACATCCGTGGATTTGGGTATCTGAGGGTGGAGTTCCTAGGGACAACTGTATGTGCCAAACGGAGGAGATGCTGGCACACACATTATGTAATGTGGCAAATCCACTTAGGAGGCAGCTGAAGGAAATGGATTCAGGGATTGCCAGAGAAGAGGAAAATAAGAAAAGGAAACAATAGGATTTGGTGGTGAGGGGAGGACGAATGACTCAGAGATGGCTTTCCAGACTTCTGACTTGTGCTTGTAAGGAATGCTTGGTTTGGGAAGGAGACCATGACTCGAGCTTGCTTAGGGAATGGCATCCACAGAAGCCAGTCAGCACAAAGTCACATGTAGACGTGCAAGTGTACTTTCTCACAGATACACCAGACTTAGCAACCTGATCCTGAAAACTTCGCGTTTCAGATTTTGGATGACCTTTATTTCCTGTCCTCTACAGTCCTATTCTTGGGCAGTGCAGATCCTCCAGACCATACTTTGGGTGTGGTGCTGGCACCGTGCAAAGCCTCCTCTTGCCTGTAGATTCCCAAACCATAACTCCTTGCTTTCTGTTATCCTTAGGCCTCTCACTTAAGATCTGATTGCATCTGGAAGATCACTCCCACAGCTTGAACTTTGTTCATTTCTTTTGCTTTTTAAATTTTTCAGTTTTCTTCATTGTTTTCTACCATACTGTCACTATCTTTCCTCCAGCTGCTCATCTTCCCAAAACTAAATATAAATGAGAAAGCGGGGGCTGGCGCTGTGGTGCAGTGGGTTAACGCCCTGGCCTGAAGTGCCCTGGCCTGAAGCGCCAGCATCCCATATGGGCGCCGGTTCGAGACCTGGCCGCTCCACTTCCGATCCAGCTCTCTGCTATGGCCTGGGAAAGCAGTAGAAGATGGCCCGAGTCCTTGGGCCCCTGCACCCACGTGAGAGACCTGGAAGAAGCTCCTGGCTCCTGGCTTCGAATCGGCACAGCTCTGGCCATGGCAGCCATTTGGGGAGTGAAGCATCGGATAGAAGACCTCTCTCTCTCTCTGCCTCTCCTCTCTCTGTGTAGCTCTTTCAAATAAAAATAAATAAATCTTTTTAAAAAATGAGAAAGCCATTTAGAAGGAAGAAGAGTATTCTATCGCCAGCTAATATTGGGGTTATTTCTGGAGGCCACCTGTTTCATGGTAATGAAACAAGGTTGAACTTAATTCTGTAAATATTCTTTAGTCTTCATCAAAGATATCATTATAACAAGAATATAGAAAAAATGAAAATGAAAGTGTGAAAGACGGGGATGGCATTTGGCCTGGAGATGACTCTGGCTAGGATGCCTTTGTCCCATATGGGAGTACCTGAGCTCAGGTCCCAGCTCTGCTGTCTATTCCAGCTTCCTGCTAAGGTGCCCTCTGGAAGACAGCAGGTGATGGCGTAAGTGATTCAGTTCCTGGCCTGAGTCCCAACTTCTGTATAGAATGGGGAGTAAGCCCTCTCTCCCTCTCTCTCCAATTAAATTAAAAATTTTAATTGTGTGATAGCAGATAAATACTAAATAAAAGATCTATTAAAATCAGAAAGAAATGAGATTTTAAGGCAAAAAGCATTACCAAAATAGGGTCACTGGATACGATAAAAGGATCAAATTATCAGGAACAAGAAATTAGAAACAAATCCCACAGATACAAAGAGAGATTTTAACATCTATTTCCCAGGGATCTGTAGAGCAGATAAAAAGATAAAATCAGGCTGAGCAGTTAAGGTGCCTGCATCCCGTGTCAGAGTGCCTGAGTTTAAGTCCCGGCTCTGTTCCCAATCCCAGCTTCCTGCCCCTGTGCACCCTGGAAGCAGCTGCAATGGCTGAAGCAGCTGAGACCCTGTCACCCACCGGGAAACCTGGTTGAAGCTTCCACCCAGGAACCGGCACAGTGGTGTAGCAGGTGAAGCTGTCACCTGCAGTGCTGGCATCCCATATGGGTGCCGATTCAAGTCTCTGCTGCTCCATTCTCATTCCAGCTCTCTGCTTGGCCTGGGAAAGCAGTAGAAGATGACGCAAGTCTTTGGGTCCCTGAACCTGCGTGGGAGACCTGGAAGAAGCTTCCGGCTCCTGGCTTCAGATTGTCCCAGCTCTGGCCGTTGTGGCTAATTGGTGAGTGAACCAGCAGATGGAAGACCTCTCTCTCTCTGCCTCTGCCTCTGCCTCTGCCTGTCTGTAACTCTTCATTTCAAATGAATAAATAAATCTTTAAAGAAAAAAAGTTTCCACCCAGCTATCAGTTTCAGCCCAGCTGTGGAAATTTGGGGAATAAACTAAAGGATAGGAGTTCTCTGCCTGCCTGTCTATCTCTCAAATAAATAACCAAATAAATATTTTTTTAAATAATTAAAATCAAGGATATAGAAAATTTGAACAAAACAGTATACTTGATTCAATAGAGTACACCACCTAAAAACTGCAGAGAATTTATTATTTATTTGAAAGAGTTACAGAGAGAAAGGGAGAAACAGAGGAGAAGGAGAGAAAGAGGAGAGAGAGCGAGCTTCCATCCACTGATTCACTTCCCAGATGGCTGCAGTGGGTAGAAGCCAGGAGCTTCTTCCAGGTCTCCCATGTAGGTAACTGGGGCCTGAACACTTGGGCCATCCTCCACTGGTTTTCCCAGACCATCAACAGGGAGCTGGATCAGAAGTGGAGCAGCTGGGATACAAGCTGGCACTCATCTGTGATGCTGGCATTGCAGGTAGCAGCTTTACCCATACGCCACAATGCCAGTGCCAGTATACATTCTTTTAAACATTATGTTTGTTAAAATGTTTGTTAGCCAATATTGGGCCATAAAGTAAATCTAAACAAATTTTTTTTAATTTATTTTTTTGAAAGAGTTATGGAGAGGCAGAGGCAGAGAGAGATCCATCCATCCATCCACTGGTTCACTCCTCAAATGGCTGCAAAGGCTGGAGCTGGATTGATCCAAAGCCAGGACCCAGGAGCTTCTTCCAGGTCTCCCACACGGGTGCAGGGGCCCAAGGACTTGGGCCATCTTCCACTGCTTTCCCAGGCCATAACAGAGAGCTGGATCAGAAGTGGAGCAGCCAGGTCTCGAACTGGTGCCAATATGGAATTCTGGCACTGCAGGCGGCAGCTTTTCCAGGTACACCACCAGCCCCTAAACAAATTTAAAAGAAGTACCATACCTGTTGCATTGTTTGACCACAGTGGGATTAAATAATAAATACTTACAGAAAAGATAATTATGAAAAGTTCATATTTGGAGATTAAGAAACACATTCATGAATCAATTAGAATATAAGGAAAATTTGAAAAGTATTTTCAAAAAGTATTAAGATGATAAAACCATTGCATATTAAAAATGATGGGTAGGCATTTGATAGAGTGATGAAAATGCACCCACACTCCATATCACAGTGCCTCGTTTGAGTCCTGGCTCCTCTGCTTCCGATCCAGCTTCCTGCTGATGCGCTACCTGAAAGACAGCAGATGATGGTTCAAGTAATTGGTTCTCTGCTCATATAGTTGAGTTCTGGGTGTCTGGCTTCAACCTGGCCCAGCCCTGATGTTTTGGACATTTGAGGCATGAACCAACAGATGTAAGATCTCTTTCTGGTCTCCGTCTCTGCCTTTCAAAAAAAAAAATTTCACTTAGGGCACAGTGTGGTACTGTGGGTTAATCTGCATCCTATATAGGAGTGTTAGTTCAAATCCTAGATACTCTGCTTCCAATCCAGCTCCCTGCTAATGCTCCTGGGAGGGCAGCACATGGTGACCCTAGTGTTTGGGCCCATAGGATCCAAGTGGTAGACCTGGATAGTGCTCCTGGCTTCAGCCTGGCCTAGACCTGGCTGTTGGGCCATTGTGTGTGTTTGTGTGTGTGTGTGTGTGTGTGTGTGTCTGCATCTCAAATAAAAAAAAGAATAAAATTCTTGAACAATGAGATTTGATGAGCTCATGGGTTGGTGACTGCATCCACGTGTTAGGAGGATGCACCTTCCCAATTCCTCAGGGACAGAAACTCTTGCACTTGGAAGCCTTACAGACTTTGCCCTTGGTACCTCCTCATTGGCTGTTTATCTCTTGCCTTTGTAACATCCTTTATAATAAATTGATAAACATAAGTCAAATGTTTCTCCGAGTTCTTTGAGCTACTCTAGCAAATTAATGAACACAAATCCTATACCTACATATCAATGATAAAGTTTAATTTATAAATTAGGCACATTTATAATTTATAAGTTAGGGCTGGCACTGTGGCATAGCAGGTTAAGCCACCGCCTGCATTACCAGCATCCCATATGATCGGTGGTTTGAGTCCCGGCTGCTCTACTTCCAATCCAGCACCTGGGAAAGCAGCAGAGGATGGGCCAAGTCCTTGGATCCCTGCACCCATCTGGGGGACCAGGAAAAAGCTCCTGGCCTCAGATTGGCCCCGGGCCTGGTTATTGCGGCCATTTGGGGGAGTGAACCAATGGATTGAAGATTCTCTCTCCTGCTCTCTCCTTCTCTCTCTCCCCCTTCTCTATCTAACCCTGACTTTCAAATAAATAAAAATTTTAGAAAAGAGAACAATAATAATAACAGCTATCCTGTAATAAAAGCTATGTGAATGTGAGATCTCTCTCAAAACACCTTACTGTGCTTTACTCACTCTTCTTTTTCTTGGGATGATGTGAGAAGACAGAGGAAGTACACTTCTGCTTCTCTTCGGCATACTCAAATTGCCAGCAGCTGACTCGTGTGAAGTATGGAGCCAGATGGTGCCCAATTTAAAACTTGCAAATTGTTTATTTCCAGAAGTTTCCATTTAGTATTTTCTGACCATGGGTAACTGAAACCACAGAAAGCAAAACTATGAAGGCAGGTATTTGGCCTAGATTAAGCCGCAGATTAGGATGCCCAAGTCTCGTGTCACATTACTTGGGTTCAGTTCCTGGTTCCAGTTCTTCATTTTAGTTTCTTGCTAATGCAAATCTAGAAGGCAGTGGTGATGGCTCAAGTAGCTGGGTTCTTGCCACTCACCTGAGAGACTTGGATTGAGTTCTGGTTTCTGGGCTTCAGCTCTAGCTGGGAGCCGTTGTGGGCATCTGAGGGGCGGACCAGCGGATAGGATCTTCCTTCCTTCCTCCCTTCCTCTCTTCCTCTTTCTTCCTGTCTCTTCCTCTGTCTTTCTCATCTATCTGTATCTTTCTATCTCCCTCAAGTAAATAATAATAATAAGAGTTTTTCTCTTAAAACTGTGAATAAGGGGACACCACTGTACCCCATCGAGAAAATGAAAGGACAGTCTACAAATGTTGGTTGAGGGTGGCAGAGCAAGCCCACTGGCAGAGTAAGAGATGCAAACGTTGGTAGCCAGTTAAGGCCCAGAGGTGTTTGGCGAAGGCACCGATAATACAGCTCCACAGTCCCAGACTCAGGTGAGTCCCAGTTTTCTAGCTTGAGTTTCCCCAGAAAGCATAGCCTGAGGCAAAAGATTAATGCATTATTCATTAAGAAGGGCAGTTCCAAGAAACAGGAGTAAGGAAAAGCAGAAGAGAGAACTAATATGAAACTGCATTATGGAATTGGCCCTGAACAGATGCCAGTGAGTGTTCCATCTCTCAGGATAGTACTTAAATAACCTTAAAAAAAAAAAGCAACAGAAAACAAAAACCATAATGTTTGCACCTGAAGACTCAAAACAGCACCTAAATACATTTCTTAATGATTAGATTTCCCTCATAGGTGGTTGATGTCTGTAATGTAGGACTCTCAGACCTCATTCGTAACTCAGATTCCCTTTAATCAAACTCCAACTCATAATTGGTGGTAATGGATAGCAAGGATAACTGAAATCCACAGAATAATAGCTACCATTTAGTAAACACAAGGCAGTTTTATATAATGTTTAAGCCTCACAAAGTAGCTTTTGTTCTACCAATTTTATTTATGCCAAAACTGAGATGCAGCTCACTTCAAAAAAAACTTGGCCAAGGTCACAGACCTAGTAAATAGCAGGTCAGGTTTCACCCTTTTTTTTTTTTTTTTTACTCCAAAGACAATGCTTTTTCTATCATGCCTTGATGCCTCTTAGGAAAAAGGATTGAGGTTCCTAAATCTCTTTTAGACAATAATTAAAATTTTTATTTGCTTAAATAGGCCATACAAACGCATGGTTCAAAATTCAAACCATAAAAGAGTGTCCAGTGAATACTCTGTTTACCCCGCCCACTAAGCACCCAATTGCTTTTTTCAGGGTGAACTAATTACCAGTTTCTTGTTTATCTTTCCAAAAATGTTTATGCTAAATATAAATATTACTTTCCCCTTTCAACAGAAATATACAAACACACTATTCTTACCATGCTTTTTTTTTTTTTTTTTTTAGTGAACGATATATCTTTTAGTGAACAATTTTTTTTTTAGTGAACAATATTTGGAGAATTCATCACGATATGCTTGTATACAGCTTGGCAAACATTTTGATATTTTCTTATTATTAAAACTTTTATTTCTAAAGAGTACAACCTGCATTAAAATTTATTTGCCCTGTCCACTGCCCTACTTATTCATGGTTGAAAGAATAAAGAACACAGTGAGAATCAGGCAACAGGAAGGGGATGGAGAAACGTGAGCTAACCACAAGGCCAACAGCGGTCCCTCATCAGTTTAGACTTACTGTGGCCCTGGCTCACCTCTAATCTCAGGGATGTCTTGGGAAGCACCTGATGATCCTCTTCCCTCCCAGTTGTTCATTTGCATGAGTGGAATGTGAGTGCCTATTTGTCCTATCGGCAGGTTGGGCCTTCTGGCCCCAAAATGGGAAGACAGTGTTGTGAAAACAGATGGAAAAACCAAACCTTGTTCTTCTCCAGATTCCAAGCCCCAGAGTCTATCACGCGGTACAGCACTCAGTTGCACTTAGTCTAGTGCTTCTCATTGTTGCTTCTTGTGTGTGGGAAATGACTATGTAACATCCCATGGGCAGAGCCTGCACCTTCCAGCATGGTGCTCAGCCGTGGTTGGTGCATGTGAGTAAGTCCCAAGGGGCAGAAGGTTAAGCTGGTGATCTTGTTCATCCCTCCTGCATTGGCAGGAGGCAAAGATAATTGGTGGGAAGTGTGGAGAGATGAGGACAGACGTAGACGGAATCAGAGGAAGCTTTCTCAGCTTCCAAACTTCCTGGAAAGTGAATGTTACGAAAAGAACTATATAGATTTCAAGATCAACTTGTCTTTCAATTCCATTTCTCCTGAACTTTTTGAAGCTTCCTCATATGTTCCCGTCAACCCACATTTCCATAGCAACACGTCTTTGAGGAGAAGATGGAAAAAGCTCCCTGGGTGATTCTTCTTCTGTCTTCATACCCAATCCATAATTATAGCTCAGAGAAAAAAGAGATGCAAAGACAAGAGTGAACATCAAATACCCACTTGCTATATAAATTATTAAACATTTTTTAAAGGAAAGAAGATAGGTGTTCCTTTTTCTTTTGTTCTGTCCTTTGTGCTTCTTTGCTGTGGTCATAGCACAAAGAAAAGGGTGAAATGTACCTGTGAAAGCAGCCTGTGCATGTCACATCTGAGGTTCAGGTGGCCTATTTTTGTGTGCCCCAGGTGTTCTATTGATTTGAAGTTGTTTTATCTTCTTTGCCCATCTTCCTGCAAAATTTCCTTAGAGATGTCCTGCCTCCATCATATTCATGTCCATTAATAGATATACTAACACTTCGTAGTTCAGTAGGTCTTCAACTTTTTAATGATTCATTTAAAAAACTATTTATTGATTTACTTATTTGAAAGGCAGAGAGAGGAAGGCAGAGAGACAGAGAGCAGGTTCACTCCCCCAAATGCCCACTACAGCTAGGGCAGGACCACAGCAAAGCCAGGACCCAGAAACTCAATCTGAATCTCCCACACAAGTGGCAAGAACTCAACTACTGGGGCCATTACCTGCTGCCTGCCTGTGCGTGCAACAGCAAGAAGCTGGAATCAGGAGCAGAGCCAGGACTCAGACCCAGGCACTCCAAGTTTTAAGATGCAGACATCTTAAACACTCGGTGAATACTGCCCAGTTTTCAAACAAGCATCAGATTCATCTGGAGGGATTGCTAAAACCCAGACCTCTAGAATTCAGTGTATGACGTGAGAGGGTTAAAAAAATAATAACTAAAACTTTCCATCTTATCAATACTAGCAACTTCATGAAAATTGGTAACACAAAGTGACTGAAAATTGCTCTTGTGGATAATTGTGTGCTGGCTTAGGGAAGGCATTGGCAGGAATTTCTTCAAATTCAGGCTTACGTTATTTTTCCTTATAAAGATCAGAAATGGGGCCGGCGTTGTGTAGTGAGAAAAGCTGCTGCCTGTGATGCTGGCATTCCATATGGGCACCGATTTGAATCCCAGCTGCTCCACTTCTGATCAAGCTCCCTACTAATGTGCCTGAGAAAGCAGAGGAAGATGACCCAAGTGCTTGGGCCCCTGCCACCCTCGTGGGAGACCCGGAAGAAGCTCCTGGTTCCTGGTTTCAGCCTGGCCAAGCAGCCATTTGGGAAGTGAACCAGCAGATTGGAAGATCTCTTTCTCTTTCTGTCTCCCCACCCCTCTGTAACTGGCTTTCAAATAAATAATTTAAAAAACACTTTGCTAAAATCTAAAATACGACTAAAATGTGTAAATTTAAGAATTAGAAAGGTGTCATGCAACAAGTTGTAAGTCTGAGCAAGGTGAGTGACTCCTTGCTCACTGTAGGGGCTGCAAGTTGACTTGGACAATTGCTTATTTAGAGATTCAGCTGTGAACCGGAAGGCAGCACTGTTCTTTTCTCTAGAAGATCATTGCATCTGTCAGGCATTCAGCCCAGCAGTTAAGACACGCGTGCCCCACATCATAGACCTTGGGTTCAGCTCCTCCTCTGGCTCCTGGCTCCAGCTTCCTGCTAATGCAGACACTGGGAGGCAGTGATGATGGCTCAATAAGTGGGTTTCAGCTACTCTTGTGGGAGACCTGAATTGTGTCCTTGGCTCCTGACTCTGGCGTTGGCCATTATAGACACTTGGGAGATGAACCAGTGGATGAGAACTCTTTATTTATTTAACATTATTTTATTTTTTTGAAAGGCAGAGTTACATAGAGAGAAAGGGAGATACAGAGGGAGATCTTCCATCCACTGGTTCACTCCCCAAATGGCTGCAATGGCAGGGGCTGGGCCAGGCCAAAGCCAGGAGCTGCTTCTGGGTCTTCCACTTGGGTGTAGGGGCCCAAGGACTTGGACCATCTGCTGCTGCTTTCCCATGCCATAGCAGAGAGTTTGTTGGGAAATGGAGCATCCAGGTCTCAAACCAGCACCCATATGGATTGCCAGTGTTGCAGGTGGCAGCTTTTACCCACTAAGCCACAATGCTGGCCCCTGGATGGGAACTCTTCCCTGTTTTTCTTGGAATGGGTCTTACGGTGCAGAAGGTTAAGCTGCAACTTGGAATGCTCACATCCCATTTCAAAGCACCTGGAATTCAGTCCTGCCTCTGCTTCCAATCTAGCTCCTTGCTAATGCACACCCTGGGAGGCAGCTGATGACAGCGCAAGCACTGTCCCCTGTCCCCAGTGTGGGGGAACAGAGGTCCTGGCTCCTGATTTCAACTTGGCCCAGCCCTGACTGTTAGAGCCATTTGGGGAGTAAACCAGCACATGGAAGATGTCTCTCTCTGTCAGTCTGCCTTTCAAATAAATAAAAATAAGATAAACCTTTAAAAAGATTGCTGTAGTTGGGGCTGACACTGTGGTGTAGTGAGTGGGACCGCCACCAGCAGTGCTGCATCCCATATGGGCATCTGTTCAAGTACCAGCTGTTCCACTTCCCATCCAGCTCTCTGATATGGCCTGGAAAAGCAGTAGAGGATGGCTCAAGTCCTTGGGCCCCTGCACCCACTTGGGAGACCCAGAAGTAGCTCCTGGCTTCTGGCTTTGGATGGTTGCAGCTGCGGCCGTTGTGGCCATCTGGTGAGTAAACCAGCGGATGGAAGACCTCTCTCTCTCTCTCTCTCTCTCTCTCTCTCTCCAGCTCTGGAAACTGGATCACTTGAAACTCTTCACTTACACATCAGAAATTGCAGCAGTCGTGGTAAAAATCCTTGTCCTCAGACATCTTTCCTACGGGAGACGGTCCTCTGACAGTGAGAAGCGGGCACGCCTTGTCACTGCTCTCCCTAGCAGGTGTCGCAGGGGTGACTCCTGCTGGACCCCGCAGACTGTCACTGCAGTGCCCAGAAAAGCAGGGCAGTGTGCACGAGTGGCTCCCGCGGTGTAGACTACCACGAGCTGGTTCTTCAGCATCACGTTTGTGCTGTGGTGTTCCCGCTAGATGGCAGAGCACAGCTCCGTGCCCTGTTCTGTGACTGCGAACACCAGTGTGTTCAGAGGGAAGTCACCACTCCACCCAGCAACCAAAACTTACCTCAGATATTCCTGTGGAGGAGAGCGTTTGGCATAGCGGGGGGTAAAGGTAGGTTAAGTCTCCACTTGGAACAGCCATATCCCATATTGGAGAGCTTAGCCGGAGACCAGGCTCCTCCACTTCTGATTCAACTTCCTGCTCATGCACACCCTGGGAGGGGCGTGCATTCATTGTGTACGCGAGTCCTTCAGTCCCTGCCACCCACGTGGGAGATGGGATTGAGTCCCAAGCTTCTGGTTTCAGCCTGGCCCAGTCCTAGCTCTTGTAGGCATTTGGGGAGTAAAACCTGTGGATAGAAGAATCCCTCTTTATCTTTCTCTCTGCCTCTCAGATGAAATGAAAACGAGTATTTTTAAAAATACATTCTTGTGGGGCCAGCGCTGTGGCCAAGTGGGTTAACGCCCTGGCCTGAAGCGCTGGCATCCCATATGGGCGCCAGTTCGAGACCCGGCTGCTCCACTTCCTGTCCAGCTCTCTGCTATGGCCTGGGAAAGCAGTAGAAGATGGCCCAAGTCCTTGGGCCCCTGCATCCACGTGGGAGACCGGGAGGAAGCTCCTGGCTTCGGATTGGCACAGTTCCGGCCATTGCGGCTATCTGGAGAGCGAACCATCAGATGGAAGACCTCTCTCTCTCTCTGCCTGTCCTCTCTCTGTGTAACTCTGACTTTCAAATAAATAAATAAATCTTTAAAAAATACTTTCTTGTGACAATAAGCATGGCCTGTGTAACTTGAGACTAATACTAAATGCCCAACCAACAAGAGCTTCAGAGACAACACAACCCTATGTGATGTGTGCATTTTGATTAGGTCCCGAGTTGCTGTTTTTCATCACAGCTATGAAGGACATCCTTGGGAGAATTACAGAATTTGGATTGGGGCTGCATACTAGTTATTAGGGCATTAAAAAACAGTTTTTTTTTTTTTACACGTCACAATGGCTTTGTTGTAATAAGGGAGACTATCTGCGTCCTGACATCAACCATTTTCTTTTCTTTTCTCTTTTTAAATTTTTTTCTGTTGTTTTCTTTATTATTCTTATATGTGTTATTAGCCATTTACTTTTAATGGTACAGAAATGAAAAAAGGAGAACAAAAAATAAGAACAATAAAGAAGAATGTTGATAATAGTTAAATGTAGATTGTAGGTTTGTTTTGTTTTTGTTTTTTGTTTTGTTTTGTTTTGACAGGCAGAGTGGACAGTGAGAGAGAGAGACAGAGAGAAAGGTCTTCCTTTAGCCGTTGGTTCACCCTCCAATGGCCGCTGCGGCCAGCGCACCGCGCTGATCCGAAGCCAGGAGCCAGGTACTTCTCCTAGTCTCCCGTGGGGTGCAGAGCCCAAGGACTTGGGCCATCCTCCACTGCACTCCCTGGCCACAGCAGAGAGCTGGCCTGGAAGAGGGGCAACTGGGACAGAATCCAGCGCCCCGACCGGGACTAGAACCCGGTGTGCTGGCGCCACTAGGCGGAGGATTAGCCTATTGAGCCACGGCGCTGGCCAGATTGTAGGTTTAAGGGCGCTCATTGTTCTTTCAACTTTTCTAGATGTTTTGAAAAAATTTCCGAATAAAAAGGAAAAAAATGTAGTTATTTCTTCCTTCCCTGTTAGAAACAAGTTATGATTATGTAATTCCCCAAAGAGAATCTGTTCCCAAATATGAATTAGAAGCTGGAGATCACACAAATATGAGAAATTTTCAGAAGAGATTGTGTTGTTTTTCTTTTGAATCTAAGTTGCATCACTCAGGAGTAAACTCCGGTCTGAGGCAACACTGTTGGTGAGCTTTGCCACACAATTATCGAGTGCTTGTTTGCCTGAGCTCCGTTTTACCGGCACAGTTCCCTTTGCCAGAGGAAGTAGATCGTCCTAGTTCCCAGAAAGGCACCGTCACGCAGATGGCCTGCATAAATGTTGACAGCACTGCACACCTGGGGGTGGGGAGCCAGGTCCAAGGCAACCACAAGAGGCAATTGCACCTGGAGAGTTTACAGTCTAATCAGAAAGCGAAACACGATGAAGCTGAAGAGCACAGAACAATCTAGAAACTACAGATTGAAACAGTACAGTTCTAGAAGGGGTTAGAAGGAGAGGGAGGCTGTCAGGAACATAGGTGTATGAACAAAGCTGCTGCGAAGACCGCGAAGGTCGGGCGTTTCTTCAAGTCCAAGTTGATTCAGGTGCCCCGGCTGGGATCTCCTGTTGCTGACCACGTTTCAGTTAGGGCATTGTTTCCCTGAAGCTGAAGCCCAGGGGCAACCGTGGGTCCCCAGGTGTGGAGGAACTGTCTCTATGACTGCTTCCATCAGGTGCACAAAGCCCCAGGGGTAAAGAGAGCATTGAAGATGCCCGATAAATGCGGAATGTCCACACGTCACAGTCTTCGGCAAGTGTGACACCTGTGGTTCCTCACTGGCGGATCTAAGGTGGTGATATCTATTTTCTTAAAGATGCCAGAGAAACTGGTTGATCCCCTAAAAAGTCATGGTTGATTCATGTAAGAATCAAGAATTTTTGTGTAGCTACTATGACAGACTTATTGAAAGAGTTTTTCCCATATGGTGGCAATTCTTTGAAATTTTTATTTTTTCAAGGTTTTTTTTTCTTGTTGCTTTATGTTACTATGTCTTTCCTTTAAAGACTTATTTTTTTATTTATTTGAAAGGCTGAGTTGTAGAGGCAGAGAGAGAGAGAGAGAAGGTCTTCCATCTGCTGGTTCACTCCCTAGATGGCTGCAACAGCCAGAGCTGCACCGATCCAAAGCCTTGAACCAGGAGCTTCTTCCAGGTCTCCCACACAGGTACAGGTGCCTAAAGACTTGGGCCATCTTCTACTGCTTTCCCAGGCCACAGCAGAGAGCGGGATTGGAAATGGAGCATCCAGGACTCAAGCCGCCACCCATATGGGATACTGACACTGTAGGCAATGGCTTTACCTGCTACTCCACAGCGCCGGCCCCAATTTTTTCAAATATAAAATATATTGATATACCACCATTTTTAAAAAAGATTTATTTTATTTGAAAGGCAAAGTTACACACACACACACACACACACACACCCAGAGAGAGAGAAAGAGAGAGAGAGAGAAAGAGAGAATCTTCCATCCACTAGTTCACTCCCCAAATGGCTGCAATGGTTGGAGCTGGCCCAGATTGAAGCTGGGAGCCAGGAACTTCCCCCAGGTTTCCCGTGAGTATAGAGGTCCAAGCACTTGGGCCATCCTCCACTGCTTTCCCAGGCACAGTAGCAGGGAGCTGGATCAGAAAGGAAGCAGCCATATGGGCCCATATAAGCTGGATTGGAAGTGGTGCATCTGGGACTCAACCTGGTACCCATAGGATGCAGGCACTAGAGGCCATGGCTTTACCCACTACACCAGGCGCTGGCCCCTACTAGTATGGTTTTAATGACCTGTGAGTACTTTAAAATTTATTGTATATGAGTGAAATGTTCATTTTCCATTCAATTATTGTTTATAGCTGCTGTCCATATTCCCCTAAACTAGGATCGTTTTGCCTTTTACATGTTAAACTTCTTATTCAATGAAGTATTAAGCCTTTTTACTGTAATGCAAGTTTGAAATATGTTATCTCAAAAACTAAAAAAAGGGACAGAAAGAGGGAAAGAGGGAAGAAGGGTGGGAGGAAGAGAAGGGAATGGGAGGGAGGGAGGGGGAGAAGGAGGAAGGGAATATCATTATGTTCTTAGAATTGTATCTATGGGTCTGGCGCTGTGGCGCAGCGGGTTAATGCCCTGGCCTGAAGCGCTGGCATCCCATATGGGTGCCGGTTCTAGTCCCGGCCGCTCCTCTTCCAATCCAGCTCTCTGCTATGGCCTGGGAAAGCAGTGGAAGATGGCCCAAGTCCTTGGGCCCCTGCACCCACATGGGAAGACCAGGAAGAAGCTTCTGGCTCCTGGCCTCAGATCAGCCCAGCTCTGGCTGTTGCGGAGCTGTTTCTGAGGAGTGAACCAGTGGATGGAAGACCTCTCTCTCTGTCTCTACCTCTCACTGTAACTCTGTCTTTCACATAACTCTTTTTTTAAAAAAATTGTATCTACAAGACACATTGATACTGTTAAAAACTAATTAAAATTCAAAAATATTAAAAATTTAAAGAATAAAAATACATATATTAAATCTCCCTCCCCAATAAAATGTATTGATTTGCTATTTTGGTTGTAAGACTGAAGAATCCTTAAGTGAAAAATGTATAGAAGTATTTCGTTTTACCTCTAGATGGTGCTGTGTGTTATTTTTTGTAACTACAAGTTGCCTAGTTCTTAAATTGGAAAGGTTCTTCAAGATTATCCAATTTATTTTACAGATGAACAAGTTAAGGCTTGTTGAAATTTTGTTTTATTTAAGATAAAAACTCTTGTTTGTGGTAGGGCCAGTACTAATGCCTCTTTTTTAAATTTGACAAGAAAGGAGACAGAGAGAGAACTCCCATCTGCTAGTTCACTCTCCAAGTGCCTGCAATGGCAGGGGCTGAGCCAGCACTGAAGCCAGGAGCTAGAGAATGTAGTCCAGGTCTCCCTCGTTGGTGGCAGGGACCCAAGGACATTAGCCATTACCTGCTGCCTCCCAGGGTGTGCACTGGCAGGATGCTATGGGCAGGAGCCAGATTGGGACTCAAATCCAGATACTCTGATGTGGAACTCTGAAAATTAATTTGACAGATGCTATTGAGAACCTTAAATTGTCCAAACCCTGACCTACTAGTTGAGCTTCTAGTCACTTGTGTGTAGGAAATAAGCAGAAATATGAATAATGCTTTATATTACAAAGATACAGTGACATATATTATTTGTAAATAAGACAATCATTACCTAAATTAGCTTAAGGATATGACATATTACAGACATTTACAAACTTCTTGCCAATAATTGTAAATGGTGTAGGAAATAATCAATATAAGAGGCTAAAATTTGTAAATGTGGTATTTGAGTTATATTAAAAATATTACTGTACTTTGATGAATCTCCCAGAATATACATTGTCCAGTTTTCCCCTTCAAAGTTTTCCTTTCTTCCTTCTGTGTATTATTTGACTCAATGTTAAAATGCAATTTGCATCAAGTTTTCTAACTAATACACAGTTCACACACCCAAATGTCTTGTTAGTGGCTTCTTACTTCATCCTAAAATTGGTTACTGGAATGATCCTCAGTTTAAGTGAAATACAGTCTTGCTGGCTGTCATACTCAGAGCCAGCATTCCTGTAGGAGGTGTTAGCTCGTGTGAAACTTCCTTCCTACCTCAGATCATCTTACTGGTGCAGCTCACAGAGAGCAGATTCAGTGTATGCAGTGAGAAAGGTCCAGATTTAGATTTCAGTTTTTGTCCTGGGGATTGGTTAGAAAAACAGTTAAGAATGATCATTTAGCATTCCATCTCACACTATTTATGTGTGTGATATATGGCAAATTATTTATCCTGTTTTTTTGCCCATAAAATTAAGATGGTAGCCCAGGTGGCCTGCGATGCATGGTCTAGGAGAGGGGCACAGTATTTGAAATTGTGTTGGCATTGGAAAAGCTGGGTCACATGGCTCCCATACCTTTAAGATCTCTCCTGATTTGGAAATGCTCTTCTGCATAGTGTCCCTTTATAGCAGTCTACAGAGGGAGCTCTAGGCCCTTGCTTCCCAAGCTTGCTTCTAGATCCTGCAGTCCAGAGGTCATTATTTGCTTCCATTTTCTTAGTGCGATGGTCTAAATGTTTGTGTTCCCCCAAAAATGTACATTTTGACATCCTGATGCCTAAAGTGATAGCATGAAGAGGGCAAGAACCCTAGTGAATGACATTAGTGCTCTTACAGAAGGAACCCAGAGAGCACACTTGTCCCCTCCCCCATGTGAGAACACAATGAGGCACCAGCTATGAGCCGAGTGGGCCCTCCTCCGCGCTCTGTCGGCCAGCACTTTGATCTTAGATGTTCCAGCCTCCAGAACTGTGAGAAATAAACTTGTGTTACTCATAGGCATCCCAGTTTATGGTGCTTTTGTTGTCGCTGCCCGAACAGATAATGCCACTCCATTACTCAGACTAAGCACTGCTTAAGCAGTAGAGCCGGGGGCATGGAAGCTGCTACCAGCCCCTAAAAGCATGTCCCGTCTTAGCCACAGCCATAAACACGCCTGGAAGGGTGCCTTAGTGCCCCTTTATTTTCACAAGGAAATGTCAGCAGAAACTCCAGCGTCTAAATTCCTGAGTTCTCCTTCATTCTGCTCAGGGCCTGCCTTGAAGTAGACAGAATACACAGCTGGCGACCTGCAAGGAGCCATCCGACAGGTGCTTCATCTGGAAGTGGCCACCTCACTGCCTGTTAGTCCAGTGTGAATGTGCTTGACTTCGGCTCTTGAAAGCTACCGCAAATTCTTTATAAAGAAATCTTTCCAAAAAGTGGCAAGAAATCCAACTGAGGGGAAAAGGAACAGAGCAGAGCACATCAAGTCCAAATGAAAACCTTACTGAGGCTACCACAAGACAGGAAGAAGTAGATTTCACCAGCGTTGTGGGAGGTTAAACTGCCCCTTGGGACGCCTGCATCCCACATCTGAGTGCCTGGGATGCAGCCTTGCCTCTGCCTCTCTTCCAGCTTCCTGCTAACGCCCTGGGAGGCAGCAGAAGATGATCCAGTTACCAGGGTTCCTGCCAGGTATGTGGGAAACTGATGGAGTGCGTAGCTTTAGCCTCTCCCAGCCCTGGTTGTGACAGGAATTTGAGAAGCAAACTAGAAGATGGAAGATTCTCTCTCTCTCTCTCTCTCTCTCTCTCTCTGACTTTCAAATGGAGAAAACTTTAAGAAAAAAAGAAATAGATTTCATGAAGATATCAAAGAGATATCTATAGTCTCCTGTTCATTGCTGCACTATTCACAGTGGCTGAGAAAAGGAATCAACCTAGGTGTTCACCAACAGATGAGTGGATAAAGAAAATATCACACACACACACACACACAGAAGAATACCATGCAGTCATAAGAAAGGATGGAATCCTGTCATTTACAGCAACATGGGCAGACCTGAAGATCATGTCAAGTGAAATAACCCAGGCAGATAAAGATAAATATTGCAAGATTTCACTCATATGTGGACTCTTCAAAATCTGAACTCAAGGGCTGGTGCTGTAGCACAACAGGTTAAGCATCTACCTGCAATACCAACATCCCATATGGGCACCAGTTCAAGACCCGGCTGCTCCACTTCCAATCCAGCTCCCTGCTAATGCACCTGGGAAAGCAATGGAGGATGGCTCAAATGCTTGGGCCCCTGCACCCACATTGGAGACTCAGAAGAAGCTCCTGGCTCCCGGCTTCGGCCTGGTCCTACCCCAGCTGTTGCTGTTGCAGTCATTTGGGGAGTGAACCAGTGGATGGAAGGCCTCTCTCTCTCTCTCTCTCTCTCTCTCTGTCTCTCTCTAATAAGTAAATAAATCTTTTAAAAAACCTGAGCTCAGAAATGCAGAGGGCAGAATACTGGTTACCAGGGGCTGGGGAGGGTGAAGGAAGGAAGAGAGGAAGAGAATGGTTAACAGGTACAAACTCACACCTGACAATAGGAGTGGGTTCTGGTGTCCTATTACACAGAAGGGGGATTTTTGCCAGCAATGTCTCATCATTCAAACCAGCCAGAAGAGAGGATTTTGAATGTTCCCTACACAAAGAAATAACAAGACTTGACAGCATGACTAAATAGCATGAGTTGATCAATATCCAGTGTACCCAAGTGCCAAAACATCACACTGCACCCCACAAAAATACACAATTTATTACCTGTCCAAAAGACAACACCTTCAGTGTGTATTTCCTCTGACAGTTGCAAGGGTATGACTTTTGAACACCGCAAACGAGACTTGAACATCCTCACATTTCATGCGTCTCTCTGTTCACGCCAGCGTTTTCAAGTGTCCTGTGCTCTGGCGATAAAGTCACAAAGGCGTCGCTCGGTTTGTTTGCCCGTGCATGTTTGAGTGGCTGTTGAAAAACAGATTTCAGGTTCAGATTTGCTTTGTGACTGTTTTTAAAGTGATTTCTTTGGTCTGAGTCATAGTCCATTTTTAGCCATCCGTGTGTTTATAGGCAAACTTCTTAACATTTATCTCCAGATACTTTGAATAACTTCAAATAAAGGCATTAATAGTGAAATCAACTTTTAAACAAGAGATTGTAAAATATGCTAAATATGGGGGAAATGGTCTATGCTTTGGCCTTGTAGACAGCAAATAGTGAACAGGCGTTATTTTCTCTCAAAGTTCTTAGAGCTACTTAGAGAATATAAATATAGCAATGTGAGAAAGGCTTGTGATGCACGCATCAATAATCAGACCGCTGGTTCGAGTCCCGGCTCCTCCGCTTCTGATCTGGTTTCCTGCTAATGCACCAGAGAGGCAATCACCATGGTCCAAGTGCTTCAGCTCCCCGCCCCCAATGTGGGGTGCCTCGGATAGAGTTCCTGGCTCCTGCCTTCAGCTAGGCCCAGCCCCAGTCATTGCAGCCTCTGTGAAGTGAACCAGCAGATGGAATCTCTCTCTCTCTGATCCTCTCTCTGTTGTGCTGCTTTTCAAATAAATAAGTAAATTATAATCTTTAAAAAACATAATGATGTTATAAGATTATGATATAGATTTGTCATTTTAAACATAGCTTTTGAAAGTATTAATTAGTGAGAAGACAGAAGTCCATTCTGAGAAAACAGACTTCCAACAGCCCAGGTAGAAACTACAAAGTAATCTCTTTTCACTCAAGCTAGCCTAGGAAGGATTCTAACTTACATGATGTGTTTTGTTGGTTTATCTGATTCCTAAGCATTTTTAAGAATAAGTAAAAAGGGGCCGGCACTGTGGTGTAGCAGGTAAAGCCACCACCTGCCGTGCTGGCATCCCACAGGGGCACCGGTTCGAGTCTTAGCTGCTCCACTTCCAATCTGGCTCCCTGCTAATGTGTCTGGCAAGCAGTGGAACATGGCCCAAGCCTTTGGGCCCCTGCACCTGCGTGGGAAACCCTGAAAAAGCTCTAGCCTTCTGGCTTCAGATCAGCCCAGCTCTGGCCATTGTGGCCATCTGCAGAGTGAACCAGCAGATGGAAGACCTCCTACCTATGCCTTCTGTAACCCTGACTTTCAAATAAATCAATAAATCTTTTAAAAATATGTAAAAAGTACTCTCTGAAGTTTTATACACTTATCCCTTCATTCAAAAATTGATGTGTTGTTGGGGCCGGCGCTGTGGTGTAGCGTGTGAAGCCGCTGCCTGCAGTGCCGACATCTCACATGAGCGCCTGATCCTTTCCTGGTTACTCCACTTCCGATCCAGCTCTCTGCTATGGCCTGGGAAGGCAGTGGAGGATGGGGAGGATGGCCTAAGTCCTTGGGCCCCTGCACCCACGTGGGAGACCTGGAGAAAACTCCTGGCTCCTGGTTTTGGATCAGCACATCTCCAGCTATTGTGGCCATATGGTGAATGGACCATTGGATGGAAGATTCTCTCTCTCTCTCTCTCTCTCTCTCTCTCTCTCTCTCTCTCTGCCTCTGTCTCTCTGTAGCTCTGCCTTTCAAATAAATACATAAATCTGTAAAAAAAAATTGATGTGTTAGACTCCCTGTGCATCCTACAATTATGCTTGTGTTTGACGTTATAAAGCCACTAAGAAAGTCAGTGTCAGTGGGAGGCAGAGACAGTTACAGCACCATGATCCCCAAACACGCTCGAGGTTCCAGCAGCTCACAAGGTGCAGAGCTTATGTTCTGCCTGGGAAGGCCAGGTAAGACCCGCCCAGGGCAGGAACACCTGCCCAAGCGTTCCACCTGCCTTCACAATGGAGACGGGGCTAATGCAGGTATGTGTGGTCAGCAGCTCCCTGGCATGAGCCCTGGGTGCTGTCTGGAGGGCACCTGGCCCAGACCGAGAGCGCCATGGAAGCTGCTTAGAAAAGGATCCATCAAGGGGTAGAGGAAAATTTCGACTAAGGAGCCTTCCAGGAAGGCCGAGCCGTGGACCAGGTACAAAGGTGTTTGCATAACTCATTCTGGAAGCAGCAGTGGCTCAGGAAGACTGGGAAACAAACTGAGCTGGGGAAGTGATTGGGGAAGGGGTGGGTAGTGCTGGGTAAGCTGGGGATACTCAGAAGCAATGGGCAGTGAGTTGAGTTCTGCCTTGGTGTTGTGGAACATTCTAGAACTTGCTGTGCATCAGCTCCTGTGATCCTCACTGGACTCAGTGAAGGAGTGACCATTCTTCTCTCCATCCTACAGAGGACAACGCGGTGGGGGCATTAAAATCTGCCTGCCGGGTCTCTGATGCCGAGTCCCCAGTTCCTGCCGCCTTGAGTGTGAGCTAGACTCAGTGACTTGCTTCTACTGAATGCGAGGCTGCAGGGTGACAGCACGTGACTCCTGAGGCCAGCTCACAGAGGTCTTTGATCTCCTTGCTCTGCCTCTCTTGGATGAGTTACACTGCAGGAAGCTGGTGCTGTCTCCTGAGGACAGCCACGCAGCTCAGCCGAGAGGCCAACATGGTAAGAAATAAAGCCCCTGCCATGCCCAGAGCCATCCAGGAACCAAGCCTCCTGGCACGTGCAGGGTCAGAGAGCCATTAGGGGAAGATGATCTTGTAGCCCTGTCCAGCTCCCGGTGACAGCAGCCCCAGCTTTGCCTGCTGCCTCCTGAGAGACCCTGGGCCGCAGCCATGAGCTGCTCTTAGATTCCTGACCCCCAGACCCTAGGAGCTAAGTGTTAGCCGCTTGTAGCCACAGAGTTAGGAGGTCATTTCTTATGCGGCGTTAGTTAACCAATGCAGACACCGAGGCATGAACATGTTCACTTGTCCAAGGTCACATAACCCATAAATTCCTAACCTGAAATCTGAACCCAGGCATTCAAACTCCGGAGTCAGGGCACGTAAACTCCATAGTCTCCTGCCTTGAGAAGTGGGGGGTGGGAGGGGGGTATAGGGGCAGGCTGTCTGGAGATCCAGCCCTGGAGTCACACGGACACACTGCCCCCCACACCCAAACACACCTACCCTCTTCCATGGGCCTGTTAGGACTGCATCCTGCCAGAGACAGGGAACCAGTACAAGTCCTTGGGCTGGCATGGAGGCCTGTGTGGAAGGGGCTACAGCTGGAATTAGGAAGAATAGCACCACGTGACGGCAGGGATCCAGACCACAGCAGCGAGGGCCTGGGCTAGACAGGGTGAGGCACGTTCAGGAAACACCTAGGAGGTGGGCTTAACAGGCTCCTGGTGGCTGCCTGCAGAGTTTGTGGTGCTGGGCTGTGAGAGAAAAGGGGGCGTAAGGGCAGGGGCCGGGAAGCTTCCAGAACCGGTCCTGGTGTAACAGAGGGGGCAAGGGGGCTGAGCAGCTGGTGGGCAAGTGGGAGGGTGGTGATGAGCTCTGCCTGGGGCTTGGTGTGCTGGAGATGCCTTGGAGATGTGCAAGGGGTGCGTGAGGAGGACTCCAGCCCTCCACCCCACCTCCAGCCTCCAGCCTGGCGGGCACAGATGGGGACCCGGGAGTCAGCCGCCAGTTCTAGAGCGTGGTGATGGAGAGGGCACGGACGACGATGGCCTAGGAAGTGCGTGCAACAGGTGAAAGTCCGAAGCAGGCCTGGTAAGTCCTTGCCCTGGTGACGGGTGGGCAGAGGGAAGCCAGAGAGAAAACGGCTGTGTGTACTTGTACAGGAGTAAGTCACACACAACCGCTCAGTGGGGCCCGCTGACAAGGATTCAGTTGCTCCAGATTTTGCTGGGAGAAGCGTGTCTCCTGCAGAAATACAAACTTTTATTTCTCTTATGGAAGAGTTATTAGTGTTGGGGGGAAAAAGGTACTCAAAGGCTGAAGAGGCCACAGTTTTTGTGGTATTGAAAAGACTGGGCTTACAGATGCAATTTGGAAAGCTATCATGGAGAAGCTGGGACTTTAGAAAGGGCTATTTAATGACATCAGCTGCTTGCAACCCAGCTGTCGTGATGGCCACTTCCTGTCCATCTGGGAGTTATTATTTGTAAAAGTCACATTTAAGTTAAATAATGTCCGTACTTAACTTTGTTTTGTAATTAGATATAGTGATTAAAATCTTTTTTTAATTATGCTTGAGTTTTCAATTAAGAAAACCACAGCAAAGTCATAAAAGAATAGGTCTGTAATACCATTTCAAAGATCTGAAAACTTTTATTGGGTAAAAACTACTGAATGATGTGGCATTTGTAGGCAAGGCAGACAAAAGCTTCCCACATTTCTAAGTAATTAAGAAAATTAGCAAGCCATAAACAAGGCCTTTAGTTCTGTGACCCCTGCGTCATGAGAGCCCCGTGGTGAACTTGCTGGATTTATTAACCGAGCGTGCTCTTGGAGTCAGGCTAAAACCCTGTGTGCTAACGCTACTTCCGAGGGTTTGCTGCATGTCTTTGTTTGAATGTTCTCACAAAACAGAAAGAATAGAAAGAAAAGGGTTCATGGAGTTCATCTGGGAGACCCTCGAGCCCCACTGCCCGCAGGAGGCCTCATCCACGAGCTGCACCTGCCCCTCCTTGGACTCTGGGCCCCACCCTTCCCCGGCTTCCCACCTGCTCTGAATCTCAGCGCTTGCTCAGCTGGCTTCGAAGCTCTCCTTCTGTCACCTTAAATCGTTTT
Source organism: Oryctolagus cuniculus (assembly GCF_051225735.1). Taxonomy (NCBI): domain Eukaryota; kingdom Metazoa; phylum Chordata; class Mammalia; order Lagomorpha; family Leporidae; genus Oryctolagus; species Oryctolagus cuniculus. The sequence continues at coordinate 23,582,000 of NC_142878.1, read as the reverse complement.
GCTAATTCTCTCATGGGTACTCGGGACGGGTTTGTCTCTCAAGTTTGCTTTTCTTGAAGACGGGGTGCCTCATTTTGCGCTGGGCACCCTGTTTCTGACACTGTGGTGGTTCAGTGTCTGGGTCAACTTGCCTAGTCGGTTGTGCCTGGCTTGTGGCTCGACACAAGCCAAGGTGCTCCTGGGATTTAACAATGCAATCAGGAGCTGTCAGGTGAAGCTCATTACTCCCCCAGGTGGGCCTCAGGTTCCCAGAAGCAGGAGGGGTCCTGCTCAGGGGGGCAGCACAGTAGCCCTGTGGGAGACGCCAGCCTTTCAGTACTGGGGATCCATCCTGCACGCTGCAGCACCAGCGCGCCCCTGCGTTTCCAGCCTCCTGGTCTACCCCTCCGATCTCAGACGTACTAGGCCCCACCATCACCTGAGTGAGTTCCTTCGTGGCAGTTGGTCTCTCCCTGTGTCCTGTTGGTCTGTGTCTCTGGGGAACCGTGGCTAGTGTAAGAGGGAAAACTCGACACGGAGGGGTGGATGCGATTGCAGGAGTTTCCGCTGGAGTGCATGTTTTTATTGTAACTCCCCAGTAAGCTGCCGTTTACTTGGTAACTTGTCAAAGAGACAAGTCCGTGCCTCGTGTCCCTGTCCCCAAACCAGACTAAACTCAGATGTCTTTTTTTTTTTTTTTTAACTGGGAAATAATTTCAAGCTTGTGGAAAAGGTACAGGAATCAGAATAGTACAGAGAAAACCCCTACACCCCAGGTTCACCTGGTTGTGTGCGCGCACATGCTTTCTCTCCCTGCTCTCCGTTTGAAGGTCGGCTGCCTACACTGTAACTGGACCCTGAAGGCTTCAGGGTTTATTTTGTAAGGATAGAGTTACAGGGCCAGCGCCGTGGCTCACTAGGCTAATCCTCCGCCTGCGGCGCCTGCACCCCTGGTTCTAGTCCTGGTTGGGGCGCCAGATTCTGTCCCGGTTGCTCCTCTTCCAGTCCAATTCTGCTGTGGCCCAGAAAGGCAGTAGAGGATGGCCCAAGGGCTTGGGCCCTGCACCTGCATGGGAGACCAGGAGAAGCACCTGGCTCCTGGCTTCGGATCTGCACAGTGTGCCGGCCGCAGCGGCCATTGGGGGGTGAACCAACGGAAGACTTTCTCTCTCTCACTGTCCACTCTGCCAGTCAAAAAAAATACACTTTTTTTTTTTTAAAGATTTATTTTATTTATTTGAAAGAGTTACAGAGAGAGGTAGAGACAGAGAGGTCTTCCATCCACTGGTTTACTCCCCAGATGGCCACAATGACGGGAGCTGAGCCAATCTGAAGCCAGGAGCCTCTTCCGGGTCTCCCACGTGGGTGCAGGGGCCCAAGGACTTGGGCCATCATCTTCTGCTTTCTCAGGCCATAGCAGAGAGCTGGAATGGAAGAGAAGCCGGGACTGGAACCTGCACCCATGTGGGATGTTTGCGCTTCAGTCCAGGGCTTTAACCTGCTACGCTACAGCGCCCGCCCCAGTTACACTCTTTCTAATCCAGGACAGTCCACAACGAAGGTGCATTTAACCTCGATGTAACTCTTCTGTGATCTGTATTCCAATTGTATCTGTTGGTCTAATATCGTCCTTTAGAACTTGGTTTTTCTTCAACAAGGGATCGAGTTGTCAAGCCTTTCTGATCTGGAACATTGCTGTAGCCTGCCTTTGTCTGTGATGACAGAGGTATCATCAATTTTGAAGCAAGACTTTCAGGGAAATTGTCCAGCTAAAAGCAGCTTTCCCTAGCCTCAGAGGTAGAGCAGTGTAGGATGTCGTTGTCCTGCCAGGGCTCCCTCAGGGTCACGGGGAATCCTGGATATGAAGATACCCGCTCGTGACGTCCAGCGTTCTCTGTCAGCTCTCCTGCTGGGGCCCGTCCTCTTTGCCTTAGGCACAGCCGGTGGATAAGGCGGACTTCTCGTCTGAGATCCCATGACCAATATTTCATTCTGTATTAGAGCTGGACTTGGGAGTTAGAACCAGCTCTGTCTTTGAGCTAATTAATTCATAACATGAGAGAAAACTGAGAGCTTGAGTTAAAAATAATAATAAGACATTAAACTCACTGGGAACAGGTTTTTCTACAATATGTTAGTCTTTGTAATAAAAAAATTAAATAAAGCTTAATACAATTAAGCCAGAGTTAGCCCATATCAAGATCTGGCTTTTTTTTTTTTTTTTAACAAGAGGGGAACAGTTGATTAAATTACTATTCATCAGAGAATATTACTAATGGGGAAAACCCATTAGATGCCTGAAGACAGATAGCAACGAATAGTTAATTGGGAACAAAGGCTCATATGATGTCAGACAGGAAACTAAGGAAGGAGTCTTCATTTTGAAATGCCTCCCCATGCCCTGTCATTTAGTCTGGTTAAAATCACTGTCTTGGAACAGTGACTTTTTTTTCCCTGTTTTTGGTCCAAAAATGGAAGTCCTATAGTGTATCATGTAACATCATTTTGGCTGACTCACTGTGTTGGCAGATGGATTAGTAGAGATGGTTCTTACCACACTTCAGTAAAAATGTCTGAGTAATAGAGCAGAAAGACGCCAATTAAGGAGACTTGTGAATTATCAGGCATTTTTTTTAAAAATCGAGAGTTTATTTAAGGGCATTTCTTTAACCAATGAAAATACTAAATTAGAATTTGGCAGGGGAGAGGAACGTTGAAGTGAGTAACAATTAGCTGCTCACCACTTAAAACATCTCCAGGTAGTGGGTGCTGGCTTTTGGGGGGGGGCAGCTTTTTTTGTGTTAGAGAACTTGGTGAACACACTGATTTGCCATTTTTAAAAAAATTAAATTCCATTCCTTTCTGGAAACAAACTAATTGTGAGGCTTGTCAAGGAAGTCAGGAAGTCGGTAATAAAGTTGATGAGACCAAATGGGTCCGTTCCCTAATCCAGTCTACGCCTCCTCACCCTGGGAGCCCACGTGGCCCTGGGCCAGCGGGAGATCTGGGACCCTGAAGGGCAGAGCGCTTGGTGGGGTGAAGGCCTCCAGCCTGAGCTGACATTTCTGAAGCAGCTGCCCTCCCTGACCACGCAGGGGCTTAGATGCCATGCCAGGAAAGGGCGGGAGTTACTCCGTGCGGGGGAGCCGCCCCTGCCTCTCTGGGAAGCCTGGACAGGGCACAAAGACGCGCTGTCCCCTCTCTCCTCGCGGGGAGGGAAGGCGCTGTTCCCTTCGCCCTGACCCTAGGCCCCAGGATACGTGTTGGCCTTTTCCTTCCTGCTTTCTGCAAGCGGTTTTCCAGCCCTTAATTTACCCTCAATAGGATTCAGAGAGGCAACTCCCTGCTTCCTCCCAGCGACAGCTCCTCCAGTGAGTCACAGAGGCACAGAGGCTGCAGCCACCCACGTCCCCTGCGGAGTCAGCAGGGCCCTCCGGTGACTGCAGAGGCTGCGTGGTGCCCCACCCCGAGGAGCTGGGATGTGTGTCCGAGGATCCCCAGAGTAGGAGGGACATGGGGCGATTGCTGCCTCTTGGGTCGTGGCTGTTGGACAAGGGCAGCAGGCGTGTGTGAGTGTGTGTGTGTGTGTGTGTGTGTGTGTGTTCATTCGTTCCCGTGCGGCACTGTGAATGTGTGTTGGCTCTCAGATGGGGCTGGCTGGCAAAAATAGCCAGTGGGTGCAGGGCTTGGGTTGCCTGCAACAGTTATTTCCAGCCCTCCACACTGGCTTTATCTTTTGAGAGGCAGACAGACAGGGATAGACGGAGCTCTGATCTACTGACACACCCCCAAAATAAATGCCAACAAAGGTTCAAATTGAGGCCTTGACCAGGGAACTAATGGAGGACTCGGGTATGGGTGGCAGGAACTCGGCTCCCTGAGCCCCCGCTGCTGCCTCCCAGGTGTGCATTAGTGGGAAGCTGGAGTCGGGAGCAGAGCTGGAACGTGGACCCTCTGAGAAGGGATGCAGGCTTCCCAAGTGACAGCTTCACCATTAGGCTGAACGCCTGCCTCGGGCATTGCTCTTCAAATCATCCCGAGTAGTTGCTCTTCTGTTCTCCCAGAAGGGTCTGGATGTGGTCATTCACATTTGTGGCTTTTAGAAGGCTATGAACCTATGGGTTCATTTGGCAAATACTGTTGGATTTTATTCACTAGAACACAATTAAATGATTGGATAGATAATGGATTACTATGGCAGTAACTATTATCCCCCCCCCCACCCTGCCCCACCATTAACTACTGCTTTTGAAATGTTAGATTTTTTTTTGACAGCAGAGTTAGAAAGGTCTTCCTTCCTTTAGTTCACCCCCCAAATGGCCGCTACAGCTGGCGTGCTGCGCCGATCTGAAGCCAGGAGCCAGGTGCTTCCTCTTCGTCTCCCATGCGGGTGCAGTGTCCAAGCACTTGGGCCATCCTCCACTGCCTTCCCCGACCACAGCAGAGAGCTGGACTGGAAGAAGAGCAGTTGGGACAGAGTCCGGCACCCCAACCAGGACTAGAACCAAGGGTGCTGGCGCTGCAGGTGGAGGATTAGCCTAGTGAGCTGTGGCACCGGCTGAAATGTTAGATTTTTTAAAACTTCCAAGATTGGCCGGAGCTGCGGCTCACTAGGCTAATCCTCCACCTAGTGGCGCCAGCATACCAGGTTCTAGTCCCAGTTGGGGCGCCGGATTCTGTTCCGGTTGTCCCTCTTCCATGCCAACTCTCTGCTGTGGCCCGGGAAGGCAGTGGAGGATGGCCCAAGTACTTGGGCCCTGCACTCCATGGGAGACCAGGAGAAGCACCTGGCTCCTGCCACCAGATCAGTGCGGTGCGCCAGCTGCAGCGCGCCAGCCATGGCGGCCATTGGGAGGTGAACCAACGGCAAAGGAAGACCTTTCTCTCTATCTCTTACTATCCACTCTGCCTGTCAAAAAAAAAAAAACCTTCCAAGATTCCTGCTGATAGGTGTCAAAAACATAATCTGATCACTGTTACAATAATAAAAAGGGGTGGCATTGTGACACTTGGGATGCCTGCATCCCATATCGGAGTACTGGTTCTAGTCCTACCTGCTCTGTGCTTCCAATTTAGCTTCCTGCTAATGTACCCAGGAAGGCAGCTGAAGGTGGCCCAAGGGCCCTGCCATTCATGGGGAGCCCCACACTGAGTGCCTGGCTCCTGGCTTCAGTCTACCCAGTTCAGACTGTGGTAGGCATTTGGGGAATGAACTAGCAAATGGAATCTCTATTGTCTCTGTCTCTGTCCCTGTCACTCTGCCTTTCAAATAAATAAATTTTTTTTAAAAATTTCCCCCCAGGACATTGCAATAAGAATTTTGCAACAGGGGAGAGAGCTTGAGCCCAATTCCAAAACCAACACAGCTAACTGAGGATTTACAGCCAATGGGCAGAGTGGGGGAGGGGATGCATGTGACTAGGAAATGGAGGATTTACAGCCAATGGGCGTTCTTGCTTAGAAACCTACTCGGGAGATTCTTGCTGAGTGCAGGTGAAGGACTTACACACCAAACATTGGCGAGGAGGAACTGAACTCAGGTTTTGAAGGTGGTCAGATACCCAGCATGGGGATTTTCTGTAAGCTGACTTAGCAAGATTCTTGCTCAAGCAAGGTCAAGGACTAGTTGAGCTGAGGGCTCCAAGGAGCCCAACTGAATTCTGGTCGAGCAGAAAGTCGCCGTCACACACCCTGCACCTGGCTGCCCATGGCAGAGATGGCAGGGCACGTGGTGTACAGTTACTCTGAAAGGGGGAAAACCTTTTTCAAACCTACGCTTGGGAGGTGACCCACACAGGGCGGCCCTGCCACACCCAGGTTTCTCTTGCACAGGGCAGCCATGAGCACCGCTAAGACTAGCAGAATAGGCGGTCAGGCCTGTGGCTCCCAAAGTCCCTCAGAGCTTCAGGCCTTGTACCCATGAGATCTCTCCTCTCCCTCCCACATACCCCCGGGCCAACAACTTGCTGTGACAGTGGTTCCAGGGGCGGCGGGCAGTCTTCAGTGTTCATGTTTGGAGTCAGAATGGAAGAATTCAATCACATTTTACTGGTCTTCCCTATTTGAAAAAAAAAATGACAATGGACTTGAGATTATGGAGCTGATCTTGTAAGGCATCCTCTCAAAAGCTCATCCAGGTTATGTGTGTGGGGGGGGTAAAATAACATAAAACTCACCATTTTCACCTTTTTGTATGTGTACAATCCAATGGTATTAAGTACATTCATGTCGGGTCCAGCACTGTGGTGTAGCAGGTAAAGCCACCACCTGTGACACCTCCAAACTATATGGGCACCGGTTTGTAGCCTGACTGCTCCACTCCCAGTCCAGCTCCCTGCTAATGTACCTGGGAAAGCAGTGGAAGATGGCCCAAGTGCTTGGGCCTCTGCATCCATGTGGGAGACCTGGAATAAGCTTCTGGCTTTGGTCTGGCTCAGCTCTGGCTGTTGTGGCCATTTGGAGAATGAACTAGTGGATGGAAGATATTCTCCCTCGCTCTCGCGCTCTCTCTCTGTGTCTCTCTCTTGCTCTTTCACTCTGGCTCTGTGTGTAACTGCCTTTCAAATGAAATAAATCTTTAAAATAATTAACATTTGTGGAAAATGGAGTTAAAATGTAAGTTTAAGAAAAAGTACATTCATGTCCACTATCCACTTCCAGAACGTTCCATCATCCCAAACTGAAACTCTGTATCCATTAATAGCTCTACCCTCTTTTCCCTTCCCCCAAGTCCCTGGCGCCCATCGTTCTACTTCCTATCTAAGAATTTGACTGCTTCAGATACCTCCTCTAAGTAGAAACCTAGGATATTGTTGCCTCTGTTCCTGGCTTATTTTGCTTAAGCAAAATGGCATCAGGATTCAAGCATGTTGTAGCCGTGTATGTTAGAATTTCCTTTTTTTTTTTTTTAAAGATTTATTTATATATTTGTTTGAAAGAGCTACAGAGAGGAGAGACAGATCTTCCATATGCAGGTTCACTCCCCAGTTGGCCGAAACAGCCAGGGCTGGATGAGGCTGAAGCCAAGAGCCAGATGGCAGCTCTGCTGGCTATGCCACAGCGTCAGCCCCAAGAACTTCTTCTTTTAAAGGCTGAGTAACATTTCACTGTGTGTACACACTACATTGTCTATCCATTCATCTACCAGTGGACACTTGGGTAGCTTCTACCTTGGGGCTGTTGTAATTCTTGGTTGTTGCTGTGTCTGTGGGTGTGCAAATCTGATTCCAGTCCCTGCTTTCTGTTCTTTTGGGTGTGTACCTAGAAGTAGAATTTCTAGATCACTGGGCCCATGTTTGAGGAACTACCATACTGTCTTCCAAAGTGACTGCACCATTGTGCATTCCCACCAGCAAGGAATGTGACTTGAGCATTTTTTAATGTGCTTATTGGCCATTTGCATATTTTCTTTGCAGAAATTCTACTCGACTTCCTTGCCCAGTTTTGAGCTGAGTTGTCTGATACTTTTATTTTGTTATTGTTGAACTGTAGGAGTTGTTCATATGTTAATCACTTTTTTGACATGAGAGTACTTCAAAAAAGTTAATGGAAAAGTGAAATTAAAAGGTGAGTTTATATTGATTCAATTGAAAAATCTGCATAGTTTTTGCATATGAAACATTACTTTGCTTCCAGTTGATGGGTTGAGAAGGGAATTTTAACTAGCCTTCAGGGAAGGTTGACAAGGAGTAAAGGGAGAAGCCATCTAAGGAAGGCAGACCCGGGTGGTGTTTCCCAGGATGGCAAGAGGCACTGAGCACCCAGAAGAGAGGACCACGACCCACAAGGGGAAGTAGGAACATCCAAAGATAAAATCGAAAGATAAGCTTTGCCTGTTTCACGGCTGCACCACGGAGAAGCTTTTCACATGCGTGTGAGTAATCCAGGGATCTGTGTGCCCAGGCCCGGCCTGTTCATTGTAGTGCTACTCTGGCAGCAGGACGCACTTGTCCAGGGCTGGCCTCCCAGCCCATCTTGGAGGGGGAAAACAAGAAGACTGTGATGCTGAAAACCCTCTCACTAGAGGATTTTTCTGCTGTGACCCTTACTCTAACCCTTACTCTACCTCTAGTATGTGCACACACAATTTCCTGTTGTTGGAGTTGGTCATGGTTTTGCAACAAGTCTGATTGGAGTTGATTATACATATTTAAATGGAAGATAATAAAAATGTAGCTGGTATGCCTCTGTTAAGTTCTGTATATATATATTTTTATTATTTTTTTTAATTTTTTATTTTTTGACAGGCAGAGTGGACAGTGAGAGAGAGAGACAGAGAGAAAAGTCTTCCTTTGCCGTTGGTTCACCCTCCAATGGCCGCCGCGGCCGGCGCGCTGCGGCCGGCGCACCGCGCTGATCCGATGGCAGGAGCCAGGAGCCAGGTGCTTTTCCTGGTCTCCCATGGGGTGCAGGGCCCAAGCACCTGGGCCATCCTCCGCTGCACTCCCTGGCCACAGCAGAGAGCTGGCCTGGAAGAGGGGCAACCGGGACAGAATCCGGCGCCCCGACCGGGACTAGAACCCGGTGTGCCGGCGCCGCTAGGCGGAGGATTAGCCCAGTGAGCCGCGGCGCCGGCCCAAGTTCTGGGTATATTTTTAAATACTAGTTTATTTACTTGGAAAGCAGAGAATTGAGAAAGATGGACAGGCAGAGAGAGCACATGCGCTTTGATCTTCTCATTCATCCCCCAAGTGGCTATAATAGCCGTGGTTGGGCCAAAGGTGGGAGCCTGGAACTCCTTCTGGGTCTCCCACATGAATGACAAGAGCCCAAGTACTTGAGCGATCATCTGATGCCTTTCCTGGTGCATTAGCAAGAAGCTGGATTGGAAGCAGAGCAGCCAGGACTCAAACCAGCGCTTCAATATGGGGTACTGGCTTTGCAAGCAGTGACTTAATCCACTGTGTCACAATGCTGTCCCTGAGTACTGGATATTTTAATAATCCATACATACACTTCAAAGATTAAGATTCTCCCTTTTTTTTTTTTTGACAGAGTTAGAGACAAAAAGGTCTTCCTTCCATTGGTTCACCCCCCCCAAATGGCCGCCATGGCCGGCGCTGCGCCAATCTGAAGCCAGGAGCCAGGTGCTTCCTCCTGGTCTCCCATGCGGGTGCAAGGCTCAAGCACTTGGGCCATCCTCCACTGCTTTCCCGGGCCACAGCAGAGAGCTGGACTGGAAGAGGAGCAACCAGGACAGAATCTGGCGCCCCAACCGGGACTAGAACCTGGAGTGCCAGCGCCGCAGGTGGAGGATTAGCCTAGTGAGCTGCAGCGCCAGCAAAGATTCTTCCTTTTTTAAAGATTTATTTTATTTGAAAATTGGAGTCACACAGAGATAAAGGCAGAGAGAGGTCTTCCATCCGATGGTTCACTCCCTAATTGGCCCCAATGGCCGGAGTTGCGCTGATCCGAAGCCAGGAGCTTCTTCAGGGTCTCCCACACGGGTGCAGGGGCCCAAGGACTTGGGCCATCTTCTACTGCTTTCCCAGGCCATAGCAGAGAGCTGGATCAGAAGAGGAGCAACTGGGACTAGAGCTGGTACCCATATGAGATGCAGGCGCTTCAGGCCAGGGTGTTAACCTGCTGTGCCATGGTGCCGGCCCCCCATTTTTTTTTTTTGATGTATTTGTTTGAAAGAGTTAAAGTATGACAGACACAGAGATTGTCCATCTTCTGGTTCATTCCCCAAGTGGCTACAATGGCCAAGGATGAGTCAGGCTGAAATCAGGAGCTTCATCCGGGTCTCCCCTGTAGGTGGCAGGGGCTCAAGCACTTGGGCCATCTTCCGCTGTCTTCTCAGGCCATCAGCAGGGAGCTGGATCAGAAGTGGAGCATGAACCAGTGCCCAAACGGGATGTTGGCATCTCAGGTGACAGCTTCACCTGCTATACCACAGCGCTGGCCCCCTACGATGGTTTATATTTCTACAATTTGTCCTTTAAGCTCCTGTATTCAGAAGAGATCATCTCTTGTACACAGTATAGAAAAGGAATTTTAAATTTTGGTTATTTACTAGAAAGTACCTTTTATTCACAAAAGGAACCACTTGGAATTGGGGTCAGGTCCCAGCTCTACAAACACAGGTTCCTGGCAGTAGGTGGTAGTTCAAATACTTGGATCCCTGCTCCCCATGTGGGAGACCTGGATTAAGTTTCTGGCTCCTGGATTAGGCCTAGTCCAGTCCTGGTAGTTGTGGGTATTGGGGGAGTAAACCAGCAGATGAGGTCTCTTTCTCTCTGTCTTTCAGATACAATTTTTAAAATTAAGCATTTTTAAAAAATTTTTATCTTATGAATGTCTTAATTTTATTTATCTGGCCAGGTGCACTTAACCATTGCTAGATTTTAGTCTCCAAAGACGTTTCACTGGGGACAGACACTTGGCCTTGCAGTTAAGAATCTGCATGCCGTATCAGATTGTCTGGATTTGAGTCTGGGCTCTGTTTCTGATTCCAGCTTCTTGCCGATGTGCAATCATGGGAGGTGGCACAAGATGGTTCAAGTAGTTGGTTCCCTGCCACCCCTTGGTATCAATCTGGCTGAGCTCTGGCTATTGTGGTCATTTGAGGAGTGAACTAGCAGGTGGTTCTTAAACTAGAAGATGGTTAAGATGCCTCTTAGATAAAATTTTTTAAAGTTCTTCTGACACCAACACAATATTCTCATTGTCACCTGCTAAAGGTTTTCCTTTTTTCTGTTACAGAATTTTATCTGTTGTCTTGGTCTTTATATTGTTTAAAGAGTTGACTTGTGAGCTAGAGTAGAAGACCTCACAAATCACTCAGGCAATGTTTTACCTCCTTAACAAGCCACAAGAGTATTTTGAAAAATTTGAGAAGGGAGGCTGTTGAGTGTTATTGGAAGGCTGTGGTTGTCAGTTTCTGTTATCTTTGATCCAGCATCTACTTCTTATTTACTGTTTAAATCTATGTCATCCAGTGCTTCAGGGCTTCAAATTGTGGGTGATTTCCCCTTCACTCAGACTGTGGCCATCCCTTAACATGCTGTTTAAAAAGGAAAGCTGATACACAAAACCAATGAAAAATATATTTTAGCAAAGTGGTGGACATCTTTCTAGATTAACTCGTATGTATTTCCTTTATATTCAGGGGAGAAATTTTCCCAGCTTGGAATTATTAAGATAATCCTTGAATAGGTTGTAATAAAATAGAAAGGATTTTTAACCTTGAAATGAGACATTGCTAATAACAGTGTCTTAAAGATTGCAGTAAATGGGAGGAAATACAAGGCCAGACACTGGAAGGTTTTGTATTGTTCAAAGGTCAGTTCTCCCTAATGTAAGCCACAGATTCCTACCATCTCTGTCATCATCCCTGCTGTCTTTCTAATTAGAAACTGCCAAGGTGATGGTAAAGTCTATTGAAATTCAGGGGGTGGGGTTCGGGCACCTTGGGATAAGCTGCTGTTTCAATGCCAGTTTTTCCTATCCGAGCACTAGCTCAGGTCCCAGCTACTCTGTGTCCCATCCAGATCCCTGTTAATGCTCCTGGAAAGGCAGTGGACGATGGCCCAAGTGCTTGAGTCCCTGCACCCGTGTGGGGGACCAGGATGGAGTTCCTGGCGCAGCCCCAACTGTTGCTGCCATTTGGGAAGTGAACCAAAGACTGAAGATCAGTCTCTTTCTCTCTCTCTCCTTCCCTCTGCCCTTCCCTCCCCCTCTTTTTCACTCCCTCACTCTCCCTCCATTTCACTTTCCCCTCTCTCTCCTTACCTCTCAGCCTTTCTCCCTCCCGCCTTCCCTATCCCCTCTCCTCTTTTGACATTCTACCTTTCAAATAAATAAGTGCATAAAGAAATCTTTTGACAGAGTTAGACAAAGGTCTTCCTTCTATTGGTTCACCCCCCAAATGGCTGCTACGGCGGGCGCGCTGCGCCAATCCGAAGCTAGGAGCCAGGTGCTTCCTCCTGGTCTTCTATGCAGGTGCAGGGCCCAAGCACTTGAGCCATCCTCCACTGCCTTCCTGGGCCACAGCAGAGAGCTAGAATGGAAGAGGAGCAACCAGGACAGAATCTGGCACCCCGTCCGGGACTAGAACCCGGGGTGCTGGTGCCGCAGGCGGAGGATTAGCCGAGTGAGCCGAGGTGCCAGCCAGAAATCTTTAAAAAATGCAAATGTCCTAGACCTGCCAAAATATCTAAAAGAAGGAAAAATCAGGAAGACTGTGTTGAGACTGCAGATTCCCAGTGTGAAGCCGGGATCGGCAGATGGCACGGCGTTGGCAGACCAGAGCACTGTGTGGTTTAAGGACAACACTGTCTGTAGACACAGCCCTTCCCTCCCTCAATTCTTTGCTATCAATGGGAAAAGTAAGTTGATGGGGAAAAAGTAGGGTTTTCACCACATGGTGCAGGACTAACCAGATGACCACGTGTTAAAATGTATGTATTTCCACCAGAACCTCACATCACTTTTAAAAAGTAAATTGGATTCTAGACTGAATCATGGTGGCTAAAGCTGTACAGGTTTGGAAAGAGAAACTAAGAGCAAACATTTATGAACTGGGGCAGCCCACTGTTTTTCCCATGGGACTCAAAGCAATAACCATAAAGGAAAATGTATAAAGTAGACTTCTTTAAAATTAAATATATCCAATTAACAGGAACACCAATAAGAAAAATAAAGGGTGGACATTATGGTGCCCCAGGTTAAACTGCCACTTAAGATACCTGTGTTCCCATATTACAGTGCTGGTTCCAGTCCCGGCTGCTCTGCTTCTAATCCAACTCCCTGGGAGGCAGTGAGTGATGGCTGAAATGTTTCCGTCTCTGCACCAAACTGGTGAGATCCAGATGGAGTTCTTGACTCCTGGTTTCAGCCTGGCCAAGCATGGCTGTTGTGGGCATTTGGAGAATGAACCAGGAGATCTAAAATTTTCTCTGTCCCTTTGCCTTTGACATAAGTGAATCTGAAAAAAGACCTAAGCAGTTCATAGCCTGGAAGAAGATAGTGGCAAAATGTACATCTACCAAAAGGTATCACATTAAGAATTTGTATAAAGAACTGTATGATTCAGTAATAGGCAACTTTTAAAAAATGGACAAGGGGAGGGAGTTTGGCCTGGTGGTTAAGACATCTGCACCCCCTACCAGACTGCATGGATCCAATTCCTGGCTCTGGCTCCTGACTCCAGCTTCCCACCAGTGCATACACTGGGAGGTAGCAAGTGATGGCTCAAGTGGTTGGGAACCTGCCACCTCTGTGGGAGAGTTGGATTGAGTTCCCAGATCATGACTTTGGCCTCAACCATTGCAAGCATTTGGGAGTTGGATGTGGAAATGTGTGTGTGTGTGTATGCTTCTCTAATTAGAAAAAGGCAAAGATCTTCAACAGATACTTCACCAAGGAAGATATAAGAGGAATTCAAAAAGTTCATGTGCAAGAGGGGATCTTCAAAAAGTTCAGGAAGAATTCCAAATATGAACAAACTACACAGATGAACTTCGTCTTCTTTAAACCTTCCTTTACATAACATTAAAAATGTTTATTAGAGACAGCGTGTGCAAGTGAGCTGCTACATGCTGGAGCAACATCCGGGGGGGGGGCCAGGTCAAAACTGGGAGCTGGGAACTCGGTGTTCCCCGGCCCCAGATACTCGTGCCGTCACGTCACCTGCTGCTCCCGAGTTGCACATGGTCGGGGAGTTGAAATCCAGGGTGGAACTGGGACCTGGCTCTGGTACGCTGCTAGGAAATGCAGCCGAATACCTGCCCCCGAAGCACATGCTGAATTCCTCTGTCCCATGAAGTTCCCTCCTATGGGATCAGCAAGCAATTGAAAAGCTGCCATTATCAAGTAGTCCTCAGGGAAATGCAAACCGCAGTGAAATAGCACAACACACCCACTGGAATGATGGAAATCGGAAATGTCGGCGAAGCTCTGAGGAACTAGGATTCTTAGACACTGCTAGTGAAATCATTAAAAAAAATTAGTAGGTAAAAATATGAATAAACCAGTTAGGCTCATGAAAGGCATGCTAACCACTGTGCATTCAACAACCTTGGATAAATCTCAACACCTGCTGAGTGGCAGAAGCCAGGCACGGGAGTATGCACTGTGTACTAACATAAGTATACTCACGTAATACTACAGGGCCTTGATTTGTGTCAGTGGGTGGAAAAGAGACACCCCACAGGTTGGCTGGGGAGGACACGGGGCACTTCCTGGGGGAGATGAACATGTTCTGAGCATGACATGGGTGTGGCTCCCTCATACATCTCCGTCTGTCTGTGCAGCCCGAGCATAATCTGTGGTTCAGAAAAGGCAATTTTTGCTTGTGTATGGATGTTCTACCTCTGAACACTGCAAAGAAACTAAAAATTAGGAGTTAAGAGATGGCAGTCCAGGTCAGGAGCATTGGAGTCATTTATTAGCTCTGTCACTTGTTGAAGATTTTTTTTATTCACTTAGTATTTTAAAGATTGATTTACTTGGAACAGTGACATACAGAGAAGAGAGACCGAATCATTCACCAGCTGTTCACTCTTCAAATGGCCACAACAGCCAGGTCTGGGCCAGGCTGAAACCAGGAGCCAGGCACTCCATCCTGGTCTCACAAGGGTGTTGGGGAATCCAGTACTTGGGCCATTGTCCACTGCCTTCCCCAGCACCTTAGGGGAGAGCTGGATCAGGTAGAGCAGCTAGGACTTGAATCGACACTCCAGGATGGGATGCCAGAATCCTAATCGGCAGCTTAATGTGCTGTGGCACAACAGAAGCCCCCTGTTTCTTTAATTTTTGAAAATAGTAACTCTCATGGGAATGAGATGCTACTTCATGGTAGGTTTGATTTGCATTTCCCTGATGGCTGGTGGAACAAAATATTTGGTTTTATATTTGTTGGCTATTTTACTTCTTCCTCTGAGAAATGTCTATTTTGATCTTTTGTCCATTTCTTTTTTTTTTTTTTTGAAAATGGTGAAGTCATTGTTCTTTCAGTACTTGACAGAATACCCCATAAAACTTCATGGGGCCGGCACTGTGATGTAGCGGGTAAGGCCGCCATCTGCAGTGACAGCATCCCATGTTTCCGAATTCTGTGTATATTCTCGATATATGTAACCCTTTTCAGATCAATAAGCTGGCAAAAAGTTCTCCCATTCTGTTGGTTGATTGTTGCCTTTGGTGTGTGGGAGCTTCCTAGTTCAGTGTAATCCTTCCAGTCTAGTTATTGTTCTGTTGTTGTCTGTGCTTTTGGGGTATTACCCAAGAAATTCATTGTCTATTCCAGTATCTTAAAGTGTTTCACCTATGCTGTTTAAGACTTATTTGAAAAAGTTATACAGAGAGGAGAAGCAGAGAGAGAGAGAGAGAGAGAGAGGTGTCTTCCATCCGCTGGTTCACTCCCCAATTGGCTGCGATGGCTGGAGCTGTGCCTATCCGAAGCCAGGAGCCGGGAGCTTGTTCCGGGTCTCCCACATGGGTACAGGGGCCTGAGGACTTAGGCCATCTTCCACTGCTATCCTAGGCCACAGTAGAGAGCTGGATTGGAAGAGGAGCAGCCAGGACTAGAACCGGAGCCCACATCGGATGCCTGCGCTTCAGGCCAGGGCGTTAACCTGCTGCGCCACAGCACTGGCCCCTCACCTATGCTTTTTCTAGTAGTTTCATATCTTACATTAGGTTTTTGATCCATTCTTAGTTGATTTTCCAAACAGGAGTTTCTTCTGGGTCTTCCACATGGGTGCAGGGACCCAAGGATGTGGACCATCTTCTGCCTTCCCAGGAGCATTAGCAGGGAGCTGGGTCAGAAGCTGAGCAGCCAGGACTCAAACCAGCCACCAATATGGGAAGCTGGCACTACAGATGGCAGCTTGACCTGCTGTGCCCAGCGGCAATTCCCTGGAGTTGATTTTTGTATACACTGAGAGGTGGCCGAGGGTGTCAGGTTTCGGTCTTTCGAATACGGGTATCCCCTTTCTCTAGCACCAATTATTGACGGTGCTCTCCGTTCTCCAGTGTGTGTTTTTGGCACCTCTGTTGAGAATTAGTTAGCTGTAGGCTAGTGCTGCAGCTCACTAGGCTAATCCTCCACCTGCAGCGCCGGCACACCGGGTTCTAGTCCCGGTCAGGGCACCAGATTCTGTCCTGGTTGCCCCTCTTCCAGGCCAGCTCTCTGCTGTGGCCTGGGAGTGCAGTGGGGGATGGCCCAAGTGCTTGGGCCCTGCACCCCATGGGAGACCAGGAGAAGCACCTGGCTCCTGCCTTTGGATCAGCGCGGTGCGCCGGCCGCAGCGGCCATTGGAGGGTGAACCAACAGAAAAAGGAAGACCTTTCTGTCTCTCTCTCTCTCACTGTCCACTCTGCCTGAAAAAAAAAAAAATGTTGGCTATAAATGCATGAGTTCACTTCCGGGATCTCTATTCTGATCTATTATACCAGTGTGTACCATTCTGTTTTGGCCTATAATACCTCTGAGGTGTTTCTTGAAATAACACTTTGTGATGCCTCTTTTTCTTTCAAGATGGTCCAGCTATTCAGGGTCTTTGGGGCTTCCATATGAATTTTAGGATTGCTTGTTCTTGCTCTGTGAAGAATGGAGTTGATAGTTTCATGAGGATTGCGTTTAATCTCTGGATCACTTTGGGTAGTGAGGATGTTTCAATAATATTCTTAAACTCCATGAACATTTAAGATCTCGACATATTTTTGTTTTCTTCAATTTCTTTCACTAGAGTTTCATGATTTTCCTTATAGAAGTGTTTCATATCCTTGTCTAATTTTATTCCAAGGTTTTTAATATTTTATAGCTATTGTGAATATGATCATTCTTATACTTTCTGAGTTAATTCATTCTTTTTTTTTTTTTTACAGGCAGAATGGACAGTGAGAGAGAGACAGAAAGGTCTTCCTTTTGCCATTGGTTCACCGTCCAATGGCCGCTGTGGCCGGAGCACCGCATTGATCCGAAGGCAGGAGCCAGGTGCTTCTCCTGGTCTCCCATGGGGTGCAGGGCCCAAGCACTTGGGCCATCCTCCACTGCACTCCCGGGCCACAGCAGAGAGCTGGCCTGGAAGAGGGGCAACCAGGACAGAATCTGGTGCCCTGACTGGGACTAGAACCCAGTGTGCCGGCACCGCAAGGCAGAGGATTAGCCTATTAAGCCACAGCGCCGGCTTTTTTTTTTTTTCTTTTTTCTTTTTTCTGAGTTAATTCATTATTGGTATGTAAAAATGCTAGTTATTTTGTCAGTTTATATCCTGTAACTTTACTGGATGCATTTATCAGTTTTGGTAGTCTTTTGGTGGAGTTATTTAGTTTCTCTCTATGTAGAGACTTGTCATCTTCAAATAAGATAACTTGACTTTCTTCTTCCCTATTTGTAAGCCTGTTATGTTTCTTTCTCTTTCCCAACTGCTCGAGCTAAACTTAAAATACTGCATTGAAAAATAGTGTACATCTTTTTCTGGTTCTAGATCTTACAGAGAATGCATTCAGATTCCCCCCATTCAATATCATGTTGACTGTGGGTTTGTCATGTATCACATTTTTTATTTTTATTTTTTTATTTTATTTATTTATTTTTTTTGACAGGCAGAGTGGACAGTGAGAGAGAGACAGAGAGAAAGGTCTTCCTTTGCCGTTGGTTCACCCTCCAATGGCCGCCGAGGCAGGCGCGCTGCGGCTGGCGCACCGCGCTGATCCGATGGCAGGAGCCAGGAGCCAGGTGCTTCTCCTGGTCTCCCATGGGGTGCAGGGCCCAAGCACCTGGGCCATCCTCCACTGCACTCCCTGGCCACAGCAGAGAGCTGGCCTGGAAGAGGGGCAACCGGGACAGAATCCGGCGCCCCGACCGGGACTAGAACCTGGTGTGCCGGCGCCGCTAGGCGGAGGATTAGCCTAGTGAGCCGCGGCGCCGGCCCACATTTTTTATTTTAGATTAACTTTATACGCAGAAGACCAACTCTCTACTAAGTAAAGATTTCAACAATTTGCACCCACATACACAAGATATAAAAAACTGAGAACAGGCCAGTGCCACGGCTCACTAGGCTAATCCTCTGCCTTGCAGCGCCGGCACACCGGGTTCTAGTCCCAGTCGGGGCAACGGATTCTGTCCCGGTTGCCCCTCTTCCAGGCCAGCTCTCTGCTGTGGCCAGGGAGTACAGTGGAGGATGGCCCAAGTGCTTGGGCCCTGCACCCGCATGGGAGACCAGGAGAAGCACCTGGCTCCTGCCATCGGATCAGCGCAATGCGCCGGCTGCAGCACGCCAGCTGTGGCGGCCATTGGAGGGTGAACCGACGGCAAAAGGAAGACCTTTCTCTCTGTCTCTCTCTCTCACTGTCCACTCTGCCTGTGAAAAAAAAAAAAACTGAGAACAAATTTTACAGTTAATACTCATAGTACAACTCATAAGGACAGATGTACTGCATGGGGGAGTAAATGCACTGTGACTCCTGTTAATTTAACAATTAACAGTCTTACATAGGACATCAGGGATTGCCCGAGGCTGTTGACATGAACTGCCAAGGCTATGGAAGCATTTTGAACACAATTTCCATCAATATTTAGACAAGGCCATAAGCAAAGTGGAAGTGCTCTCCTCCCTTCAGAGAAAAATACATCCTTCTTTGATGGCTGCTTCTCTCTCCTGGGGTCTGACTCACAGAGATCTTTCATGTAGGACATTTTTTTTTTTTTTTTGCCACAGTGTGTGTGTGTGTGTGTGTGTGTGTGTGTATATATATATATTTTTTACTTATTTGACAGGTAGAGTTAGACAGTGAGAGAGAGAGAGAGAGAGAGAAAGAGAGAGAAAGATCTTCCTTCCATTGGTTCACCCCCCCAAAATGGCTGCTATGGCTGGCACTGCACCGATCTGAAGCCAGGAGCCAGGTGCTTCCTCCTGGTCTCCCATGCAGGCGCAGGTGCCCAAGCACTTGGGCCATCCTCCACTGCCCTCCTGGGCCATAGCAGAGAGCTGGACTGGAAGAGGAGTAACTGGGAGTAGAAACCGGTGCCCATATGGGATTCCGGTGCCACAGGCGTAGGACTATCCAAGTGAGCCATGGCACCAGCCCTTGCCACAGTACCTTAGCTTTCAATGCCTGAAATACTCCGATGGGCTTTTCAGCCAGACCAGAATGCCTTAAGGGCTGATTCTGAGGTTAGAGTGCTATTGAGGGCATTTGTCATTCTGAGTCTGCTGTGTGGACTGCTTCCCATGTTGGAACATTCTCCTTTTTAATTCCAACTATTGTTACTACTAGACACTTGATCTTATTTATATGATCCCTTTAACACTTAATCCTATCTATATGATCAATTAAACACTTAATATGATCACTTTAACACTTAAGCTGGCCTTATTACTACCCAGCTTAATGGGATTTGAAGTCCTATGGCAAGTTTACCCTTAGAAGTAAGTCCCTAGGAATGTATGCAGAACTATACAGCTCCTCCCACTCTTATTTTTTTACTGGCATCTATTTTCAATTGACTTTTATACACATATTTGATTTAATGTGAAGTAAAGAGTTCAACCAATGGAAATAAGAAGGAAAAAAGAACTGTTCAACAGTCAAGGGCTGTTAAAGTCATTGCTTCTCATAATGTCAATTTCACTTCTACAGGTTTCCTTTTAGATGCTCTTGTTATCATAGATCAGGGACAACATATGGTGTATGTGCTTTTGGGACTGTCTTATTTCACTAAGCATGATGTTTTCCAGATTCATCCATTTTATTGCAAATGACCAGACTTTTTTTTAACCACTGTTAAAAAAATATGTACTCCATAGAGTATATAATTTCGTTATCCAGTCTTCCATTGACGGGCACTTAGTTTGATTCCATATCTTAGCTATTGTGAATTGAGCTTCAATAAACATGGGGCACAGATAACTCTTTTATTTGCTGATTTCATTTATCTTGGGTAAATTCCAAGGAGTGGGATGAATGGGTCATATGGTAGGACTATATTCCAATTTTTGAGGTATCTCCAAACTGTCGTCTGTAATGGTTTACCAGTTTGCATTCCCACAAAAAGTGGATTAAGGTACCTTTTCCCCCACATCTTTGTCAGCATTTGATGTTTATTGATTTCTGTATGAAATCCATTCTAACTGAGGTGAGGTGAAACCTCACTGTGGTTTTGATTTACATTTCCCTGAGAGCTAGTGATCCTGAACATTTTTTCATGTCTGTTGGCCATTTGGATTTCCTCTTTTTCAAAAATGTCTAAGTCCTTTTCCCATTTCTTGGCTGGTTCTTTGTTTTGCTGTTGTTTTTTGAGCTCTTTCTATATTCTAATTTTTAATCCTTTATCGGTTGCATGGTTTGCAAATAATTTCTCCCAATCTGTTGGTTGCCTCTTCACTTTCCTGATTGTTTTAGAGTACAGAAGCTTCTCATTTGATAATTTTGTTTTTTATTGCCTGTGCCTCTGGGGTCTCTTCCAGGAATTCTATGCCTGTGCCGATGTCTTGCAGGGTTTCCCCAATGCTCTCTAGTAGTTTGATGGTATTGGGTCATAGATTTGGGTCTTTAATGCATTTTGAATGGATTTTTGTGTAATGTGTAAGTTAGGGGTCCTGTTTCATACTTCTGCATGTGGAAATCCAGTTTTCCCAGCACCATTTGTTAAAAAGACTGTCCTTGCTGCAGGGGTTCGTTTTTGCTCCTTGATTGAATGAGCTGGTTTGTAGATGCGTGAATTGATACCTGCTGTTTCTATTCTGTCCCATTGGTCTATCCATCTGTTTTTGTACCAATACCAGGCTGTTTTGATTATAATTGCCTTGTAGTATGTCTTAATCTCGTATTATGATGCCTCTGGGTTTCTTTTTGTTGTATAAGATTGCTTTAGCTATTCAAGGCCTTGTCTGTTTCCAAATGAATTCCAGTATCATTTTTTCTAGATCTGAGAATATCGTTGGTATTTTGATTCACATTGAATCTGTAAATTACTTTCAGAAGAATGGACTTTTTGATGATATTGATTCTTCCAGTCTATGAACATGGAAGTTTTTTCCTCTTTTTTGTGTCATCTTCTATTTATTTCTTTTAATGTTTTATAATTCTTATCGTAGAGACTTTAACATGATTGGTTAAATTTACTCCAAGGTATTTGATTTTTTTGTAGCTATTATGAATGGGAATGATCTTAGAAATTCTTTCTCAGCTGTGTCATAGTCTGGGTATACAAAGTCTTTTGATTTTTGTGTTGATTTTACATCCTGCTACTTTACCAAACTCTTCTATGAGCTCCAATAGTCTCTTAGTGGAATCTTTTGGATGCCCTATGTATAGAATCATGTCATCTGCAAAGAGGGATAGTTTGAGTTCCTCCTTCACAATTTGAATCCCTTTAATTTCTTCTTCTTGCCTAATGGCTCTGGCTAAAACTTCCAGGTCTATATTGAATAGCAGTGGTGAGAGTGGGCATCCTTTTCTGGTTCTGGGTCTTAGTGGGAGTGCTTCCGACTTTTCCTCCCATTCAATAGGATGCTGGATGTGGGCTTGTCATAAATTGCCTTGATTGTGTTGAGGAATGTTCCTCTGATATCCAATTTGCTTAGTTTTCATCATGAAAGGATAATGTATTTTATCAAGTGCTTTCTCTGCATCTATTGAGAGAATCATATGGTTTTTGTTCAGCAGTTTGTTAATATATACCATGTTGATTGATTTGCGAATGTTGAATCATCTCTGCACGTCAGGTATAAATCCCACTTGATCAGGGGAATGAGCTTTCTGATGTGTTACTGGATTCAATTGTCCAGAATTTTGTTAAGGATTTTTACGTCTGTGTTCATCAGGGAAATTTATAGTTCTCTTTCTCTGTGTCTTTCCTGGGTTTAGGAATTGAGGTGATGAAATTGATTGGAATAACTTGAGAAAAACTGGAGTTAGTTCTTCTTTAAATGTTTGGTAGAATTCAGCAGTGAAGCCATCTGGCCCTGGGCTTTTCATTGTTGGGAGGGTCTTTATTACTGATTGTATTTTTGTTTTGGTTATGGGTCTGTTTAGGTTTTCTCTGTCTTCATGGCTAAATTTAAGTAGGTTATATGTGTCCAGAAATCTATCCATTTCATCTAGGTTTCCCACTTTGTTGGCATACAACTCTTTTAGTAATTTCTGATGATTCTTTTTTTTTTTTTTTTTTTTTTGGACAGGCAGAGTGGATAGTGAGAGAGAGAGACAGAGAGAAAGGTCTTCCTTTTGCCGTCGGTTCACCCTCCAATGGCCGCCACAGCTGGTGCACTGCAGCCGGCGCACTGTGCTGATCCGAAGGCAGGAGCCAGGTGCTTCTCCTGGTCTCCCATGGGGTGCAGGGCCCAAGCACTTGGGCCATCCTCCACTGTACTCCCTGACCACAGCAGAGAGCTGGCCTGCAAGAGGGGCAACCGGGACAGAATCCAGCGCCCCGACCGGGACTAGAACCCGGTATGCCGGCGCCGCTAGGTGGAGGATTAGCCTAGTGAGCCACGGCGCCGGCCCTGATGATTCTTTTTATTTCTGTGGGGTCTGTTAAATTTCCTTTTTCATCCCTAATTTTACTGATTTTGATCTTCTCTCTCCTTTTTTTGGTTAGTTGGGCCAATGGTGTGTCAATTTTTTTTTTTTTCAAAAAAGCAGCTCTTCATTTTGCTGATCTTTTTGTATTTTTTTGGTTTTAATTTTATTCATTTCTTCCCTAATTTTGTTTCTTTTCTCCTACTAGTTTTGGGTTTGGTTTGCTATTTTTCTAGATCCTTGAGGTGCATAGATAGTTCTTTTATTTCGTACCTTTCCAATTTCTTGATGTAGGCACCAATTGCAATAAAGTTTGCTCTTAACACTGCTTTTCCTGTATCCCATAAGTTTTGGTATGTTGTGTTCTCATCTTCATTTGTTTCTAGAAAATTTTTTATTTCACTTTTGATCTCTTCTATGACCCATTGTTCATTTAGGAGCATGTTATTCCGTCTCCATCTGTCTGTGTATTTTCTGGAGATTCCTGAGTTGCCGATTTCCAGCTTCAATATATTATGACCTGAGATGATGTATAGTATGATTTTGATCTTTTTTTTTTTAATTTGCTGAGACTTGCTTTATGACCTAGCATGTAATCAATCCTAGAGAAAATTCCATGCACTGGTGAGAAAAATGTGTATTCTGTGGCTGTAAGTTGGAAGGCTCTGTAAATATCTGCTAGGTCTATTTGGTCTATAGTGTTGATTAATTCTGTTTCCTGGTTGATTTTTCTGTCTGATTGATCTGACCATTGCTATCCCCTATTACTATTGTATTGGAGTCTATGTATACCTTTAAATCCTTTAAAATTTCTTTTAGATTGGCAGGTACCCTGTAATTACATGCATATATATTTATAATAGTCACATCTTCCTGTTGAATTGATCCTTTAATCATTATATAGTGTGTTTCTTTGTCTCTTTTCATAGTTTTTGTGGTAAAGTCTATTTTGTCTGATAATACAATGGCCACACCAGCTCTTTTTTGTTTTCTGTTAGCATGGATTATCTTTTTTCCATCCTTTCACTTTCAGTCTGCCTGCATCTTTGTTGTAAGATGTCTTTCTTGTAGGCAGCAAATAGATGGGTTTTCATTTTTAATCCGTTCAGCCAGTCTGTCTTTTAACTGGGGAGTTGAGACCATTTACATTCAGGGTGACTTTTATTTATTTATTTATTTATTTTTTTGGACAGGCAGAGTTAGAGAGACAGAGAAAGGTCTTCCTTTTTCCTTTGGTTCACCCCCCAAATGGCTGCTATGGCCAGTGCACTGCGCCAATCCGAAGCCAGGAGCCAGGTGCTTCCTCCTGGTCTCCCATGCGGGTGCAGGGCCCAAGCACTTGGGCCATCCTCCACTGCCTTCCTGGGCCACAGCAGAGAGCTGGACTGGAAGAGGGGCAACCAGGACAGAACCAGTGCCCCAGCCAGGACTAGAACCCGGAGTACTGGGGCAGCAGGCAGAGGATTAGCTTGGTGAGCCACAGTGCCAGCCCAGGATGACTATTGTTAAGTACCGACTTTGCCCTGCCATGTTTCTGTAAATATTTCTGTTTTTGTATTTTGGTTTTCCTTTGTACTTTTGCTGCACGTTTTCTGCATTCGTCTTCTTTCATAGTGATGTTTCTGTTTCTGTGTGTAGCACATCGTTGAGCATCTTTTGTAGAGCTGGGCAAGTAGTTAGAAATTCTTTCAATTTCTGTTTGTGGAAAACCCTTATTTCTCCTTCATTCATAAATGAGAGCTTTGGAGGATTCAGTATTCTGGGTTGACAGGGTTTTATTTTTCTCTTAGGACTTAGAATATATCTAATATCTTGCCATTCTCTTCTTGCCTGTAGAGTTTCTGATGAGAACTCTGCAGTGACTCTAATTGGATTTCCTCTGAATGTGATTTGGCATTTCTCTCATGCACATTTTAAGATCTTTTCTTTATGTTTTACTGTAGGGAGTTTTACTACAGTGTGTCATGTTGAAGATCTTTTCTGGTCTTGTCTCTTGGGAGTTCTGTGTACTTCCTGTACCTGGATGTCTGTCCTTCTCCAGTTTGGAGAACTTTTCTGTTATTGATTAAGAAGGCCTTCTAATCCTTTCTTTCCATGCCTCCTTGAATTCCTAGGATCCTTATGTTTAGGTGTTTGATAGAATCTTAGATCTTTTAGTTTTCTAATTTCTTCTTTTATTTGGTCTAATATTTCCAGAAATAAGTCTTCTAGTTCTGATATTCTTTCTTCTGTCTTACCTAACTGTTGTTAAAGCTTTCCACTATGTTTTTTATTTGATATATTGAATTCCTCATTTCTATTATTTCATTCTGATGTCTCTTTTAATATCTCCATTTCTTGGGAGCGATTTCATGTAGATCATGAATTTGCTTCTAAGTAATCTGACAATTAATATTCTGAATTTTGTTTCTGGCATACCTGCAATCTCTTCATCTTTACCTTCTATTGAAGAATTGTAGTGTTCCTTTGAGGGGCTCATAGGGTCTTCCTTATTCTTATTAAGGGTTTTTCCTTTGTTTTTTGGCATTTTGTGCATTTTCTATTATTTTGTCTGGTTGTCTTTTTCCTTTTTAATTTGTGTCTGTGCTTGTGGTGAGGTTTCCCTATGATATGAGCTGCTGCTGTGTGTCTGTGCATTGTAAGTAGAAGCACTCAGCCACACCTGCGGGAGCCCAGCTCGCTTCTCATTCATGGGGGTGGGGTGGGTATGAGCTCTGGTGCTCACCTACTGGGTCCTGGCTAGCTTCTCAATGGTGGATGGAACGGGCTTGGTTTTTCCATATTCAGGACTTCTCCTTGTTGTACAGCTTACATGTGGGGAAGAGATTTTTCTGAAGTGCTATGGTCCTCATTCCTGGGTGGGTGGTGTGGTGAGGTGGCCCTCACAATTGATGGATGTGTGCCCATGAGTCAAAGGTGGTAAGCCCCTGCTTCCATTTGAAAATGTAAGCAAACAATATGGCTTCTCCCAGATGGCTGCAGGTCCACTTGGGGTAAAGGGGACACAGATGGGCAGGGGATGTGCTCAACCTCTCTATTTGTTCTTCTATACCTTCTCTCTTCACCCCTATGGAAATTCAAATGCAGTTTGGCAAGCTCCCCCTCCCGTTGCTTTCTGCAGCTCCATGGACCTGTGATTTCCCATCTGACCTGGTCCACTGGGGGCTGGTGTGGCCTCCCCATTCTGTACCTCCACTGCTCCCCTTTATTATTTGCTCCTTCAGCATGGACTTGTCCAGTTTGTGTTGGACTTCTGGGCTTCCCATAGCGAATTTCCCATGGCTCTATCTTGGTGTGTATCATCTGCTTTTTAATTATCTGTTTTGCCCTGTGTGACTCAGATCATCCTGTTGCTATACTGCCGTCTTGGGCTCCACCCCCTGGTGATATTCCACATATCACATTTATGATCTGTGGTTTGGTCTTTTTTTTTTTTTTTTACAGAGTGGACAGTGAGAGAGAGAGACAGAGAGAAAGGTCTTCCTTTTGCCATTGGTTCACCCTCCAATGGCCGCCGCAGCCTGTGTGCTACAGCCAGCGCACCACACTGATCCGAAGCCAGGGGTCAGGTGCTTCTCCTGGTCTCCCATAGGGTGCAGGGCCCAAGCACTTGGGCCATCCTCCACTGCACTCCCGGGCCACAGCAGAGAGCTGGCCTGGAAGAGGGGCAACCAGGAAAGAATCCGGCGCCCCAACCGGGACTAGAACCCGGTGTGCCGGCACCGCTAGGTAGAGGATTAACCTATTGAGCCGTGGTGCCAGCCAGTTTGGTCCTTGTATGCCTAATTTATCCAGGATTTTATTATGAATACATGTTGAATTTTATCAATTATCACCATTTGTATTATGAATACATGTTGAATTTTATCAATTATCATAATTTTTATTAATATATGTTGGAGTTTATCTGTTGAGATGATGGGGATTTTTGAAAATGTATTTTATTTGAAAAGCAGAGAGAGATACAGAGGTCTCCCATCTCCTGGTTCATTTCTGAAGTGTCTACAATAGGCAAGGCCAAACCAGGAGTCTGGAACTCAGTCTTGTTCTCCCACATGTTTGACAGAGACCCAGCTACTGAACAGTCACATTAGCAGGATGCTGGAATCAGGACTGGAGTCAGAACTTGAACCCAGGCACTCTGGTATGGGTATCCAAAGTGCTGGCTTAACTGCTGGAGCAAATACCTGCCAAGACTGTAATTTTTACCCTTTATTCTGTTAATGTGATGTATTATATTTATTGACTTGTCTTTGTTGAATCTTCCCTGTATCCCTGGAATAAATCCCACTTGATTGTGGTGAGTGATCCTTTTGATGGGTATTTGGATTTGGTTTGCTGGTATTTCAGTGGGCATTATATATCTGTGTTCTTAAGGATATTAGTCTGTAGTTTTCTTTTGTGTCATGTCTGGCTTTGAAATCAAGCTGATGGTAACCTTGTAGATGAGTTTGGAAGATTTTGCTCCCTTTCAATTTTTTGAGGAAATAGTTGGAAAATAATTGTTTATTATTTATGAGAGAGAGAGAGAGAGAGAGATCTTCCATCTGCTGGTATAACTTACTATTGTCCACAACTGCAGGATCTGGGCTAGGTAGAAGCCAGGAGTCTGAAACTTCATCTGGGTATCCTAAGCGGATGCATGGGCCCAAGTACTTGAGCCATCTTCTACTTTTCCAGGCCATTAGCAAGGAGCTGGATTAGAAGCAGAGCAACTAGGACCTGAACCAGCACCCATACTAGATGCTGCCATCTCAGGCGTTGGCCTAATCTGCTATACAATGATGTGGGCCCCTTGGTGTTAATTCTTTAAATATTGGATAGAATTCAACAGTGAAATGGTCCAGTACCATGTTTTTGTCTGTTGGAATACTTTTGATTCCTGATTCAGCCTTATTATTATTGTTCTCTTTAGCTTTCTGTGTCTTCATGGTTCAATTTTAGTATGTTATATGTGCGTAGAACTATTTCTATTTTCCAATTTCATAGTAGTCCTTAGTGATCCTTCGCATTTTTGTAGTATCTTTTGTAATGTCTACTTTTTCTTTGATTTTATTTGAATCTTCTTTTTCCTCCTTGGTTAGTCTAGCTAAAGATTTATCAACTTTGTTTATCTCTTCAAAAAATGAATTCTTCATTTCATTGATCTTTTGTATCATAATTTCTGTTTGATTTATCCTGTTCTGGTCTTTATTATTTCTTTCCTTCTGCTAATTTTGGGTTTATTTTGTTTTTGCCTCTACGTCCTTAACATGCATTCTTAGGGTGCTCGTATGCCGTCCTACTTTTTTGATGTAAGAGCATGTTGAAATAAACTCTCTTGGGAGAACTTTGGCTTTATCCCATAAGTTTTTTGTTATGTTGTATTTCCATTTTCATTTGTTTCAAGGAATTAAACATTTTCCGTTTTGCTCTTTGCAGTGAGCTGATCATTCAGAAGCCGATAATTGAGCCTCCATATATATGTATAACTCTTTGAAGTTTGCTTCATTGTGAATTTTTAGTTTTATTCCATTGTGCTCACAAAATATTTATTATATTGTGTTTCTTTTTTAAATTTTATTTAATAAATGTGAATTTACAAAGTGCAACTTCTGTATTATTGTGGCTTCCCCCTCCAACCTCCCTCCCTTCTGCGGCCCTCCCCTCTCCCACTCCCTCTCCAGTCCCACCCTTCATCGAGTTTCATTTTCAATTACCTTCATATACAGAAGATCAACTTAGTATATACTGAGCAAAGATTTCACTCACACAACTGCACAAGGTATAGGGTATTGTTCGACTAGTAGTGTTATCTTTAACTCTCATAGTAAAACACATTAAGGACAGAGATCCTACGTGGGGATCATGTACCCAGTGACTCCCGTTGTTGATTTAACAATTGGCACTCTTATTTATGAAGTCAGCAATCACCCGAGGCTCTTGCCATGAGCTGTCGAGGCTATGGAAGCCCCTTGAGTTCACCAGCTCTGAACCTGTTTAGTCAAGGCCATATCACAGTAGAGATTCCTTCCTCCCTTCAGAGAAAAGCACCACCCTCCCTGATGGCCCGTTCCTTCCACTGGGATCTTGTTCACCAAGATCTCTCATTTATGTTGTTTTTGCCACTGTGTCTTGACTTTCCATGCCTGTGAGACTCTCATGGGCCTTTTAGCCAGATCCAAATGCCCCAAGGGTTGATTCTAAGGCCAGAGTGCTGTTGAGGGCGTTTGCCATTCTATGAGTCTACTGTGTGTCCTGCTTCCCCCGTAGGATCATTCTCTCCCTTTTAATTCTATCCTTCATTATTTACATACACTGGTCTTATTTGTGAAATCTCTTCAACACTTGCCCTATCTTTTTGATTGGTTACGTACTTACACTTCTCACTTTACCAAGTGAGCTGGCATTGGTACATGCCTCCTTGATAAGATTGAGTTGAAATACCCTGGCACATTTCTAGCTCTACCATTGGAGGTAAGTCTGAGTAAGCATGTGCCAACCTGTATATCTCCTCCCTCTCTTATTCCCACTCCTATGTTTAACAGAGATCACTTTTCTGTTAATTTTAAATGCCTAAGAGTAATTGTGTATTAATTACAGAGTTCAACCAATGGTATTAAGTAGAACAAACAGAGCAACAACAACAACAAAATACTAAAAGGAATAAAATAGTAAGTTGTTCCTCAACAGTCAGGACAAGGGCTGATCATGTCATTGTCTCTGATAGTGTCCATTTCACTTCAATGGGTTTCCTTTTTTTTTTTTTTTTTTTTTTTTTTTTTTTTTTTGACAGGCAGAGTGGACAGTGAGAGAGAGAGACAGAGAGAGAAAGGTCTTCCTTTTGCCGCTGGTTCACCCTCCAATGGCCGCCGCTGCAGCCGGCGCACCGCGCTGATCCTGGCAGGAGCCAGGAGCCAGGTGCTTTTCCTGGTCTCCCATGGGGTGCAGGGCCCAAGCACCTGGGCCATCCTCCACTGCACTCCCTGGCCATAGCAGAGAGCTGGCCTGGAAGAGGGGCAACCGGGACAGAATCCGGCGCCCCAACCGGGACTAGAACCCGGTGTGCCGGCGCCGCAAGGTGGAGGATTAGCCTATTGAGCCACGGCGCCGGCTCAATGGGTTTCCTTTTAGATGCTCGTTTAGTTGTCATCGATCAGGGAGAACATGATATTTGTCTCTTTGGGACTGGCTTATTTCACTCAGCATATTTTCTAGATTCCTCCATTTAGTTGCAAATGACCAGATTTCATTTTTTACTTTTTACTGCTGTATAGTGTTCCATAGAGTACATATCCCATAATTTCTTTATCCAGTCATCCGTTGATGGACATTTAGGTTGATTCCATGTCCTAGCTATTGTGAATTGAGCTGCAACAAATATTGAGGTGCAAATAGCTCCCTTTTTTCCCCTTTAATTCCATTTGGGTAAATTCCAAGGAGTGGGATGGCTGGGTCCTGTGGTAGGGCTATATTCAGGTTTCTGAGGACTCTCCAGACTGTCTTCCATAGTGGCTTTACCAGTTTGCATTCCCACCAACAGTGGATTAGTGTCCCTTTTACCCAACATCCTTGCCAGCATTTGTTGTTGGTTGATTTCTGTATGTAAGCCATTCTAACCGGAGTGAGGTGAAACCTCATTGTGGTTTTGATTTGCATTTCCCTGATGGCTAGTGATCCTGAGCATTTTTTCATGTGTCTGTGGGCCATTTGGATTTACTCTTTTGAAAAATGTCTGTTGGCCGGCGCCACAGCTCACTAGGCTAATCCTCCGCCTTGCGGCGCTGGCACGCCAGGTTCTAGTCCCGGTCGGGGCGCCGGATTCTGTCCCGGTTGCCCCTCTTCCAGGCCAGCTCTCTGCTGTGCCCAGGGAGTGCAGTGGAGGATGGCCCAGGTGCTTGGGCCCTGCACCCCATGGGAGACCAGGAGAAGCACCTGGCTCCTGCCTTTGGATCAGCGTGGTGCGCCGGCTGCAGCGGCCATTGGAGGGTGAACCAACGGCAAAGGAAGACCTTTCTCTCTCTCTCTCTCTCTCTCTCACTATCCACTCTGCCTGTCAAAAAAAAAAAATGTCTGTTGAGGTCCTTGGCCCATCTTTTTATTGGGTTGTTTGTTTTGTTTCTGTGGTGTTTCTTGATCATTTTATAGATTCTAGTTGTTAATCCTTTATCTGTTGTGTAGTTTGTGAATAATGTCTCCCATTCTGTTGGTTGCCTCTTCACTTTCCTGACTGTTTCTTTTACAGTACAGAAACTTTTCAATTTGAGGTAATCCCATTTGTTTATGTTATCTTTGATTACCCGTGCCTCTGGGGGTCTTCTCTAGGAATTCTTCGCCTGTTCCAATGTCTTGATGGGTTTCCCCTATGCTCTCAATTAGTTTCTTGACTTGTTTTGTGGTGTGAGGTCTGTTCTAGAGTGTTCCATGTGATGATGAGAAGAATGCATATCCTGCCGCTGCTGGATGAAAGCTTCTGGAAGTGTCTGTTGCATCTGGTTGGTCTGCAATGCACTCTACCTCTCATGTTTCTTTGTAGCCTTTTCTGTCTGGATGATCTATCCATTGATGAAAGTGGGGTGCTGAAGTCCCCACAATTACTGTATTAGAGCTTACATCTGCCTTTTTTTTTTTTTTGACAGGCAGAGTGGACAGTGAGAGAGAGAGACAGAGAGAAGGGTCTTCCTTTTTGCCGTTGGTTCACCCTCCAATGGCTGCCATGGCTGGTGCGCTGCGGCCGGCGCACTGCGCTGATCCGAAGGCAGGAGCCAGGTGCTTCTCCTGGTCTCCCATGGGGTGCAGGGCCCAAGCACTTGGGTCATCCTCCACTGCACTCCCAGGCCACAGCAGAGAGCTGGCCTGGAAGAAGGGCAACCGGGACAGAATCCGGCGCCCCAACAGGGACTAGAACCCAGCGTGCCAGCGCCGCTAGGTGGAGGATTAGCCTATTGAGCTGCGCACTGGCCATACATCTGCCTTTCAGCCTAATAATGTTTTATAAAATTGGTTGCACTGATATTGGGTGTATATACATTTATAATCACTATATCTTAATTTATCCCTTGGTCATTATATAGAGGTGTTCTGTCCCTTTTTATATATTGTTTGAAAGTCTATATTGTCTTACATAAGCATATTTATTCCTGCTCAATTTTGGTTTCTATTCACATGGAATACCTTTTTCTGTCCTCTTTAATTCTGTGTCTAAGTGTCAGCATATCCTTGGGTCTTGTGTGTGTGTGTGTTGTTTATTTGTTATTTAATCCATTCAACCAGTTTCTGTCTTTTTTTAAAAAAAGATTTATTTATTTGAAAGGCAGAGTTACAGAGAGGTAGAGGCAGAGAGAGGGAGAGAGGGAGAAGTCTTACATCTACTGGTTCACTCCCCAGATGGCTGCAGTGGCTGGAGATGTGCCAATCCAAAGCCAGGATCCAGGAGCTTCATCTGGGTCTCCCATGCAGGTGCCCATGCCCAAGGACTTGGGCCATCCTCCACTGCTTTCAAAAAATATTCCTGTTTTTTTTTTTTTTTACTTTGAATTTCCTTTGAACTTTTACTGAGATTGTCTTCCTTTACCTTCTCTCCTAGTGATGACCATGTTTCTGTGTTTCTGTATGCAGTACATCCTTAAGCATCTTTTGTAGGGCTGGATGGGTGGTGACAAATTCTTTCCATTTCTGTTTGTTGTGGAAGGTCTTTACTTCACCTTCATTTGTAAATGATAACTTTGCAGGGTATAGTATTCTGGGTTGACAGTTTTTTTCTCCTAAGTCTTGGAATATGTCTTGCCATTCTCTCCTAGCCTGAAGGGTTTCTGATGCGAAGTCCACTGTGGAGATCCTCTGAAAGTAATCTGGAGTTTTTCTTGTAAACATTTTAGGATGTTTATGCTTTACTGTGGTGAGTTTGATTTCAATGTGTCATGGTGAAGCTCTTTTCTGGTCATATCTATTAGGAGTTCTTTGTGCTTCCTGTACTTAGATGTCTCTTTCTTTCTCCAAATTAGGGAAGATTTCTGTTCTTATGTCACTAAAAAGGCCTTCTAATCCTTTCTGTCTTTCCATGCCAGGTACTCCTAGAACCTAAATGGTGGGTTACTTGATAGTATCCTGTAGATTCCCAACAGTGTTTTTTAGTTTTCTAATTTCCTCTTGTTTTGGGTTTGGCTGTATAATTTCCTGTGCTTTGTCTTCTCTTATAGTCTTCCTTCTGCTTCACTGATTCTGTTAAGGCTTTCCACTGCATTTTTTATTTATTCTTTTGAATTCTTCTTTTCAGTTTGGTTTCTCTTTAAGATCTCGATTTCATGGGAGGAATTTTCTTTCATGTCCTGCATGTATTTCTGTAGTTCATGCATTTGCTTCTACTTACTTCTATGTAACCTTATGATCAATTTTCTGAGTTCCATTTCTTGCATTTCTCTCAGCTCATCATCTTCACTATTTAGCATTGAATTGTTGTGTTCTTTTGAGGGTGTTATGTTGTCTTCCTTATTCTTGTTTCTTGAATTGGTGCACGTGTTGTTTGGCATTTGTGGAGATACTTGTTGGTTTCTTCTCTTTTGTTGTTGTTGTGGTTGCTTTTATCTTTGTACCATGCCTCTGTAGGTAAGTGGAGTGTCTGCTTTTAGTTAATATCTAGAGGCTTGCAATGGGTGTGGCCAGGGAGCTCTGTTCAGTTCTCCAGGGGGAAGGGTGTGCCTAAGGTGACACCAACCTGGGTGTGGTAAATCTCTTAATCAGAAGTGAAGTTTATTCTGCTCAACTGAGCTCCTCTCCTCAAGGAGACCAGTGCCTGAGCACTAACCCCAGGGGGTATAATATTCATCCACTCTGCACCAAGGACCACACAAAGGATCTGTGTAGTCCTCACTGTAAGTTCAGATTCCCCAGCAATGTCTCTCACCAGGCAATCATGAAACCCTAAGCATGTGGAGTCTCCCACTGTGACTGCCCAAAGTTCCAGCCACACCGTGAGTCCTCCCACACAGCCTGTTTTTTTCCATGGTCCCAGCACAGAAGACTCCCACATTCATGAGCTCCCAGCCCCTTGTTAGTTCTCCCTACCAGAGTCGGGAATCTTTAGTTGGCAGGTTGCTGGGCATGGACATGAGCTGGTGCAGCTGTTACATACATCCAAAATGGTGCCTGCTTTATCTGCTTGTTACAGGATGCCATTGTAAAGTGATAAAGGAGAGAAAAAAATGTTCTCTCCTTTTTTTTCTTTTTTCTAGTTTGGCAGGTACACTACACCCTGTGGTGCTCCAAACTGGATTCCCTCTAGGCTCTTCCTAAAGCTCTATCATCAGTAGCTTGAGCTGCTGTGGTCTGGCCTCACCTCACTTTCCAGCACTGGTGTATAGGTTCTTGCTGCTGGAGTCCTGAGTTGTGGAATTCCACGCTCTCTCCATGTAGATTCACTGTGTCCCTCCAATTTGCATAGTTTTCTCTGCTGTTTTCTCCTTAACTCTTCCCTGGGACTGCACTCTCTCCACTTTTTTTAAACTATCTTCTGCACTATTGCAGTAATCTCTCTTCCCTACTCTGCCATCTTGGAACTCCCTTCTGCTCTCTGGGAACTTTTTAAATTCATTTTGATTCTATGACCCACTGTTCACTCAGGAGCAAGTTGTCCAGTCTCCATGTGTTTGCATAATTTCAAGAGATTCTTGAATTGTTAATTTCCAGCTTCATTGCATTTTGGTCAGAAAAGATACATGGTGGTATTTCAGTTTTTTGGAATTCACTGAGACTTGCTTTATGGCCTACCATATGGCCTATCCAAGAGAAAGGTCTATGCACTGATGGCTGATGGAGAGAATGTGTATTCTGCAGTTGTGGGATGAAATATTCTGTAGAAAAGAGTTAGGTCCATTTGGTCCGTAGTGTAGGTTAATGCTGTTGTTGTTTGTTTTCTTTCTTTCTTTCTTTCTTTCTTTCTTTCTTTCTTTCTTTCTTTCTTTCTTTCTTTCTTTCTTTCTTTCTTTCTTTCTTTCTTTTTTTTTTTTGACAGGCCGAGTGGACAGTGAGAGAGACAGAGAGAAAGGTCTTCCTTTGCTGTTGGTTCACCCTCCAATGGCTGCTGTGGCCAGTGCACTGCGCTGATCCGAAGCCAGGAGCCAGGTGCTTCTCCTGGTCTCCCACGGGGTGCAGGGCCCAAGCACTTGGGCCATCCTCCACTGCACTCCCTGGGCACAGCAGAGAGCTGGCCTGGAAGAGGGGCAACTGGAACAGAATCCGGCGCCCCGACTGGGACTAGAACCTGGGGTGCCAGCGCTGCAGGCAGAGGATTAGCCTAGTGAGCCGCGGTGCCGGCAATGCTGTTGTTTGTTTGTTGATGTGCTGTCTAGTTGATCTGTCCATTGACAGATCAACTGCAGGCTGTTGAAGTCCCCTCCATTACTATAGTATTGGAGTCTGTGTCTCTCTTTAGAGACAACAGCCAGGCACCCTGAAATTGGGTGCATAGAAATTTATTATAGTCACATCTTCCTGTTGAATTCCTCAATCATTACATAATGTCCTTTGCTGTCTCTTTTTAACAGTTTTTGTGTAAAAAATGTATTTTGTCTTATACTGGGATGGCTATACCTGCTCATTATTGTTTTCTGTTACCATGGAATATTGTTTTCCATCCTTTCACTTTTTTTTTTTTTTTTTGACAGGCAGAGTGGACAGTAAGAGAGACCGAGAGAAAGGTCTTCCTTTGCCATTGGTTCACCCTCCAATGGCCGCCGCGGCCGGCGCACTGCGCTGATTGGAAGGCAGGAGCCAGGTGCTTCTCCTGGTCTCCCACGGGGTGCAGGGCCCAAGCACTTGGGCCATCCTCCACTGCACTCCCTGGGCACAGCAGAGAGCTGGCCTGGAAGAGGGGCAACTGGAACAGAATCCGGCGCCCCGACTGGGACTAGAACCTGGGGTGCCAGCGCTGCAGGCAGAGGATTAGCCTAGTGAGCCGCGGTGCCGGCAATGCTGTTGTTTGTTTGTTGATGTGCTGTCTAGTTGATCTGTCCATTGACAGATCAACTGCAGGCTGTTGAAGTCCCCTCCATTACTATAGTATTGGAGTCTGTGTCTCTCTTTAGAGACAACAGCCAGGCACCCTGAAATTGGGTGCATAGAAATTTATTATAGTCACATCTTCCTGTTGAATTCCTCAATCATTACATAATGTCCTTTGCTGTCTCTTTTTAACAGTTTTTGTGTAAAAAATGTATTTTGTCTTATACTGGGATGGCTATACCTGCTCATTATTGTTTTCTGTTACCATGGAATATTGTTTTCCATCCTTTCACTTTTTTTTTTTGACAGGCAGAGTGGACAGTAAGAGAGACCGAGAGAAAGGTCTTCCTTTGCCATTGGTTCACCCTCCAATGGCCGCCGCGGCCGGCGCATCGTGCTGATTGGAAGGCAGGAGCCAGGTGCTTCTCCTGGTCTCCCATGGGGTGCAGGGCCCAAGCACTTGGGCATCCTCCATTGCATCCCCTGGCCACAGCAGAGAGCTGACCTGGAAGAGGGGCAACCAGGACAGAATCTGGCGCCCCGACCGGGACTAGAACCCGGTGTGCCGGCACCGCAAGGCGGAGGATTAGCCTAATTAGCCACGGCGCCGTCCTTCCTTTCACTTTTAATCTGTGTCTTTGAGGTAGGCTTCTTATAAGCACCCAAAAATATGGGTATTTCTTTTCTTTTTAAGCTTTTATTCAATGAGAGAAATGCATAGGAGAGTGAAGGCCCTAACAGAGAGGGAAATCTGGGTACATACTGATTATCAGGAGCCAGCCACGTGGAGGAGCATGTAGGCCAGGAAGCATGGGGCAGGTGGCCCAAAGACCAGGAGCCCTGGAGGTGCCTGGAGGTGCAGGTCCACATGGCCCACATTGACAAAAGGCCAAAAGGAAGCAAAAGGGCTGATCCCACCGTGTTGCAGGCTTTTAATCCACTTTCAAAGGGGAGTGGTTAATTAACCTGATTGGCTGGTGGACACACAGGTGTGGTCAGGTAGGGGCATGAGATCACACAGGAGTGTGGTGAAGGAATGGTCTTCGAGCTCACAAACCTAATCAATTTTATCCTGTATACTGCCTACATCATTCACCCCTCAGAGACTTCATTCCCTTAATCCTAAGGGATGTAGAAGGACACAGAATCATCACATCTTCTTTAGCTGCTTCCTGCTTATAAGGGGTGTAGTACAGGCACTGTGATGGGTCTTGGTTTTAGTCCATTCATCCAGGATGTATATTTTAATTGGAGAATTTAGGCCATTTACCTTCAAGGTTGTTTATAAGTAATGATTTGATACTACCAGTTTTTTTTTTTTTTAATTTATTTGTAGACAGAGTTATAGACAGTGTGAGAGAGAAAGGTCTTCCTTCCATGGGTTCCTTCACCAAATGGCTGCTGCAGCCGGAATTGCACCGATCCAAAGCCAGGAGCCAGGTGCTTCTCCTGGTCTCCCATGCAGGTGCAAGGGCCCAAGCACTTGGGCCATCTTCCACTGCACTCCCGGGCCACAGCAGAGAGCTGGACTGGAAGAGGAACAACCGGGACTAGAACAGGCACTCATGTGGGATGCTGGTGCCACAGGTGGAGGGTTAACCAAATAAGCCATGGTACTGGCCCCATTTACCTGTTTTTTCCATACATATTCCTATTGTTTGCTTTTGGATTTGTGGAAACACTTGTTGGTTTTCTCCTCTGATGGGTTTTATCTTTGAACTATGCCTCTGAGGTTTAGTGGAGTGTCTGCTCCTTCAGTGAATACTCAGAGGTGTGTGCTAGTGGGTCCAGGGACCTCTGGTCAGTGCTCAAGGATGGGTTGAGAATCCAGGGTGAAATCCAAGTTGGGCATGGTGGATCTCCTGTATTGTCAGCACGGGAGAGGGCACGATCATGCCTGTTGGTGTAATCATAGTCTCACTTCCTCTCTTCCAAGATAATCAATGCCTGGGGTTAGCCCATAATGGGTACAACCCCTCCACACACACTGGTACATGAACTGCACAAATGATCTGTGTCCTCAGTGTGAGCAGGGTACCTTCTTTCTTTCTTTCTTTCTTTTTTTTTTTTTTTTTTTTTTTTTTTTGACAGGCAGAGTGGACAGTGAGAGAGAGAGACAGAGAGAAAGGTCTTCCTTTTGCCGTTGGTTCACCCTCCAATGGCCGCTGTGGCGGGTGCACTGTGGCCAGCGCACCACGCTGATCCGATGGCAGGAGCCAGGTACTTATCCTGGTCTCCCATGGGGTGCAGGGCCCAAGCACTTGGGCCATCCTCCACTGCCTTCCCGGCCACAGCAGAGAGCTGGCCTGGAAGAGGAGCAACTGGGGACAGAATCTGGAGCCCCGACCAAGACTAGAACCCGGTGTACTGGCGCCGCTGGGTGGAGGATTAGCCTAGTGAGCCACGGCGCCGGCCAAACACGGTACCTTCTACAATGACCCACCCCAGGCAGTCAGGGAGCTCTGAGCCTCTGACACCAGCCAGGGTGATTGCCCAGAGACCCAGCTGCACCCCACACCCTATTGTACAGTCCCAGAATTCCCATGGTCATGGGATGTAGAGCTCTGCAAGCCTGTCCCGTCCATGGAGTGAGCAGAGGCATTCCCAGAGTCAGCCGCCTGTTGGTGCTCTGCCTTGGCAGTTTGAGCCCTGGAGCCTATAATAGGTTGAGAGGAATGGAGTATCTCACAGTCCTAAGTGGGTGCCCAGCCCCTGCCAACCCTCTAAATCAGACTCAGAGTCTGTGGAGAATGTGGATTTTTTTCCTGTGGCAAAATCCCCTGGTGGTGCACTCACAAGAGCCTCCACAGCCTCTCCTGGTGTCAAGATGGCATCTTCGCCCTGCTGGCTGCCAGGTGCCCTTGTTGGGGGATGGGGAGAAAGAAATGGGCTTTTCCCTCACTGGGTTAGGTGGGTACCCTGCCCCTTGCTAGTGTTCTAGGCTGGACCCCCAGTCAGTGCCTTTCACAAGGTTCTTCCTCAGGCAACATCGCCATTGGCACGGGCTACCAGTCTACTTTCACCTCCCTCTCAGAAGCTGGCGTGACCTGCAGTCCCCAGCCTGGGGAATCATGGGTGGTGCTTGCTGACTGCTGCTCATCTGCACTTCCCACGCTGCTCCCTGGCGTCCCTCTTCTCTGTAGGGTTTCCACTGCCAGCGTCTCTCCAACTTTCCCCTGCGAATGCACTTCTTCCACTTGTCTTCTGCTGTCTTCCTCTGGACAATATCAGCACATATTTTTTTTTCTATTTTCCTATTACTGTATTCTTACTATTGTCCATCTTGAAAACACCTAAATTTTGTCTTTTGTTTATTTTGGATATTCTTCCTTTTTTTTATCTTCATGGTTTGTGTTGATAATATTTGATTTCTTTCGGATTTCTCTGTGCTGTTCTAGTGAGTGTTCTGCTTTTGTGTTTTCATGTTGATTATCTTGGTTTTGCTTCTGTAAGACTCCTATAAGCATCTTTGTAAGGTCAGCCTGGTAGTGATGAATTCCTTCAGTCTTTGCTTATCTTGAAGTCTTTATTTCTCCTTCCTGTGTGAAGAGCAGCTTCGCTGGACATAGTACTCTGGTCAGCAGTGCTTTACTGCATTCCATTCCTTCCAGACCTGTGAGATTTCTGCTGAAAAACGTGCTGATAGTCTAGGGGGGGCTCCCTCATTGTGACTTGGCACTTTCCTCCTGTGGATTTTTGGATTCTTTGTATTATTCTTTTGAGAATCTGACTGTAATGTGTTGCACTGGGGTTATTTTCAACTCACATCTATATGGGAGTTCTGTCGACCTTCCGTATTCAGATGTCCATATCTTTCTCCAAACCAGGAAACTGTCAGCTTGTATTACTTTTAACAAACTCTATATCCCCTCTTTTCTCTTCTCCCTTAGAAATTCCCCAAATTTTGAGTGTTTAATGACATCTCACATGACTCCAGGGCTGTCTGCATTCTTTTTTATGTCTTTGTGTGTGTGTGTGTGTGTGTGTGTGTGTGTGTGTCTCAACTATTCTAAAAGATCTGTCTTAGAGCCAGCATTTAAGCCACTGTGTTTGATGCTGGCATCCCTTATGGGCACCAGTTCAGGTCTTGGCTGCTCTACTTCAGTCAAGCTCCCTGCTCATGCACCTGGGAAAGCTGCTTAAGATGGCCCAAGTGCTTGGGTCCCTGCTACCCACATTGGAGACCTGGATAGAATTCCAGGCTCCTGGCTTTGGCCTGGCTCAGCCCTGGACATTGTGGCTATTTGAGTAGTGAACCAGCAGATGGAAGACACTCTTCCCTCCCTGCCTCCCTCCCTGCCTGCCTCCCTCCCTCCCTCCCTCCCTCCTTCTCTCTCTCTCTCTCTCTCCCCCTCCCTCCCTGCCTTTCAAATAAATAAATCTTAAGAAAAAGCTATGTCTTTAAGTTCAGATTATTTTTTCTTTTGCTTGGCCTAGTTTTTGTTGAGGCTTTCAGCTTTATTTTTTATTTGACTTAGTGATTTCTTCACTTCCAAGATTTCTTTTTTTTTTTTTTTCCAAGATCTTCATCTCTTTGCTGAATTTCTGATTCTTGTTAGGCACTATCTGTCTAATTGAAGAGAATATCAGTGGTTTAATTTAATCTGGTTGAGCATCTTTATCATTCTTCAGAGTTCTTTGTCAGACATCCCACCTCCTTTCTGGTGGAGTCTTGCCGTAGTGCTCATGCATCTGTGAGCCTTGCTTTTCCTTACCTCTGCTGTCCTCACAAT
The DNA here is from genome assembly GCF_051225735.1 of Oryctolagus cuniculus. NCBI lineage: Eukaryota > Metazoa > Chordata > Mammalia > Lagomorpha > Leporidae > Oryctolagus > Oryctolagus cuniculus. The sequence continues at coordinate 23,541,834 of NC_142878.1, read as the reverse complement.
GTGTGTCTGGCAAATCATCTATCTCTACCACTTTTATTTTATGGTATTTTTGATTTAGATTTACTTTAAAGGCTGGGTTACTGGGGTTGTGGGGGAAGTGGGAGAGGGGGAAGATCTGTCTTCTGGTTGACTCTCCCAAATGGCCACAATGGCCAGGGCTGAGTAAGTCAAATCCTGGAATTCTATCCAGGTATCTAACATTGGTGGCAGAGGCCCAAGCACTTGGGCCATCCTCCACTGCTTTCCCAGCACATTAGCAGGGAGCTGGATCAGATGTGGAATAGCAAGGGCCTGTGTGAGATGCTGGCACTGTAGGTGGTGGCTTAACCTGCTGCACCACAGCACCAGCCTCTATCTCTATCACTTTGTTTGAAAAAGATTTATTTGAAAGAGTTATAGAGGGGAAGACACACAGAGAGATATTTAATCCGCTGGTTGACTCTCCAAATGGTCACAATGACCAGGGCTGTGCCAAACTGAAACCAGGAGCTTCTTCCATGTCTCCCACATGGGTACAGGGACCCTAGCACATGGGCCATCGTTTGCTTCTTTGCCAGGCCATTGGAGAGCTGTATAGGAAGTGGAGCAGTCGGGACTTGAACCAGTGTCCGTAAGGGATGCTGGTGCCACAGGCAGGGGCTTAATCTGCTGTACCACAATGCCGCCCTCATCTCTACAACTTTTTAAAGATTTTATTTATTTATTTGAGAAGTAAAGTTACAGACAGAGGGAGAGACAGAGAAAGGTCTTCCATCCTCTGGTTTACTCCCCAAATGGTCGGAGCTGGTTTGATCTTAAGCTGGGAGCCGGGAGCTTCTTCCAGGTCTCCCACGCGGGTGCAGGGGCGCAAGCACTTGGGCCATCCTCTACTGTCTTCCCAGGCCATAACCGACAGCTGGATCGGAAGAGCTGCCAAGACAGAATTGGAGCTTGTATGGGATGCTGGCACCACAGGCGGAGGCTCAGCCTGCGATGCTACAGCACCAGCCCCTCTGCCATTTTTAAAGCATGGTTTTTGTGTCAGTGGCCTTTGTTCTGAGGTTGTGACTTCATATGTTGGATTGGTGGCTCGTTTTAGGTAGATTGCATTTGGATGCTATGGATTAGTCTCCATGTGTCTTCTATCCTCCATGGCAGAGGCATGGGGTGAGGACATTCCTCTCAGTATCAGCAGTGGTTTGTGAATCTCAGGCTTGGCCACAGAGTAGGTCTGGGGTTGCCTGTGGTGGCTGCAGGGTTGCACAGGCCCCCATGGCCCCAGCTGCAGGTTCTTTTTTTTTTTTAAGATTTGAGAGGCAGAGAGAGAGAAAGGTCTTCCCTCTGCTGTTTCATTCCCCAAATGGCTGTAGCAGCTGGAGCTGGGCTGTTCTGAAGCCAGGAGCCTGGAGCTTCTTGGGGTCTCCCACGTGGGTGCAAGGGCCTAAGGCCTTGGGCCATCTCCTGCTACTTTCCCAGGCCATAGCAGAGAGCTGAATCAGAAGTGGAGCAGCCGGGACTCGAACCGGCGCCAATATGGGATGCCGGCACCGCAGGCAGTGGCTTTACCCATTATGCCACAGGGCCGCTCCCCCCTCCTCCTGCAGGTTTTTCCATAGTATCTCTACACCCACCTTTTCTCCAAGGGGACGATTTCTCTCCATGTTCTGCTGCCTGGGGTTGGGGAGGACGGGAGTGAGCTGTCCTGTGGTCAGCAATGCCCAGATCACACCTGCAGCCCACAGTCGGCCTTGAGCAGAGCAGCCCAGGCATATGGCAAGGGCTGCCTGCTGCTAAGGTGGGCTTGTGACCTGACACTACTGTAACCAGCGTCGGGGGACTTGGGCTGGGTGTGAGTCCAATCAACTTGTGCCACGTCTCCACTTTAAAAACAAAAACAAAGATTGATTTTATTTGAAAGGCAGAGTTATAGAGAGGCAGAGAGAGAGAGAGAGAGAGAGAGAGAGGTCTTCTATCTGCTGGTTCACTCCTCAGATGGCCTCAATGGCCAGAGCTGCACTGATCCGAAGCCAGAAGCTTCTTCCGATGGGCACAGGGGCCCCAGCACTTGGGCCATCCTCTGCTGCTTTCCGAGGCACATTAGCAGGGAGCTGGATGGGAAGTGGAGCAGCTGGGACCCAAACTGATGCCCATATGGGATGCTGGTACTACAGGCAGTGGTTTTACCTGCTATGCCACAGGGCTGACCCCCATGGTCTCCACTTTGAACTTGGGTGGGTTCAGTGGCTTTGACCACAGGCCTGGTGTCAGATTTTCCCAGTCTGACGTGAAGTTCCAAGACTCAGTCCTGTGTTCACCTTCTGTCCTACTCCCTGGTGGTTGAAGTCTTACTCGTGGCCATCTGCCCAAGGCGGGGGTGGGGGGCAGAGAGAAGAAGGCAGTCCCTTGTCCACCCAGGCTGATGCTGAGTGGCACCTGGGACCCAGGCCCTAGGCCTTACTCGGTCTCAGGGCTGCCCATCAAGCCCACACAAGGCTGGCTTGTGATACGGGCTGAGAAGTGTCTGTTCCATGGGGCCCGGGGTCCGGCCTGACTCGGGAGCTTCTTCCATGTCTCCCAGGCTCTGAGTTGTGCCTGGGGATGCAGGACTAGGGGCTTTGTCTGGGCTTTGCTGGGTCTCACGGGAGCAGGCCGGTCTCTGAACTTCAAGGCCAAGTGCTAAGCTTTCCTTTCCTGCCTTATTTCTTAATGGCTGGAGTCTTGCCCCACTGTCTACCAGAGACTGGAGAAGGGTGGTCCCTTGGCCACATGGCTGAGGAGGGTCCAAGGGCTCCATCTGCAGGTCCCGGCCTGGGGGCAGAGGCTGAGGGGCCCTGTGCAGTGCTGGGTTTGTCCCTCCAGGCTGGGTATTGGGTTTCAAGTCTGAGGTCTACACTGCATTCCCTCTCCCTTCCCCAAGCGGGAGGTCAGAGGTCCCCCATGCTGCATGGTGCATGTGGCTGGGAGCGTGGGGACGTGAGCAGTTCTCTCCTTCCAGCCTTCTTCCATGCGGCGTCTCTTACTACACCAAAGCCAGGCGCTGCGGGCTCTCGCCTGGCTTCGTCAGCCCCTGTGCAGGTGGCCTGGTGCATGCGTGGCTGCCCAGGTCTGGGTCTCCCTTGGCCCCTTACTTAGGGCCCTCTTTGCTCAAGAAGTCAAAAGCAACACATTCTTTCTTGACTTTGGAGAAACCCTTTTCTGTTGAATTTCAACCTGTGTGACCCTCGGGGACTTGGCGGGACAAGGTGGCTGCCGAAGGTTTGAGAGAAACTTTGCATGGGGGTCATGCGGTTTGTGCTTACCCTGGGAATGGACACTTGAAACATGGAAAAGGATGATGCTGGCCAGCCTGATGCTGGTTTTTCTTGTTGGTTTGGTTTGTAGCTTGGAACTGAGTTTTCCTTTGGGAACACCTGTTTCTGGCTTGTTCCGATTGGGACAATATTTAAATTGGCTCTGTTTCCTGACGTCTAAACAGCTCATAGTAAAGAGAGAAGGCTATGATTTTTGAATCTAAAAATAGCAGAAAAACAACTGGCTATTAAAAAATAAGTATACAAAAGTACTTCAACAAGCTTCTGGAAAATTGGAATTAAAAGGTAGTTTTAGGGGCTGGCGCCGTGGCTCAATAGGCTAATCCTCTGCCTTGCGGTGCTTGCACACAGGGTTCTAGTCCCGGTTGGGGTGCCGGATTCTGTCCTGGTTGCCCCTCTTCCAGGCCAGCTCTCTGCTATGGCCCGGGAGTGCAGTGGAGGATGGCCCAAGTGCTTGGGCCCTGCACCCACATGAGAGGCCAGGAGAAGCACCTGGCTCCTGCCTTCGGATCAGTGCAATGCGCCGGCCGTGGTGGCCATTGGAGGGTGAACCAACGGCAAAAGGAAGACCTTTCTCTCTGTCTCTCTCTCTCACTGTCCACTCTGCCTGTCAAAAAAAAAAAAAAAAAAAAGGTAGTTTTAGGTGCCTGTGTAGTGAAACAGATTAAGTCACCTTATATGCAAAGCCAGCATTCCCTATCAGAGTGCTGACTTGTGTCTCAGGTGCTCTGTTTCCTATCCAGCTCCCGCTCATGCATGTGGGAAGGCAGCAGACCATGGCTCAAGTGCCTGGGCCTCTGCCACCCACGTGGGAGACCAGGATCAAGCTCCTGGCTTCAGCTGGGCTCAGCCCTGGCCATTGGGGTCATTGAGGGACTGAACCAGCAAATAAGATTCTCTCTCTCTCTCCCCCCTTCTCTCCCTCCCTCCCTATGTTGCTCCTTCAAATAAATGTTTTTAAAGATAGTTTTGATTTGGCACAATTTTTGAATTCATGGAGAGGGATTTCCATCCATTAGTTGACTCCACAAACACATGCAACAGCCAAGGTGGATGATCCAGGCTGCAGCCAGGAGCTTAGAACTCCACCTAGTCGCCTCTGTGGGGGCAGGGACCCAACAACTTGATCCATCGTCCGATGCCTCCCAGAGGGCACATGAGCAGGAAGCTGGATCTGAGGGGGAGGACCTGGGACTGAAGCCAGGTGCTCTGATGCACGGGACTTGGGTGTCCCATGCTGTGCCAAATGTCCATCCCTTCAGGGGGCTTTTTAAAGATGTCTTATATGCATGGAGTGCACATTTTTCTTTTGACAGGCAGAGTGGACAGTGAGAGAGAGAGACCGAGAGAAAGGTCTTCCTTTGCCGTTGGTTCACCCTCCAATGGCCGCCGCGGCCGGCGCACCGCGCTGATCCGATGGCAGGAGCCAGGTGCTTCTCCTGGTCTCCCATGTGGGTGCAGGGCCCAAGCACTTGGGCCATCCTCCACTGCACTCCCGGGCCACAGCAGAGAGCTGGCCTGGAAGAGGGGCAACTGGGACCGAATCTGGCACCCCAAACGGGACTAGAACCCGGTGTGCCGGCGCCGCTAGGCGGAGGATTAGCCTATTGAGCCACCAAAATTTTTACACCAAAGTAAACGTATCTTGTATTTGCATTTTTCCATCAACTTGAACTTCTTGTATCACCTGACTATAATCATATTCAACCTCAGGCCTGGAATACAGTTCCCACTGAGTTTCTTTGACTAGCAACACTCCCTAGCATGCTTTCACATTGTTAAATGCTAACACCCCCTCTTTTTCTTTTATCACTGGAGTTCTTCCCTTTTCTTCAGGGAGTTTGTATAGATTCCTTCTCCATACCAGACCCTGTTAGGCACTGAGGATTGGGGGTGAGCGCAGCCCTCCTTGTTCTTGGACAGGGAAATAGTGAGGAAGCAGGAAATGGGAGTCGGGGTTGTGGCTCCAAGGGTTAAGCCACCACTCACGGTGCTGGCATCCCATATGAATGCCAGTTCCAGTCCTGGCTGCTCTGCTTCAGATCCAGCTCCCCGTTAATGCGCCTGGGAAAGCAGCGCAGGATGGCCCAAGTGCTTGGGCCCCTGCACCCATGGTAGAGACCTGGATCCTAGCTTGTGGCCCTTTGGGGAGTGAACTAGCAGATGGAAGTTGTCTCTTTCTCTCTGTGTGTCTCTTCCTCTGTCTCTCTGCCCTTCAAATAAATCTTTAAAAAAAAAATAATAAGCAGTGGCTGCTAGGGACGCCTCAGGGTTGTCAGGAAGCCTCCCCAAGATGTCGTGTGTGCAGACCTTACAGGTGCAAAGGGCTCCACTGGCCTCGCTCCTGCCCTTTTTTTTTTTTTTTTTGTGCTTGCTAATGGTGTCCTTTTTTTTTCTTTAGAGGACCTACATAGAATTTGCTAGAAAGAGCTAGCTTTGAGAACTTATTTATGATAATAGTCTTGGAAAGTTTTCCAAGCACCACAGTAGGCTTTGTTTTTGGAAAGCAGATTGAGGGAAAGGCTGTTAAAGGCTGCCAAGTTGTAGTTGTGTGAGAAGTTCTCCGTTCTGTTGCATAGTGACTATGGACAACAAGAATGTACTGTATGGATTTTTAAAAGGCTGGAAGGAAGGATTGAATGTTTATGTCCTGAAGAAATGATAAATGGGGCCGGCGCCGTGGCTCACTAGGCTAATCCTCCGCCTAGCGGCGCCGGCACCCCGGGTTCTAGTCCCGGTCGGGGCACCGGATTCTGTCCTGGTTGCCCCTCTTCCAGGCCAGCCCTCTGCTGTGGCCAGGGAGTGCAGTGGAGGATGGCCCAGGTGCTTGGGCCCTGCACCCCATGGGAGACCAGGAAAAGCACCTGGCTCCTGGCTCCTGCCATCGGATCAGCGCGGCGCGCCGGCCGCGGCGGCCATTGGAGGGTGAACCAACGGCAAAGGAAGACCTTTCTCTCTGTCTCTCTCTCACTGTCCACTCTGCCTGTCAAAAAAAAAAAAAAAAAAAAAAAAAAAAAAGAAATGATAAATGTTTGAGATGTTTACCCTGATTTGAACATTATACAGTGTATATTTGTATTGAAAACCACACATTGCCCCATGAATATGTGTAGTTTTATATATCAGTTACAAACAAGGGGTGAGCATTGAGTGCAGTGGTTAAGACACCACTTACGGCTGCATCCCACACCAGAGGGCCTGGGGTCAAGTCTTGGCTCCCCTCTCCATCCCGGCTTCCTGGCAATGCAGGCCTGGGAAGCAGCAGCTGAGGGCTCAAGTACTTGGATCCCTGACCCCCACCTGGGAGACCCAGATGGAGCTCCTAGCAGACTCAGCCCTGGACGTTGCTGGCGTTCGGGTGGTGAACCAGCAGGTGGGAGATGTCTGTCTCTGTCCATGTGTCTCATTCTCTAATAATTAAAAACTTATTTTTTTATTTAGTAAATATAAATTTCCAAAGTACAGTTTATGGATTACAATGGCTTCCCCCTCTCTAATTTCCCTCCCACTCGCACCCCTCCCATCTCCCGTTCCCTCTCCCATTCCATTCATATCAAGATTCATTTCCAATTCTCTTTATATACAGAAGATCGATTTAGTATATGTTAAGTAAAGATTTCATCAGTTTGCACCCACATAGAAACACAAAGTGTAAAATACTGTTTCAGTACTAGTTATAGCATTACCTCACATTGGACAACACATTAAGGACAGATCCCACATGAGAAGTACACAGTGACTCCTGTTGTTGACTTAACAATTTGACACTCTTGTTTATGGCGTCAGTAATCTCCCCAGGCTCTAGTCATGAGTTGCCAAGGCTATGGAAGCCTTTTGAGTTCTCCAACTTCGATCTTATTCCGACAGGCTCATAGTCAAAGTGGAAGTTCTCTCCTCCCTTCAGAGAAAGGTACCTCCTTCTTTGATGGCCCCATTCTTTCCACTGGAATCTTACTCGCAGAGATCTTTCATTTAAGGTTTTTTTTTTTTTTTTTTTTTTTTTTTGCCAGAGTGTCTTGGCTTTCCATGCCTAAAATACTCTCATGGGCTCTTCAGCCAGATCCAAATGCCTTAAGGGCTGATTCTGAGGCCAGAGTGCTATTCTATCAGTTAGTATTAGCAGACACTAGTCTTGTTTGTGTGATCCTTTTGACTCTTAGACCTATCAGTGTGATCAATTGTGAACTGAAATTGATCACTTGGACTAGTGAGATGGCATTGGTACATGCCACCTTGATGGGATTGTATTGGAATCCCCTGGCACATTTAAATAGAAAGGAACTTCAAAACACTGGTGAGAAAATGGAATTCGAGAAAAATTTATGGGTAGGAGTTTTGCCTAGAGCTTAACACACCTACATCCTGTATCAGAGGACCTGGGTTCCAACAGGATCTGGCTCCTGACTCCAGCTTCCTGGTGATGCAGACCTAGGAGGCAGCAGTGGCACAGATGTTTGGATCCCCGACCCCCACGTAGGAGACCTAGATTGAGTTCATGGCTCCAGACTTGGGTCTAGCCAAACCCCAGCCATTGAGGGCGTTTGGGGAATGAACCAAAAGATTGGGAGCTCTGTCAGATAAATAATTAACTTTTTAAAAAAGATAAACTTATTTTGCTGCAAAACATAAATGGAAATCCATATATCATTTTTTCATTTGTATTTCCCATGAATGTTTTGAAGATCTCTTTAAAAAAAAAAAGATACATAAAAAGCAAAACAGAATGAGGCACATCTGCTGGGGGTCAAGCTCCCCTCCCCATGTCGCGGAGCATTCCCACGCTCGGTGGAGAGCTGCGATTCGCTTGTCCTCCGGCCCTCCTCTGAGGATGCACTCACGCGGCCGCGTCTGTTTCTCCTCTATCTCCCTCTCCATCCACGTTGAAGGAGCACTGTTTCAAAGGGAAGCTGGCCTCCCCCTGCATCTTCTCCCTGACACCTTGCTTCTGGAAGCTTCCATGTGTTACCTTCCCTGTTACTTCCTAAATTCCTTTTTGTTGCTGTCTCCTCTTTGCTACCCAGTGGACTTTTTAGCGGCATTCTGACCTGAGGTCCTCACAGGGGGCTTCCGACACATGTGTTACTTCCACGTTTTCCCGGTATGCTCCTTCATGGTTCATCTCTTTGCTCGTTTGGGTTTTCTCATCTGCACTTCAGAAATAGTTGGCTAAATTTAGCTTCATCTGAGTAACTCAGGCATGTAGCACATACTCCACAGGATTTTTCTGAATTTTTTAAAGAATTCATTTTGTTTAAAAAGTTTTTTTCTTTTTTGGCATGTGTCCACACATAGTCCACGAGGATCCACCACTTCCTCGTGCGGGGTGGGGGTTTCCCCACTTCCAGGGCTTGCGCTCTACCCTCTAGCGTCATGCCTGCCCCCTGGGGCTTGTCTCCCATCATACCAGGTTGCGGGTGGTCCCTGGGGCAGGCCATTTTCCTGGGAGGCTGTGGCCTCCAGTGGTTTTGTCCCACTGTGAGCCCTTAGCACGCGCAGCGCGGGCCTGGCAGTCAGTCCCAAGCAGCAGTGCAGTGTGGGCAGCCTCCTCGGCTTCCGTGCCCACAGGGTCCTCGCAGCCCCAGACCGGGTTCCCAGGTAGCAGCCTCCTGCTCTCCACATCCCACCTGCTCTGGGCTTCAGCGCCCCGCAAAGTTTCTTCCCTTCCCCAAAGCACCCTTGTGTGCCCTGTGCGGTGTCGCTACAGGCTGATGGCAGACGAAGGCATGGCCAAAGGCTGGTGGAAAGACGGCTAGAAAAGGAAGTTGATTTTTATATAAAAACTCTTTTGAAGCCCAGGCAGAGGGTTTGCATAATCTGCGTTTTTGATGAAATATTTGAGGACCCCACCTATGCATGGATTTCAGAATTGTTTTACACCAACATGAACGTATCTCTTAATTCCATTTTTTTCCACCAACTTCACAGTTCCCTTGTGGATATCTTGGAGCAAAATGAACTGACCTCTGCCTTAGAGACCGAGCCCAGTGAACTAAGGCCCAAAGGGTTAGTTAGGGTACATCCCCCACTTCTTAAAAAAATACATTGCCTAACAGATTGCAAAAGACTGGGGCCCAGGCTTGTGTGGTACACGGTGTCTTAGCTCAGTTTCTCGGAACACAAAGCAAGAGCCAGGTTTATCTTCAGATCGTCTAGGTTTAGAAAAAACTTCTACGTGGAGGTCTACTGACCCTGACCTCAAGCAGCTCCTGGGACCAGCAGAGACAGCGTGAGGATCGGCTGTTGGCCTAAAAAAGAAAAAAGGAAAACAGTGCTGGAAGTTCCGCATTCCGCGGATGTGTCTTCCCTGGTGAAGACGAGAGAAAACATCTGTGCAGCTCCCTCTCTGGAGATCCAGATCGTCTGGGGAGGAATTCTGGGCACGTGAGAGAGGTCAGGTTCCTAGCGAGGTCTCGGTGCACTGCGGGGCACTGCGCTTCTGGGCCAGGGCACCGGGAAGGCTTTGCTCTTCGTTGGTTGCTTTCAACAGAATCCATGAGAGGGGCTGCTGCTGCGGCGCAGTGGGTTAAAGCCCTGGCCTGAAGCGCCTGCATCCCATATGGGTGCTGGTTCTAGTCCCGGCTACTCCTCTTCTGATCCAGCTCTCTGCTTTGGCCTGGGAAAGCAGTGGAGGATGGCCCTAGTCCTTGGTTCCCTGCACCCACATGGGAGACCCAGAAGAAGCCCCTGGCTCCTGGCTTCGGATCGGCGCAGCTCAGGCCGTTGCGGCTAATTGGGGAGTGAACCAGCGGATGGAAGACCTCTCTCTCTCTGTCTCTCCTCTCTCTGTGTAACTCTGACTTTCAAATAAATAAATCTTTTTTAAAAAAAGAATCCGGCCGGTGCCATGGCTCACTAGGCTAATCCTCCACCTGCAGCGCCGGCACACCGGGTTCTAGTCCCAGACGGGGCGCCGGATTCTGTCCCGGTTGCCCCTCTTCCAGGCCAGCTCTCTGCTGTGGCCAGGGAGTGCAGTGGAGGATGGCCCAGGTGCTTGGGCCCTGCACCCCATGGGAGACCAGGAGAAGTACCTGGCTCCTGCCATCGGATCAGCGCAGTGCGCCAGCTGTGGCGGCCATTGGAGGGTGAACCAATGGCAAAGGAAGACCTTTCTGTCTGTCTGTCTCTCTCACTGTCCACTCTGCCTGTCAAAAAAAAATTTTTTTTTTCCATGAGAAACCAGCCTCTGGTTCAAATGATGACTTCTGAACAAGGGACATCTTTAAAACCTGGAAAGGAGACGTTGACATAGTTTCAAGTTTGTCCTGCTGTTTGGCATTTTAAAAAAGATGTTTTTATTTGAAAGGAAGAGTTACAGAGAGAGATCTTCTATCCACTGGTTCACTTCCCACATGGCTGCAGTGGCCAGGGCTGGGCCAGGCTGGAGCCAGGAGCTTCTTCCAGGTCTCCCACATGGATGCAGGGGCCCAAACACTTGGGCCATCTTCTGCTGCTTTGCCAAGCGCATCAGCAGGAAGCTGGATCAGAAGTGGCGCAGATGGGATTCAACTCTGCACCATATGGGATCCAGTGTTGCAAGTGACGGCTTAACCAACTGTGCCACAACGTTGGCCCTGGTTTTTTATTTTTTATTTATTTATTTTTTGGTCTTGTTTTTCTTTCCTTTGAACTGAGGTCTTCACATGGATAAAACACTTAGAAGCAGGTGAGATTCAATATCTCTTTAGAATTTCTGTTAAGTTCCCGTGTACAGAAGGGTGGATGTACAATACAGGAACACCTCTGACGCTCATCCAGGTGATAAGCTTGTTCCTTGACTTCCCAGCCATGACTTGGGCGCTTTCCTAACACTGATGTTTCCACAATTGCTTGTGAGTAAGAGTGCTGTGCTTTGTGTACTGAGGTCTGGACTTAGAGGTGACAGACATGTCTGTCTCTGCCCATTCCCTTTGGAGACAATCCCAGGACAGTGGTACCCAGGACAGTGGTACCCAGGACAGTGGTACAGCCTGCGAGGATGAAGTAGAGCAAAGCTTACAGAGCCACAAGGGAGCAGGGCCCCGACCCTGGGCTCATCAGCTGCCTGCTGACGGCAGGGAAGCCACCCAGTCGGCCGGCAGTGCACACTGGGCGAAGGCCGTCAGAATGGTGGCAACTGTCAAGGGCAAGACTCTGTTTCCCATTGGGCTGCGGTGACTTTTAATGATCCATGAGAGTCTTTGAAAACTACAGCTTTTACTTGACACTGGAGAAACGCTTGCTATTAAGATTTTTTTTTTCATTTGTATTTGAAAGGCAGAGATGGTGTGTGTGTGTGCGCGCGCGCGTGTGTGTGTGTATCATCTGCTGGCTCCCAGGGTGTGCGTTAGCAGGGAGTTGGAATCAGAAGCAGAGTAGCCAGGATTCAAACCAGGTACTTTGATATGGACGGTGGGCACCCAAAGTGGCAAGCTTTTTTTTTTTTTTTTAATTGTTTAAAAATTTTGCATGCTTTAAATCTTTGAGCATACCATGTGTCTCCTGCAGCAAGGACTTTTGGTTTGATGTTAGCTTGATGTTGGTGTCTGTTGTTTTGCCTGTTGGCCTTGACTCGTTTTGATTGCAGTCTAGGACTGGGTCACAATGTATCTGTTGTACTGTCCCAGGCCTCTGCTTCCCGTGCCTTGCAGTGAGACGTGTGTGTGGGCATGCTTGTCTCCCGTTACACACCTGCAAGAACTTCTCCTGGGTGTGCAGCCTTAGTGGTGCCATAGCGGGTCCCCAGACGGATGTGTGATTTTGACCATGTCCAAGTTCATCTTTTTAATTATTTGATTGAAAGGCAGAGTGACAAGGAGGGAGAAAAAACAACAGATGGAAGTCTCCCATGTGCTGGTTCACTCCCCGAATGAGCCCCAAAGGCCAAGGCTGGGCCGTGCCCAAGCCAGGAGCCTGGAGCTCCATTGGGTTGGTGAGGACCATGTTCTTTGGTTTCATGAAGATGGAGGCCAGCGCCAGGCACTGGGAAGCCTGCCCCTCGTGTGCCCATCTGCCGCGCTGCTCTCGAACTCAGTCTCCCCCCGGGCGCGGAATCCTGGTGTCCATGGCAGGACTCTACTGTGTTGGTCTCCATGTGGTTTCACAGCCCCTGCTCCCTGGTGGGGCTCTGCCCTCAAACATGGCCCTTGAGCAGTGTTCTGGCCATTCCTGGCCCTTTGCCCATTGAGTTTATAATTAGGCAAGGAAGACTGATTAAAAAGTTGTTGCAGTATTTGGATTAGCTCAAGTGAGAGAAACATGTTTGTTTACATGTATTTTGCTTGGTCCTAAAAATAAAGTTTACAGGGACCGGCACTGTGGCATAGCGGGTAAAGCCACTGCCTGCAGTGCCGGCATATCATATGGGCGCTGATTTAAGTCCCAGCTGCTCCTCTTCTGATCCAGCTCTCTGCTATGGCCTGGGAAAGCAGTAGAAGATGGCCCAAGTCCTTGGGCCCCTGCACCTGTGTGGGAGACCCAGAAAGAAGCTCCTGGCTCCTGGCTTTGGATTGGCCCAGCTCTGGCCATTGCAGCCATCTGGGGAGTGAATCAGCAGGTGGAAGACCTCTCTCTGTGTCTCTACATCTCTCTGCCTTTCAAAGAAGTGAAAAAAAGTTTACAGACTTGTGAAATGAGAAATGTTTGGTGCCCAAAAGTGTTTTCTTCTTTATTGTGCAGGATGTACACAGATTCATACAGATCTGAAACCTGCTTGGTTGGCTGTGCTGTTCTTAATCACAAATGTAATTAACATTGAACTTGGACCACTTCCCTGAGCAGTAAGGCAGATGCTGCCTGGCCAGTGAAGTCGCAGGAGACTATAATTAGATCTCATGAAATAATGCTCCCAAATTATTTTAAGTGCTTGTCATTTTTAGTCCTACGCAGGCGCATGAACTAATATCCACAGGGAAGCTCAGCGGGGAGTGTGTGTGTCTGCTGCCGCTGGCTGTGGCAACAGGGACTTCTCATGTACACATTCAGCCTGGGAAACTTTGCATTGTTTATTAAATCAGAGAAAACAAGAGCGGAACCGCCTCGCTGGGAAGTAAGGTCACCAGATAAGGCTTGTTGGCTCCTGGGTTTCCTGTTCTGGGCGGCTCCCTCCCCATCCACTAGGGGAGTTTCATTCCCTTTACCCAGATTGCACATTTCCCATTTCCTGTCCCTTGTCCCCGCCACCTCCCCCCATCCCAGAGCTGCCAGGCCAGAGCGGTTCTCACAGATAAAGACCCAGTGAGTCCTCGGAGGAGCACGGAGCTCGCCAGTGGCAGCTCCTTCCTGGGTGTTGCTGTGTGAATGACTGGAGCAGCAGCGGAATAAAAATTGCATCAACTCAGTATTGTTCTGCCTCGATGGCACCTGCACCCCTGCAGGGAGTCAGCTCAGCCTAGGTTTACTTCTATGAATGGGCTGGAGAAACTCTGAGAAAATGGAACTAACATTTGAGGTGTTAGGGTTATGCATAGGGTTGAGGACAGCCGTGTCCCACACCAGACTACTCGGGTTCCAGTCCCAGCTCTGGTTCCTGGTTCCGGCTTCCTGCTAATGTGCACCCGGGGAAGCAGTGGTGATCATGGATCCAGGGACTGGGTACCTGCCACCCACATGGGACACCTGGATCATGTCCCCGGCTCCTGCCTCGGTCCAGCCCTGGCCATCAACCGGTGGCTGGGAGTTCTTTCTGCTTCTCAAATAACTTACTTGAAAATGATTAATGGCGGGAGATGGGAGGGCTGCAGGAGGGAGGGAGGGAGGTTGGGTGGGGGAAGCCACAGCAATGCAAAAGTTGCACTTTGTAAATTCACATTTATTAAATAAAAAATGAATGGCTAAGTTCGTTTTGAGATGAGCTGTTTGATCGTATCCGTCTGTTTGAACTCTGGGACTCCTGGTGTATACACGCAGAGGGCATGACTACAGTGGCTGCAGACACATTTTGGGGGCAGCAGGATGTTTTTGATGTGGCGTCTACGTTTGTGGAATAAAGTTCACACAGACAGCAGCTACAGAGCTGTGCGTCCAGGAGAGGCGCCGAGTGTGTGCGCCCACACAGAGTCCAGAGAACCCTGCTCTCAGGCCTTCCGAAGGAGCACAGTGGCAGGATGCTACCATTGACGTTTTTCTTAACTGACACGGGACAGTTCATGGGATACTATGTGTCGCCCCGGCAGGAAGTCACAGTTGCTAGTGCCCAATCAAGGTGACATCTGTCTCTTCAAACGTTCATCATTTCTTTATGGTGAAAACATCCAAAATTGTTTCCTGCACTATATTTATTTATTTATTTATTTATTTATTATGTCTTTATTTGTTTGAAAGAGTTAGAGGGAGTGATTGTCCATCTACTCACTGGTCCACTCCCCAGATGGTCACAATGCCCATGGCTCACAGGCTGAAGCCAGGAGCTTCTTCCATGTCTCCCGGGGTGGGGCCCAAGCACTTGGGTTCATCCTCTGCTGTTCTGCCAGGTGCATTAGCAGGGGGCTGGATCAAACCTGTGCCCATATGGGATGCTGATGTTGCAGGCAATGGTTTTACCTGCTATACCACAGTGCCAGCCCCTGTATTTTTTGTTTTTAAGATTTGAAAGTCAGAGTTAAAGAGAGGGGAAAGGCCCAGAGAGATAGAGGTCTTCTATCCGATGGTTCACTCCCCAGTTGGCTGCAACAGCCGGAGCTGCGTTGATCCGGAACTGCATTGATCTGAAGCCAGGAGCCAGGAGCCTCCTCCAGGTCTCCCATGTGGGTGCAGGGGCCCAAGGACTTGGGCCATCCTCCACTGCTTTCCCAGGCCATGGCAGACAGCTGGATCAGAAGTGGAGCAGCCGGGTCTCGAACTGGTGGCCCCCATATGGGATGCCAGTGCTTCAGACCAGGGTGTTAACCTGCTGTACCACAGCACTGGCTGCAACCTTTTTTTTTTTTTTAAAGATTTATTTATATGAGAAGTAGAGTTAGAGAGGGAGACAGTGTTGTCTCCCATCTGCTGGTTCACTCCCCAGGTGGCCTCAACGGCCAGGGCTGGTCATCTGTGGTCACCTTTCTGAGCAACAACACCCCAGAACTTCTTTCCACGGAACTGTAACGTAATTCCCACTAAATAACCTTCCTTGTCTCTCTCTCCCCACTCTTCTCCCCAGCCTCTGGTAACCCTCATTCACTTTGCAACTTCTGTCAATCAACTTTTCTTTTTCCAAGATTTATGTATTTATTTGAAGTCAGAGGGGTAGAGAGAGGTCTTCCATCTGCTGGTTCACTCCCAGATGGCTTTAACGGCCAGGGCTGGGCTGGGCTGGGCTGGGCTGAGCTGAGCTGAGCTGAAACCAAGAGTCAGGAGCTTCTTCTGGGTCTCCCATGTGGGGGCAAGGGCCCATGCACTTGGACCATTTTCTGCTGCTTTCCCAGGCCATAAGCAGAGAGCTGGATCAGAAGTGGAGCAGCTGGATCCCATCCCATATGGGATGCTGGCACTGCAGGTGGCAGCTTAACTCACTATGCCACAGCACTAGCCCATGAGACCAACTTTTTAGATTCCTAGAGTGAGACTCGTCTGTGCTTATTTTATTTCACTTACCTTATGACATCCAGTTTCATCTATATTGTTGCAAATAATAAGATTACACTTCTTTTTAAACAAAGGATTTTATTTGAAAGAGAAAGAGCATTGCTTCCATCCCCAAGTGGCCCCGGTAGCTGAGACTTGGCCATGTTGAAGCCAGGAGCCTGGAACTCCATCTGGGCCTCCCACATGGCTGGCAGGGACCCAAGCACTTGGGCCATCCTCCACTGCTTCCCCAGGCCATTAGCAGGGAGCTGGACAGGAAGTAGAGCAGCAGGGTCTCGAACAGCACTTACGTGAGACACCGACCGGCATTGCCAGCAGCGGCTTAACCCGCTTCGCCACAACGCTAACCCCGAGATTTCACCTTGTTAAATAGTCTATTCTTTACATATACCACATTCTCTATCTGTTCATCAACTGACAGGCACGTAGGCTGTTGCCGCTTCCCGCTGTTGTGAATGGAGCGATTGCATTTCCACGGATACGTACCCAGGAGTGGGGCTGCCGGCTCACGGGGTAGCTCTGCTCCTGGTGTTCTGAGGACTCCCATCCTGTTCCCCGCCGAGGCTGTACTAGCCTACGTTCCCACCACCACTGCTCCAGGTTCCTTTTTCCCCACATCCTTGCCAGTACCTGTGTGTGTGTGTGTGTGTTTCTAATAGTTAATCTAACCAGAATAGTGATACTTGACTGTGGCTTTAATTTGCATTTCCTGCCAGTGAGTGATGCTGAACACTGCTTCATGTACCTGTTGGCCATCTGTGTCTACTGAGTAACGTCAGTTTAACATTTTTCGCTTTTTAAACGCAAGGACTTTTGAGAGGCAGAGACAAAGAATGACCCAGATGCCCACAAGGGCTGGGCTGGAGGTAGAGGCGGGGAATACGCCTCCCGTGTGGGTGGCAGGAACCTGACAGCTCGAGCCATCACCGCTGCCTCCCAGGCTCCGCGTTGGCAGGAGCTGGAGCGGGGAGAGGAACCCACGCTGTGTGGGACACAGGCATCTTAACGCTGGCCCTGTTTTAAAGTCAGATTGTTGAGGTATTTTTCTGATTGGGCTCCTTGTGCATTCTGGTCTTAATCCCTCGTAGGATGTGTGGCTTGCAAACGGGTTCTACCATTCTGTGGGCTGCCTCTTCACTCTGTCGTTTGCTTTGCCGTGTAGGAAGGCTGGGGTCATGTTTTTAGGGATTAGTCTAAAAACAGCTACATCACTTTTCAAATGTTAAGTATGATGGGTAGGAATGACTGTAAAAGGCATCGGCTTGAGATGTATTCCAGAAGACAGGAGGAAGTAAAAAAAAAATGCACAAAATCCTCACATTTTACTGAGAAACCATTATGTTCACTGTAGCTACAGTGTAGAGGACTTAAGACATTTCACTGTGTGGTGTTTTTCAGACAAATTAATGGCCAGGAATCCAGGTTCACTTAATCCTACTACCTCAATAATTAATTTAAGGCGTCCCTGAAAGACTCGAAGATGAGAGAGAGTAGAAGGTGGGTACAGGGAACAGGGGGAGAAGAGTCTTTGTCTTGGGCTGTGACAGAGCTGGAGAGCCAAGAACTCTACGTGGCTTTTCTCCTGCAAAGTTCATGTTTCTAGCTCCTTGACTGAAGTTCAAGGTTGTGGAGAAAATATTTGTTGTGAGTGAGGATTACTAATTAACTACACCAGGGGCCTCTGGCAGGTCTCTAACCCGCTGCCCTAAGACAAACAGTTGGAAGGGAGCTTGGGCCGTGTCCAGTTGCCTGAGCTTTGAAGTCCACGTGAACCTGAGTTGCCAACGACAGAAACGGGAACCTAGGTCTCCGCAATGTTCTCGTCCCAGGCCTGCGTGAGCTCTGTAGAGAAGCCACTGCCAGTAGGTCTGTCTGTAACACAGCTAGAGAGGGAGCTGGAACCCTGGCTTCCCCCTGCAGCTCTGCCTGGGCGCGGGTTGGAGCGGTGTGACTGTAAGCAGTCGCTTGGCCTCTCAGGCCCTGTCTAGCAAAGGGGGAAGCTCCAAAGTGAGACAGGATAGAAACAAGCCTTGGAAACATCAGTATATCCATCACCGACCACAGGCTGCTCCACCCAGTTCCAAACCAATTGGGAGCAAGGCGTGTCCAAACCCTAACCACAAAAGACCCTCTACTGCCTGGCAGGGACTGTCCCAAGGCTTGCCCAGAATAGCCCAGTGTGACCAACACGTGACCCTCCTGGGGAGGCGGCAGTGAGCAAGTGACAGTGCCTGCACCAACACCGAGCCCGGCGCCCACTGAAGCCGCATGCTGCAGGGGATGAGCCCCAGAGGGTGCACACGTGCAGCTCCAAGCCAGCGAGAACCGCAGTGCAGCTCCTTCCGGGAGCCCAGCGGCAGAACTTCTCTCCACCTGCTCCTTGGGGCTCCGGCACGCGCCTCCCATCACCTCGCCTGGGTTAAGGTTTGGCCCCTTGTCAATTTCTATCACAAAGGAGTCGGAGAAGCTCGAGTTGGTATCAAAAGCACTTGGTTCCCGTCCTAAGCACTGCTGGTGTGCAGCTAACGGCCTCTGTATTCAGCTATTCTGAGGCTGTAGAAACCTGTAGTCAAGTCATTCCTGGACTTCCAGAATAACCGTTCTATTCCAGAAAAAAATGGAGTCCCTGGCGTCTTTAGGGAATTGTCTCCAGCACTCCTCGGGGTCCCAGGGCCCTCGTATGAAACGGTGCCATACTTACATGTAACCTACATGCATTTTCTATGTCATCTCTGCACTACTTAAGATACCCGACAAACATAAGACACGTAAGTAGTTGTTGTATTGTACTGCTTAGGGCGTAAGAAGGAAGGGATACAAGTTCAGTACAGGTGAAACTATTTTGGATCCTCCGCGTGCACTGTGAACTCAGGTGGGAGCTGCGGTGCTCGGACCAAAAGCAGTAATTTACTGAGGGCAGCAGGGTGCCACGCGCGCCCCGCAGGTCCGTGAAGGACCCACCCAACGGCAGTTCTGAGGAGGGGGAATTTTGGGCTGCAAGGAAATTTCAGTTTCAGGGAGGAGAGAGTGCTTTGAGCTCTTTCAAGTCAAAAATGCTCGAGATCTGAACTGGTGGAGGCTGAAGAAGGTGCAGGGATAAGGACACCCCCCGCTTGAGGGCTGGCATGGGGGTGGGGTGAGCCCTGTCGGGGGATCAGCTGGGAAGGCACAGACCCTGCAGGGACCTGATGGGGCTCCTGGGCTTTGCGAGTCATGAGTTGAGACACAGCCAGGGCTATGCTAGGCCTGAATAATCTTAAAGTCACTGGGAGGGCAGTGAGGCAAGCCGGTGACAGCCCACGCACGGGGTGTGGCAGCAGTGGGACTCCGGAGCCTCCGGTCTATTTCGGGCTTCTAGCAAGTGACGCCGGGGAGGAACTCTTCCATCTTGGAGCAAGGCTTGCTCCGAGTGGCTTCTGAGTGCAAAGAAAAGCAGAACAGACTGGATTCAGAGGGAAGCGACAGTGATGAACGGACCCACAAGGCCTGGTTCTATGCAAGCGGTAAGAATAACGTTTAGGACTGAATTTTGAGCCTGAAAGAAGACTGATCCGCAGATGGCTCCACGGCCAGGGGAAGGCCAGGCGGAAGCCAGGTGTGTCATCCTGGCCTTCCACACGAGGGCAGAGCCCCAACTACTTGGGCCATTGTCTGCCGCTTTCCTAGGTGCATTAGCAGGGAGCTGGATCAGAACCGGAGCAGCTCAGACGCAAGCACGTGCTCCGCTATGGGTTGCTAGCACTGCTGCCCCACCACCCTAGCCGTTCACTACATCTCTGAGGCTAGAACACATGAGGGCTGCTCAGCGCAACTGAGAAGCCTTGGCGGTAAAGGCCCTGTCTGTGTCACCGTGCAACACGGGCCACACGCAGCATCCCGTGTCACTGTTTGCATAGCTTTTTAGAAATAACTGCCAAAGAAATGTTAAATAAAAGGTTTTGCTTTTATTTAAAATAAAATGCATTTATACAGTCTTTAAACCATGGATTATTGGACAATACTGGTAATCCTCCCTCCCTGGCACCCTCGTGGGCTGTGTGAGCTCAGAGTTTTCTGACTAGCACCAATGCAGATTGTAACAGCGCAACAGACTCGGACAGGGCCAGTCCAGGCATCAGAGTTAAGGACACTGTGGCAAATCATGACCATCATGAAGTAGTTCTTCATTTAGCAGATATTAAAACTGCATATTAACCAGACTTTTAAAAGCATTGAATTAATGCAAAGATGCTGTTGAAGCCACTTGCTAGTTGAATAGTTTTTAAAAAACTGTACAATTTTATAAAATTTGTGTTTGTACATTAGTTACACAAAAGGCATACTTCATAGACCTTACTTCATAGTATAATGCAAAAGTTGCATATTTTATGCAGACAGTGATATGCTGGTGAATACTAAAAGTGTCATAATACAGTATGGTGTAAAAATAAAAACAAGACAATATACATACATGCTTCATCGAGGACAAAAACAAACCAAGAGTAACAGACAAACAGCATTTTCCTTCAAGGTCAAACATTGACGCTATTAAGTAACAGGCATCTTTTGCAGGCTTGATTTCTACTTTGGGGGGCGGGGTGAGGGGCCACATGGCTACCTGGGAGTAGGATATATTAAAACATGACATCAAATTAAACATACATTAAAACACATGCATTAAACATGATAAATAGACTTCATATCGGTTATGCCCTGGATAGCTTTAAAGTAGATGGCTTTTTCTTACAGTTCGGCTAGCTTAAATCAGTGACCATTTGTTCCTGATTTGCCCACTATTTCAGTTTGTAATTCATGGCCCTAAGGAATGTGTGCCGTATTCCACAGTCCATATACTGTATCAAGATAGCAGATTAATAGTCGTGCTCGTTAGTGCACATATCAACCGGTCTAGTAAGGCAAAAAGTTTTCATGATAAAATAATAAAGTTCAAGCTTACTTTATTAAGCAGCATATAACAAACAACAGCTTTTAAAGTTAAATATTGTAATGGCCGTGGTGCTTCAATACACGTATTTCTATTCACACCCAACCACTGGTGAGTTTGTAGAACATTTCTTCATCTAAACTCTCATTTTGGTCTTTTGCCCGTGTTGACAGAAAGATGTAGCCGCCAATGAATTCATGAACGACTTTGCAGTCGACTTCGGTACAAATAAAGGACAACCGTACTTCATCTGCGAACTCCACCGTGACCTGGACCGGGGACAGAGAAAGGAAAGAGGCGTCAGCGCTGCTGCAGGTATGCTGCCACCGAGCACTTCTCCAAGCTTTGGCCAGCGTAATGCCTGAGTCCACAGGAGCAGGCTTACGAGCTCCTCCTACGAGCTTCCATGCTCTGGAGAGGAGGACTGGACGCGGGGGCTTTAGGTCACTATGTTCCCAAGGGGCCTCTGAGTCAGTTACTGGGAACTTCTCCCTTCAAGTCCTGGGAGAAAACCTACTTCCTGTGGTTTAGCTCATATTTGCTTTAGGATATTCGACCTTTAGGTATCATGGGTGAGTTATTTGGGAAACCAGATTCTATCAAGTGACAGAAATTGATACCACAAATCCCACGTGATTCCGGACGAGCAGATGATGCGTATTTAGCATTAGTTATGCATCATGAAGGCAACATGATTCACGGGGTAAACGACCCAGGTTTTAGAGCCTAAGCCCCGAGTGAGAGTCCCGACTGTCACTCAGCCGAGGGTGTGGTCAGGGACCAGGAGGGCTCTTTGTTTCCGTGTCCTCATTGCTAAAGCAAGTGTGACTCCATCCACCCTGGAAGACAGAGTGCGATGGAAACAGCCGGCACTGAGGCAGGCACGCAGGCGGGCGTGTGGTAGCAGCAGCTGCTACTGGGAGGGGAGTGGAAGGTATTTCTCCATCGCAGGGGGGAAGCACAAAAAGATAACTATTCTAAGCACACGATAACGAGTGCAGTGATTAAAATTCTAAGGATATAAATAGGCACGGTTAAATGAGAGTGAACACCAACCACGGTCTGTACTGTCTCGTCTCAGTTTCCTGATCTTGGCAGAAGGAGGGTTTAGCTAACGTGGAACGTACCATCTTAATTTCCCAGTTTACGTTCCACTGCTTCATGTTGCTGAAACGCCATGTTTTAATAGCATCTCCCGTGCTGGCATCCATCCTAATGAGCCTGTTGTATGCAATTCCGATGAGTTCTTCCTTTTTGCCCCCTTGGAACCTGTGGCATCAAAACAAACATTTAGGGGCCAGCCCTGTGGCGGAGGAGGTGTGGCACCAGCATCTCATATGGATGGCTGTTCCACCTCTGATCCAGGTCCCTGCACCCACGGAGGAGACCTGGAAGGGGCTCCTGAATCCTGGCTTCAGATCAGCCCAGCACTGGCCATTTTGTTTTCAATGTAAAAATTGAAGGTACACAAAATAGTTGCACATTTCAACACTGCTTTACTGTACAAGTTAATGGGTGGAAGCAGGAGCAGCAGAAATGCATACGTTCAGGTGCACACGTAGACGCTCAGTGGGACCACTGACCTTGCAATGAAGTGTGTGATGCCAAACTCAGGTAATGACTGCCAGGCTTGGATAAATCGCATCTTGGCTTCAATCAGACTCATCTGAGCTACATTCTGATGGGCCTCCAAGATTCTTGCTGTTATCTGAAGGAAAATAAATAGCACCTTTTACAATCAAATTATTCTTTCACAGTAGAATCAAGATATAAACATCAAGGGACTGAATTATATATCAACCTGCACAGATGTGAGAGGCCTTCAGAAAGCATACGGGAAAATGAGTACTGCACAAAAAATACTTTTTGAAGTACCCCTTTGATACTATGTGTAAACTAAATACATCAATTTTTTGTTTAGGAGAGAGTCCCCCCCCCCACCACCAATTATGCAGTGTTTCCTGCACTTGGGGAACTCGCAGAGGTCAGCACATCGGGGGGGGGGGGGGGGGGCGGGGGCAACGGCTGAGCCTCGCCCTGGGAAAGCCACCTTCCTGATCCTGGGATTGCCCTGCCCAGTAAGTACTGAGGAATAGGTGACCCTACGCATTGTAATGAAGTAATATGCACTGTCTAAGCATAGCACATTCCTGCTTACTGTGTATCAAGAGCACTGGGAGGTGTCTGTAACTGCTCTGTGCTGAAACGGGCCTTCTGCTCCACACACAGGAGTTTAAATGGAGCAATAACGCACGGATCAGAAGCAGCCCCTGGAATACAAGTTTCTAGCGGTTCGTTACAGCTTTAAGGTACTTAAAAGCACAATATACTGATCACTTTATAATTTTAAAAGTAACTTTAGAAATTTCTAGTAATTATATTATTCACTTTGAGGACAGGCTGTGGCTATGGTTTTAACATTTCATCTTTCTTGTAAAATGGAGAACTTACCAAATCTCTTATATAGCCTGGCTGTAGATGGCAATGCGAGGAAAGAAAAAGGAAGCGGAAAGAAAAAAAAAAGAGGCAATCAGAAAAAAACGGCACTGAGGCAAAGAAAAAGCTGCGGTACCTGCAAACCAAAATTCCAGCCAAAAACCATGCAAAAATTACTGTAGGTGGAAACCAAGCAAAGTAAATGCAAGAATGAAAATGGAAATGCGGAAGCAGCAATTACTTTCCCTCTAGAATACCGAGGCCCAGGCCCACTCGACGTGATTTTAGAATGTTAAGTGTTACTAGAATTCAGGGTAGACATCTGTAGGGCGAAAATAAAAAGAGCAAGTACACCTCCCTCCTCCAGTGGACCAGGTTCTTCTGGTTAGGGAGAAGCTAATGATTTTAGTAGTGACGGAAGCTGCGCTCGCCACAGCCCCGCCAGTCTTCTGAGATTTAGTCAGAGTACGCTCCATGCACTGCTTCACAAGTAAGAAATGGCACAACGCAAGTGCAGGGCCTGTGCTGTCTGTTCACCCAAACACAAAGCTCAGTTACCATCTGCTTTTTGCATCCTTTTTCCTGGAAGGGAAAATACAGAGATGCCATACGCTACCAACAGTGGCTATGAACATAGCAGGCGTTCATCTGGATTAATAGATAAACATAAAGAACAAGCCTTTTATTTAGAAAGAGCCATAGCACGTTTAGCCCATGTATGTGTAACCGGAGAAAGTGAAGTCCGTGCAGTCTAACAAAGGTTACACTGATAGACCAGCGAGGGAAACGCCTGGAGCGCGCGGCAGCACTCGGCCGGCTGTGCGGTGGCCAGCGTGGTGCCCGACACAGAAGCCACAGGTTTGTCTCTAGGTACTGGCTGGGTGCCAGCCTCCAGGGAACAACCTGTGAGCCTAGCTTTGAAAAGAATGCGCACTTGGGGAGACGCCAACATGGAGAAGGCTCATTAACCAAGGACCACCCACGTGCTGCTGACCAAACACCCTCCTTAACCGCAGGAGAATTCTCAGCAGAGAGGGAGCACTAGTTTAAAGGCGTCTGAGCAAACAGGCCCGTGCATACGCTGAGAACAAAACCAACACTGGGCACCCTCCATCTACTCTGCACGCTCTCATTCTGGTACCCGACAGTGAGTGATGAAATTACTAGGACTTGAAATTATTCCTTGCCTTTGAAGGCCGACGGATTCACTTGAGAAACAAGTACTTGTTAAGTGAAACATCTAGTAATAAAAAATGAGAACTAGTGCTTGCTTCACTCTCCCTTTTTAGCTTCCAATCCACATTCCACGCATCTCTCCAGGGCGGCACCGCCTCCACACTCCCGCGTGTCATATGACTGAGCTACACACGCCCCACGCAGCTCGCAAACACGCTGAGTATGACATCTGAAGACTTCCAGCTAAATAATTTCTGACCCATGATAACCGTTCCAAAAGTTAAGGAATCAGTTAAGTGTTCTTGGTATTTCAATGAACATTTCTCATGTCTAAAAATCATTCCTGAACGAAGATAAAAACAAAACTAGAGAAAAAACCACCTTTAAAGGCTTTCTCTGCTCCCACCCCAGCCTCAAGTTCAGGGTTTGTTTGGGGCCTGCTGCTTGGCCTACAGGGTCCTAGGGCCGCCCCTTGGGGCAGGTCTCCTGCAAAGGACTCTTCTCTGATGTTAAGAAACCATTTTCCTGAATAGCAACCCTTTTATGGTGTTAATTTCCAGAAAAGGAATTCTGAACAGGGTGGATAAAGCAAGTTTCCTTATAGGCTGTCAACTATTGCTCAATTATCTGTCCTATTAAATTGATATACAACTGGAAATTTTCTATTCTAACCAGCTGATAGGAAATTAAAAAATTTTATTTGAGGGGACATGAAACAAACCAGCACAAAACAATGGAGAAAGTGCGCCAGCTACCTGCTTGTTCTTGTACTTCTTCAGGTAGCGAGGGGACACCAGACACTCGGGGTTGATGTCGGTGGTGATCTGCTCTGGTATCAGCTGAGGGTCTGGGTTCAGGTGCTGCATCTTCAGGAAGGAGAGGATGTTCTGCACCTCCAGGTTGTAGGAGCTGTCCGCCATGGTCTTGCCCTTGGAGGCCAGCCTGCACGCCGCCATCCAGTGTGCGTACTGCTTCTCCTGGTGGGAGGAAAGATCCACACAGCCAATCACTCGTCCCGTGTGCACCCCACGGTGGGTCGCTCATGACTCGGGAGAACACTGAGGTTTATTAAGCTGGGAACTCACGTTGTCACAGCGTAGCCAGATTTCATTCATGCCCTCTGCCACTGGGATCAGGAGTTTAATGTTAAATTTTTGGCCTGAAATGTTTACATCTGGGGTAACTTCACATCCTGTAAAAAAAAATTAAAGTGCATGAATTTATTTTTAATAAGAAACCCAAGCCTACACAAGGAGGCTTACTGTGTGGGGTTTTAACCTGTCCAATCTTGCCGTAATTGTGCAGGCTCAGGTCTGGGGACGATGACCACTGAGCACGTCATTCGAGGCCAGCCCTCGGGAACCTACACACTCACAGCTGGTCGGGTCCCTAGAGCTGCCACTACGAGGCATCAGCTCAGGCTTCAAGGAATACAATCAGGTACCTGCCACAGCTCCCTAAAGGTTATTCCAAATGTCTGTGCTTAGCTCATGCCCCTCAGCGACAGTTCCCAGATCCTCCAGCCAGAAACATCACATGGGGAGAATGGTCCTGTCCCCTCTAGGTAAGTACAGTGCTGAACACGGAGGAGCCGCGCACCTTCGGCTACAGCGGGCTCTCTTCAAGTGCCCTCGAGAAGCAGGTCCTATCATCACCTTGCTGGGTTTCCACCTGCTTGAGATTCCTGCAGGACCACTTACTAAACAGCCCCTTTTACACAGGCTTCAGGAATGCTAAGACAATTGTGCAGCCATTGTTTAACCTGCAAAGTTCAAAACAAAGAGATGCCTGGTGAGGCAAAATCTCCTGCAGAAATGGCAATCACTGAGGAGGACCCAGAGTGCACAGTTCTGTAATAATTAAGGCTCTTTAGAAAAACCAGAGCAACTACACAGTGAGTGGGAACTCAGGGGCTAGCGTGGATACGAAGGCACTGAGCGGGGACCCGGATGACACTCGTCCCACGTCAGCCTGGCTGCCTGCTTCCACAGCAACACACCACACTGCTGCTGGTACTCGGCTCTGTAGCACTGAACGCAAACAGCCCCTCCTGGTGACCCTCGCCCATCCTGACGCTTTCCAAACTAAAAGCTTTGAAACTTCATTTGAAAGAGAGATCTTCCATCTGCTAGTCCACTTCCCAAATGCCTCCAACAACTGGGAATAGGAAAAGCCAGGAACCTACAACTTCCTCATGGAGGGCAGGGACCCAACCACTTGAGCTGTCTTCACTGCTGCCTCCTAGGGTATTCAGCAGCAGGAAGCTGGACTCGGAAGCGGAGCTGGGACTTGAACCCAGGCACTCCGATGTGCCGTGTGGACGTTCTCGTCATTCCTAACCACTGTGCCAGAGGCCCATCTTCTTCATACCTGACGGCCTGTGGCCCCTCCACTTTCTCCCCGTGTCTGTTTCTCCCTTCTTCCCAACAGAACCAGGAACCCACTCGCCAGACAACACAACACCGCCAGCTCCCTAAACTCGCCCGCCATCTTTGCATTATAGCCACTTCCCAAAACCTTAACTGTCTCAATCCAACCATCCAGATTTTACTCCCAAGAGATATCCCCAGGCACCTAAAGGATCTCAAAGTCCAGCTCATCATCCTTCCCTTCATACCCAGCTCGCTCTTCTACATTCCAATCTCAGCATCATGCTCTCTACTCAACTGCACGAGCCAGAAACATGTTCTCCCCTCCCTGGCCTCCTGCCGACGCCATCCCCCGTCTGTGGAGTGAACATCCTCTTGATTGAGTTTTCTCCTCCCCCCACTTCTCCCATATTGATTACTGTAATTATCTGGATTATTATCGTCTCTCTCAAATCACAGGAGAAGTACAGATCCTGCCACTTTTGTGTTAACACTCTTGCAGTGTTATTGCACTGTTACCAGTTAAAAAAAACATCCACCTGCCATTTTTACCACCCAATTCCTGCCTAATTGTCCTCCTGTGAGCAGGAATGCTGCAGTAGCTGCTGGGGGAGTATTCGCCCTCCCTCTCGGGCTGCGTCCCGGCAGCACACCCACCCCTGGAGGCGCTCAGCCCTCCCCGCCAGCCTCTGCCTGGAGGGCTTCCCCTCCCTTCCTTCTACAGAGCTGATTTCTCTGCAGATCGGAGCTCTCACATCACTTCCCCGGCAGTTCCCCCACCTCACTGAGGACTAACGTACACAGAATCCTGAGCCCTCGGCCCTCTGAACCTCGTGGGGTGAGCGCTGTCATTCGTTCGTTCTTGTCTGTCTAGGACCTCGCACAGTTTGCAGCACAGGATTAATAATGTTAGCGGAACTGATTTTAAAATGTTTGCATTTTAAATCCCCCCAAGGGGCCTTAATCAGAGTTTAACATTCACTTTTCAGAGGAGGACACCAAGGCCCAGACCGGCTGGCTTCCCCAGATCACAGGGCTTGCTTAGCAGCAGAGTCTGGGCGCAGGGATTCCTAGGGCAGTGTCACTGATGTGCTGTGATGACGGCACCTGCAGGAGACTGGCAAGAACTCAGCGCCCAGCTTATCGCTCTGTGCCAGCACTTGACTTCGTGGTTACAAGGGATGAAAGCTAAGAACAAAACAGAGTCAGTGACGATGAGGCCGGAAGACACAGTCAAGTGTCTGAGGCAAGAGCGGATCATCTGAGCAGGTCCCGGGCAGCCCAAGAGGGAAGCAGGAAGGAAGCTACGCAGACTCTGAGAGTAATGAATAATGGTCAAAACCCAAAAGTGAAACTCCTGTGGCCAGGAGGGGAAGGAGGCGAGCTGAATGAGAAGTTTTGGGCAAATCACAGAACTCCAACATAAGGAAACAGCAATCCTCTCCCCAGGACAGAGGTTTTGTGGTTTTTAAAATGTGTAACTATAAAGCGAAAGCTCAGATGATGACTAGGCAAAGCTGACGCAGTAGCTTACACGTTTGGGTATGTTGCTGAAATACAATATTCTAGTGGACAATATACTAAGAAAAATTAAAACTTTAGATCAGCAAAAGTACATGTGTCTTAAGCTAAATTATTTGAGGAGTCATTTTTATGCAATGACTCCTAGAACATTTTCTTTCTATGCTGGTGCTGTGGTGTAGTGGGTAGAGCCACTGCCTGCAGTGCCAGCATCCCAGAGAGGCACCAGTTCGAGTTCTGGCTGCTCTACTTCCAATCCAGCTCTCTGCTATGACTTGGGAAAGCAACAGAAGACAGCCAAAGTGGTTGGACCCTGCACCCATGTGGGAGACCAGGAGGAAGCTCCTGGCTCCTGGTTCCTGGCTTCGGATCAACCCAGCTCTGGCCACTGTGGCCAATTAGGGAGTGAGTCAGCATATGGAAGACCTCTCTCTGTCTCTGTCTCTTCTCTCTCTGTGTAACTCTGACTTTCAAATAAATAAATCTTTTTTTTTTTTTTTTTTTTTTTTTTTTTTTTTGACAGGCAGAGTGGACAGTGAGAGAGAGAGACAGAGAGAAAGGTCTTCGTTTTGCCGTTGGTTCACCCTCCAATGGCTGCCACGGCCGGCGCACCGCGCTGATCCGATGGCAGGAGCCAGGAGCCAGGTGCTTTTCCTGGTCTCCCATGGGGTGCAGGGCCCAAGCACCTGGGCCATCCTCCACTGCACTCCCTGGCCACAGCAGAGGGCTGGCCTGGAAGAGGGGCAACCGGGACAGAATCCGGCGCCCCGACTGGGACTAGAACCCGGTGTGCCGGCGCCGCTAGGCGGAGGATTAGCCTAGTGAGCTGCGGTGCCGGCAAATCTTTTTTTTAAAAAAAGAACATTTTCTTTGATGCTTCTGCACTAATGCGAATGCTGTTAGTTATTACCATTGTTTCATATTATAATAAGTATGGACTTCAAAAACTGTTTCACACCAAACTAAACTTATCCATTTTCTACACACTTTCAGAAGTGCCCTTGTAGCTATTGGCAAAATCCAGAGAAAGTAGAGAGGGGCCAGACAGTAGGCATAACCCCTCAGAATGAATTCCAGCAGGTGCAGCTGTTGGGCCCAGAGCCCAGAATCACCTCACTTCTCTCCATTCGTTCTCCAACCCCTTACTCAGCTCAGAATTCAGGCTTCACATGAGTGCATCTGACTGCCATTTCAATCACACTGGAAAGGCACCTGGAAAATGCACTTTAATTCTGCAGCCTTTGCCATAATGGAGATAGCGTGGATTCGACCATGAGGAGCCAACCCACTGCGTGCTCTGCAAGCACGCCAGACGTCAAGGGCACAGGAAGAACTGCGGGAGGCCCCAGGAGAGTGGTTCCCAGGAGACGCCCCTCCTAACTGCTAACCCGGTGACTTGAGTAACAGCAGCAGCCGTGTGCGTGCCCAGCGAGAGGCTCTGCCGAGGCATCTCGGTGAGCAGCAGCACGGCATACACCGGCGGAACCAGATCCACCCGGGGAGTAACTTCCGCCACCTGAACCAATGCATCCGCCAAATGACAGAGGTGCAGGCACAGTGGGAAGAACCAACAGTGCCACCAAAACAGGAAATAAAAATAACAAGCTAAGAAGTAAAGCTCTAACTCCCCAGACCTAAATTTAAAAAAAAGAACAAAGCCAAGAGCTGAGCCCTCTTGCAGGCTAAGCTCAGACTGCAGGAAGACACACGGCAAAGGTAACAGGTGCCTCACACGTGCTAGCGTTTGCAAAGACAACAAGAAATCAAAGAGACTGACCCCGAGGGTGCCGAAGGGACCAGCCTGTTTCAGTGGAGGTGAGGAAGAGAAGCAAGATGCCAACAGGGAAAAACCAGCAAAGCCTAGGAGATGACTCTAACATGGCTGAAAATGGGTGGAATCTGAAGCACCCATGCAGAATGAGGACAACCTAAATGCCCTCAATGCTGACGATCAGAGAAGACACCGTAAATTTACTTGACAATTCGGGAAAGCACAATCACATATTTCAAATCAGATCTGCACACAAAGATTGCAAAAAAATATTTATGTGGAACTGAACACTCAACTTCAGGAAGACCAGAGTACAAACACATCTCAATATTTAAAGCAGACCTAAACAGGGATGCTTGAATAACTCCTGCCCTTCCCCTCACACCCGAATAAGAGAATTTAATAAATATTAGGCCAACAGATAGTCCACAGGTCATTCAGAGCTTTCCTTACCTCTGAGGTTCATCTGATGAGCAGGTGTGCCACTGGATTCTTCTTTGCTCTTATAGCAAGAAATAGACGTATCTTTGAAGGTACACCAATATTGCTTATAACCTTTTAGAGTCAGCTTTTTTGGTCTACGCATCATAGAAATAAGAGAAAAATCACTGTAAAGTCACTCTGATACCTAGTTTCACAATGTTAAAAATCCAAGGCCGTGTCTCCGCCCTGATTAGTTCAAGTCCCACTGGCCAGTGTCTGTCTTTGTTTAATGTTGCTGTTATCGGATGTGCCTTCACTTCTCAGTCTACTCGAGAAGATCCCACCAACAATGAGCAGTGGAGGAGGAAGACAAGGGAACCTACGTTATAGAATTTCTCAGCCATAGCCATCTCATCCCTCATAATCATGTCACACGGAGGCAGAGATAGATAGAAAAGGAAAAGCACTGTACATATCAATAACTGGAAGATTTCCAGGTCCCACAATTCCTTGCACGTTTCCAGGTGTCTACCGATTGCCTCTGGAGCCTCTGTGAAGTCTACCTGGCATGACTGGGAGTGAGGGACACTTTGCAATGGTGACATTAACTTGCCACTCCAATGCCAGTCACAGGCAGAAAAAGGTATGTAAAAGTGAAGGGAAACGGGGTGGCGTAAGTGGCACCTGCAGTCTTGCCCTTCTCTCAGAAATGTTAGTGTCTTGGAGCTGCTGCCTGTCCAGCTACAGTACATGGCTATTTCATAATGGTTGATATCTTATACGGATATCAACTTACACACCACCTCCTTTTCTTGTCCACCTCTCTGCCTTAATGCCCAACTCTCTTGATTCATTCCACGGAATATAGCAGGATTGTTAGTTTTAAAAAATCAGGTAAAATGGAACCTTAGGTAATAGGACCTGGGGCCCTGAACAAGGAACACCAACTGCACTACTGGCTCATCACGTACCGCTTCCCACTACGGCCCACAGGGGCTGTGCCACTCACTGCTAGGTTTCAGCATCTACACGACACAACCCAATCTATGAAAAATGTTTACCAGATAAAAGAGTGAATACTTTGATTTTAAAAATTTTACTCTCATTTAACTTCAAAGATAGAAATCTTCCATCTGCTGGTTTACTCCCCAGTTGCCTTCAACAGTCAAGGCTGGGCCAGACTGAAGCTGAGTACTTAAGCCATCACCTGCTGCCTCCCAGAGTGTGGGTTAATGGGAATCTGCATCAGAAGCCCAGGATGGGGAGTGAGGCACCCACTATGGGCGAGGGCCATCCAAGAGGCAACTTAAGCCCCCGAGCCAAACACCTGTCCCATGGTACTGTGAGTTCCATTTGGTAAAATGGCTATTTTCTCTCATTACAATTTAGTACTGATCTAACTGGGGAATCCTTCCAGGGACTGATTTGCCAGTCACTAACAGCTGGGATCCTCCCCATCGTGTGTACTTACTTGAAGACTTTAATATAGTCAGCAAGCTCTGGAATGGAAGTGATGTCACCCTGGGGAAGAGGTAAATCACATTCTCAGTTGTTTTAGGTGGAATTTGAAGTTCCTTCTAGTATTTTATATTTGATATCAAGAACCAGCTTGCCACTTAACTGATAAGCAGAACTACATAAAACCTGGACTACATATATCCTTCTTGGCACAAAGGCATTTTCAAATAGCACAAAAAGTTCCTTTGATCAGAGTGGTAATTTACATAACCCACAAGAACAAACTGTTACTTCTAGTGTATCTGCATGCAGAAACTTTGCAAATCCTAACAATCCTGGGAAAAATATTTCTTCAGCAATAGCTGATTTCTAAGCTTTGAAACCAAACAGCATGTAACAACTTTCCTGAGATCTATTTTTTCCTTTTTCTTACACTATTTCAAATGTGCAGAGTAAGTGAATCTTACTGTCACTTGAGATTACGCGTTTCCCACCACGTGTAAAATGACGTGCAGGGGTATCAGGAGATCTACATTATGTTGGCAGCATTGAGACTAAGTACAACAGGACTTCTACAATACTTCCCTCAAAGTTCCTGGGGAAAAAAATCAGCATCTGACTTCTTCAAGCACTTAAATACTCTACATTTCTCTCTGTCCTGCCAAATACATTGTGAGGACCTAAATCCACAAAAAGGTACGCATCAATTTAAACGAGTAGCTAGAAGAGTCACCCTACCAAAATTGTTGATGTTTTGCCCCCTTCCAGAGTGATCTCCAGGTCTGAAAGAGCAGCGTCCACTTCATCAACTTCTTTGTCACTGTTGTTCAAATGATTCTCTGATGTCATGATTGACAGTTTATTGATATGATACTGAAATCAGAAATGGCATTTTATTAAAATGGCTGCTACAGTTGTAAAATTACCATTTGAATCTATACTGAATACTTTTCACTGTCCAATTTGAAAAGATAAAAGTCCAGCACCTGTCAAGGTAGGAAGATGAAGGGCACAGCACCTGACATCAACATCCTAAACCTGCTAATAAATCTTCATCCAAAAGCAGCAGCAACTTTGGATAAAGCGAATTAATTCATAGTTTGGGGGGTTTGGAGTGGATATATGCATTCCAGGACTCAAGAAAGTTCATAGGTCAACATGAATCTCCAATGAGCAGAGATTTGTGCCTTTTTTTCCTTCAGTGCAGTCTTCCTTATGTCTAAGGACTTGGTATCAGTGATTACGGAATGAATGTAGATAGAACACTATGTAGAATATGCACAGATAACCACCCCCACATGTGGATTTTGATGTTACGCCTTGGAGATGTGTTATGCAGACCCTGTAACTTCAGTCAGCTACCCGTCAAAGCAGTACACAGCACCACAAATTCTGAAGTATGCATTCACTATTCATAGAGACATTTAATGAGGTAATCTAAGGTCAGCGATTACTGTTCCTCCGTGTTTTAAGACTGAGTGAGGGACGGTGTTATTGCGTGATGAGTTAAGCCACCACCTGCACCACCAGCATCTTGTATCAGAATGCTGGCTGGAGCCCTCGCTAATCTGCTTTGGGTCTACCTCCTTGAGGACATGCCTGAGAAAGCCACAGATGATGACCCAAGTCATCTGAGCCCCTACCATCCACACATGAGACCAGGATGGAGTTCCTGGCTCTTGGCTTCAGCCTGGACAGGCCCTGCCTTTTCGGCTCTTTGAGGAGTGAATCAGCTAGGGAAAACCCGCTATACTGGTGTTACCAAGTGGGGTGAGTTGCAGGAAATGCAATTCCTGAGAAAACACATGTTGTATGTGTGCTCAGTCTGCTTTTTGGGACCTATTACGTGACAGACAATGCTGTTTGTGTTAAAAAAAAGTAAACACATATTTTTTAAAATTAAAAGATAAAGCAGTACTATACAATAAAATCTATGGTTTTCACATTTATATTTCACACGTAAAATTATCCTGTGATTGGCGAAACTTCCACCAGAAAATTATGAGTCCACCTTCAAAATGAGAGCGATGTAAGTAGAAAACTATAACCAAATGAGGGCTCCCAATAAATGACTCCAGTGTTTTAATTCAAGACAGTCTGAATCACGCAGAAACAATACAGAATTCTTAAAGAGCTGTAACTGAAAAATTTTCCTGGCACATAAAATGCTTTTAGAAGACAGAGCTCAGAGCTTTTTTGGGGTCAGGTGTCATGGTGCAGTGGGTTAAGCCACCACCTATGCTGCTAGCATCCCATATGAGTGTCAGCTCCATTTCTGATCCAGTTCCTTGCTAATGCACCTGGGAAAGCAGTGGAGGATGGCCCAAGTACTTGGACTCCGGCTACCCATATGGAATACCTGGATGGAGTTCTAGGCTCCTGCCTTTCGCCTGGCCATTAAGGCCATTTGGGGAGTGAACCAGTGGAAGGAAGATCTCTCTAACTCTGCCTTTCAAATAAATAAAATCTTAAAAAAAAATATTCTTCTAAAAATACATCTATGCTTAGTACACTGGTCACTTCCAGTTATTTATGAAATTATGTAAAGAAGCTTCATTTTAGAAGTGTGATTTTTTAATATATATGTTTTCAAGGGAAAACTGAGTAGCTTTAAGCTAATACATTTGGGGATGGGAGGAAACTTAAAACTACTAACTATATCACTAAAATCAAGACAAAAAGTAAAACTAAATTCATTTATTTCTTTTGCTTAAGTGTCTTATTTTCTATATAGTAAAAAATAAATATCTACCAAACATTACTAGAATTATTATGCCCCCTCCCACTTTTAAAAAAAATTACTCATTTGAAAGTCACAGTTAGAGAAGAGATGGAGAGGCAGAGATCTTTCATGCACTGGTTCACTCCTCAGGTGGCCCCAGTGGCCAGGTCTGGGCCAGGCCAAAGCCAGGAGCTTCTTCGAGGTCTCCCACATGGCTGACAGGGGTCTAATGGGGCATCTTCCATTGCTTTTCCCAGGCCATTAGAAGGGAGCTGAAGAGAACTGGAGCAGCCAGAACATGAACTGGCGCCCACACGAGATGCTAGCATTGCAGGTGGCAACTTCACTTGATACGCCACAACGCCAACCCCCACTATGCCACTTCACTATAAAAATATCCTCCTACCCTTTCTCCCAACAGCCCCATCTCCACAGTCTTTCAAGTACCTGCAAAGCTGCAAACATCATCATTTCTTCTTCCGTGCACTCAATTTCTTCCAGGAGAATAGCCCATTTGGCCTGCTCATAAAGCTGATTGATTCGAATGGCATCATACTGTGCCCCAAAACAAACAAACAATAATCAGTTCTTTTGTAATATTTCACCTTCACATTAAGAAGTTTTGCAACTCTTACTATTCACTTTTAAAGCTTGATAGGAAAATATAATACTTTTTTTTCTGAGATTTTTAATCATTATCAAATACTTGATTATGAGTTAGTTATAGTGTTAGATATACATATATAGGCTCATATCTAACTTTCCATTAAAAATGACATTAAAACACGACAGAAGGTAATTTCTTCTTTTATCCCTAAAGATTTACTTATTTATTTGAAAGGCAGAGAGAGAAATCTTCCATCTGCTAGTTCACTCCCCAAATGGCTACTATGACCAGGGCTGGTCCAGGCATAAACCAGGAGTCTGAAATTCCAACTGGGTCTCCCACACTGTTGGCAGAAGCCCAAGCACCTGGGCCATCTTCCACTGCTTTGGGGAACTAACTACCAGATGAAACATCTCTCTTTGTCCTCCTCCTCCCTCCCTACCACTCTTTCATAGAAATAAACACATCTTTAAAAAAAAATTCTACATGCTATTTTTCCAAGGAAATGGCTACTAAATATTATAACTTTAATATAAGAAATCTAACTTGAAGATAGTAAAGGACTGCTTTTCAATAATGTCACTGTAACTGGCCAAACTAAAATGCGATCAGTGGGTAAATTAATCATTTTATAAACAATCTTCCTTGCTGTCCTTGGCAAATATTTTAACTTTTCCAAACAGAGGGTACATATATACTTGTGGAAAGTAGATTTACTTATATGTTACTGAGTTATCCATTTAATTATATTAATAAAAATCAATAGTAACATCTTAATACTAACAATGTTAAAAAAGAAACCTTGTCCCATAAATGTAACTGTTTCCCAAACAACTTTAGTTGAGTTGCACTGAAAGTAGCTTTGATGTGACCTGAACATTTTATTATTATATACAAAATATTAAGTATATAATAAAGGATGATAAATACATGCATTAAAATCTAGGCATGAAAAGGCTGAGAAGATATACAAGAGGTTTCCCCCAGGATGAAAGTAATGAAAGATCCAAAAGGCTGTGCCAAGTGTTTTCCAAGTGAGAAAATACCAGATCTTTGTAACAAAGTTAAAATCTTACCAAAATAGTGGCAAAAATGATGCTAATTATAAATTTAAAAGGTCACACTGTTTGGCTACTAAATTGGGAAGAAATACTTTTAAAAGGCATGTGATATAAAAAAATATGAAGCAAGATCTTTTGGCATATAAAGTCATCTAAAAGCAACTGAAAACGTCATTTTCCAGAAATCTTTCTTTCAAAGTACAGTTAAACCTCAGGGTTAAATTAAACTGCCATTACCAATTCTGTATCAAGGAACTAGTATCTTTAAAATACTAATCAAACAAGACAATACTTACTGGAAACACAGCCTGTGCCTAAGAGCATTCTTCTCTTGCCATACACAAACAATTCCTCACCCTACTCAATACTAACATGTAACAAACATCCAAAATGATCAGAAAACAAGCAAAAGAGAAAAGTTGTCCCTTTAAAGCCCTTGGTACCTTTGGATTCAAATCAAAAAAGCTGTAATACTTGAATCGGAGCAGCAAGGCCTCATTTTCCTTCACATCTTGCTCCATGAGAGATCTAGAAGAATCAAGCCACCTGGGCAAATCGGTAAGAGGAGGGGAAAAGCAAGACAGAATTACTCAAGTACTCTGCCTCCACGTGGAGTAAGAAGTTCTTCAATTGTATCTTCATGCTAAACATACCCTTGGTTGATTTTTGCTTTATCAAGAAGAGCTTGAGGCTTGAACATTTTTGCCAAGATTTCCGGTGATGTGATTGGCTGACTGACAGCAAGTATACCAGGATTGCCTTCTGACAGAGCACTGTCACCAAACCATGCTGAAGTTGGTGACAAGGGGCTTCCATCATGAGCATCGTAAGTGGGGGTCATTGTCTTACTATACAGTCCTGGGCTTGAATATATACTACCTAATAAGTAACATGAAAGAGGAAGTAAGTATGAAGTACAGAATCTTAGTCTTCAGTAACACACACTATGATGCAAGGCACACAGTGAAACATACGCTTTGTTTTGATAGGAGAGCATAGTACATTACTTTACCTGTCTTGGAAACATGTGACGTTAACTCCACTTCTATACTATTAGAACATGTAATTACAAAGCCATGAGAATACTGAAGTTGGCAGAAATTTAAGGAGAAAAATCAGTTCACAGGAATTAGAAAACAAGGACACGGCTGCAGCAGACAGACCAACACCTGTGTTTAACTGTGCAAGGCTCACCTTTCAGAGGGCCAATGTAAAGAACGTCAGTGCCTACAGGAAAGGAAAGAGAGGAGTTCAGAGGTACAGGAAAGGCAACGATAGAGGACAGAAACAAAAGAATGGAAATGAAAAGAAAACGGGAAAATGAAGAAAAAGGTTCTTCCTAATTGCAAATCATTAACTGAAGTATATATTGTAGGTACATTTAAGAGTAAAGAATCTTATAGTGCTACAACTTAA
Organism: Oryctolagus cuniculus; assembly: GCF_051225735.1. NCBI lineage: Eukaryota > Metazoa > Chordata > Mammalia > Lagomorpha > Leporidae > Oryctolagus > Oryctolagus cuniculus. The sequence goes on along the minus strand of NC_142878.1, from coordinate 23,504,117 downwards.
GTAAAACAAGTTTTCTGTCCAACTTAAAAGAACGAGGTTGTACTCTAGGCCAGCATACAGTGACAAATGTATTTATAACACGGGCTACCATCTGGAATCCATACCTTGTCCTATGATGGCTCAATGTAATGAACAAATTCACATAAACAGAAAGAACACTTTTATGTTAATGTTTCTCACTGAATAGTGAAACTGGTTTCAATATACTTAGATTAAAGCATTAATACGACAGGGTGGACAACATTTTGCTCTAGAAAAAGACCAAGAAAGATGTATTTTATAATTACACTCCTGAAGGCAGAGATTTTTATCTTCCAAGTCCCTCATTATTATAGGGCTAGGCATACAGTAGACACTTCATAAATAAAGATTTGTCAAATCACTCAACCAATGATATACTTCCTTTATTTTATAGAAACTAAGTAGATTTCTAAGACGTCTAATAAAGTAATAGAATGTCATTAAGCACATACCCCAAGTCTTAACTGTTCAATTATATTTTGTCCTGTAGTCATAATTTTTAAAAGAAAATGTGTACTGGCGTGACAGTGTTAGTGACACGGATGCGGACAGAAAATGGCTTTTCCATCACCTAACTCAGGAGGACGCCCTCTCCTTTCCTGACTCTCCCCACCGTGCAATGCCAGTTTCCTGGGAGAAAGTGGTGCTAATGCTAGGGAGCTTTGTAGGCGTCAGGACCTAGTCTAGGACGAGGAAAAAACGGGATTTCTTGCCAGCCACAGGACATCTGATTTGACATCCGTGATATGCGTCCTTGCAATGCAGGACTAAAACAACTTGTAATATCTAAATATTGTTTGACTGACATGCAAACAGGACTGGGAACTCTTCTTTCTCAAGGTTTAAAGAACACTGGGTTAGTCCTGAGGTTGTGACACCCTTGTTAATGAGATACCTCGGCATCCCACATTCCCTAAAAGGGCTGAAAACATTACCGGACTCGGCTTGGCAAAGAATAACTCCGCAACAGAAAGTATAATAAATAAGACAGTAAAATAAATAAGGTGTGCACGCACACCAGCAAGAATCTGGTTGTTTATTTCAAAGATCTAGTTAAGTATATATTTTACTAAGAATGTCAAGACATATTGGAAATTTGTTCCAGAAGTGAGTGCAGAAGCTCTTAATACTGAAAATATGTACCCGGAATCACACACTTAGTACCATCAGCCATCCTCTCTTCAACTTCCTGTAGTTTGTATAGTCCACATGTCACGCTTTACCAAATCCTTGTTGCACTGTGTTCTGTGGGTACTGTATGGCAGTATTCATCTGGTGTGCCAAACAAGTCTACTGTTCTCATTTTAGGGGAGGAAGTCAGGCATGGAGAGGTTAAATAACTGGGCCAGGCTGAACCAAGGAGCCAGGAATGCCACCTGGGTCTCCTACACGGGTGGCAGGGACCCAAGTACTCGAGCCATCATTTGTTGCTCTCAAGGGTGTACATCAGCAGGAAGCTGGATCTGAAGCAGAGATGGGATTCAATGCACTCTGCTATGCGATGCAGACATCCCAAGTGACGGTTTAGCCTACTGTGCCACAAGGCCGGCCCTCTTAAAGAATCTTGACAGTGCTAAGAACATTTATCTTCAGTGTTTAGAATCCAGATCTTTAAGTTTAGCTGCCTTTAAGATCCTTAAAAGAAAGTTTCCAATGACGTCATTTGCTATGTATACAGTAACTCCTAGCCCAGGCTCCTTTGTGAGTCTGTAACTATGCTGTAAGATCTGTTATTTGAAGCGGTTTTCCCCAGTCTTGGGATAACACTAGAATAGTTCAACTGGTTCCCTCCTCTCAGAGAAATAGGGATTAGATATTGACCTGCTTATGGCTAGGAAGCGGCAAAGCATTCGACAGCAAGTCACCTACTAGCCCTGCAAAGCAAGGTATTTAAAAACTCATATTTTATCATTATCCCTTTTAAGAATGTTACTGAGAATCAGTAATTCTGGAAATTATTAATTCACTCATGACCCTTTACCTCGTCAAACATTACCAAAGAAGCTTTACTGAGATACAATTTACACACTAAATTCCTATTAGAACTCAAAAGACACTTGAGTATTATTTTTAGAGGGATGAGGTTATCTAATGGTTAGAAGCCCAAGCACTAAAGCCACACAGATCCGATTTTGAATTCTAGCTGTTCCTTATTAGCTTTGCAGCCCTGGCGAAATTACTTAACTCATGAAGGGTTCTCTTCTCAGAGGCAAAATGGGGACGCCACCAACATGCAGGAGTTTTGTGAGGATCAAGTGAAAGTAGTATTATGTGTTAACTAGTAGTCATGATTTATTGTGTTTAATTGTTGACTGTGAGTGAAGGAAAGCGTGACATTACATATGTCTGTTTAATCCTATCTGACTATTTTTTCGTCTACAGTATAAATTCTTAAAGCTTATTTTGTTTATATATCAAGGATATATAGCTATCCTTCAACCACTATAAACCAAGAAGAAAATGACACAAACTCTAGGGCTAACTTGGAATTTTTGTTGTTTTTGATGTTTTTTTTTTTTTAAAGATTTCTTTATTTATCTGAAAGGCAGAGTTACAGAGAGGGAGAGACAGAGACAGAGAGGTCTTGAATCTACTGATTCATTTCCCCAAGTAGCCACATGGCCAGGACTGAGCCAGGAGCTTCATCCGCGTCTCCCACATAGGTGGCAGGGGCCTATGTACTTGGGCCATCTTCTGCTGCTTGTCCCACACCATTAGCAGAGAACTGGATCAGAAATGGAGCAGCCAGAACACGAAATGGCACCCATATGGGATGCCAGCATTGCAGGTGGAGGCTTTACAAGCTATGCCACAACACCATCTCATCGTTCTGTGTTGCGGCCCACTTTCCTAACAGAAGCACCTTCGTGCAGGCATTTGCTCTAGTGGTGAAGACGCTGGCTGGGACGCTGTCTGGGTTCGACACCTGGCTCCAGCTTCTTTCTGGTGCACACTGTAGGAGGCAGTGATGGTGGCTCAGGCAGCTGGGTCCCTGCCACCCAAATGGAACACCTGGATTGAGCTCCCAACTCCAGGCCTTGGTGTGTCCCATCTTGGCCACTGCAAGCATTAGTGGAGCAAACTAGCATGTGAGAGCTCTCTGTTTCTCTCAAAAATAAAAAAAGCAAGTGTGGTGGAATGAGAAGGCCGTGCCACGATGGCACTGTTGAGCGAGCGTCAGTTACTCGGGAAATGGCTTCGGAAGCCACCTGGCAAAAGGCAGTGATTGGTTACGGCATTAACCAATCCTTGAACAGATTGGTTGCCTCGGCTATATGGCTATATAAGCTGCTATATCAACTGAAATAAATGAGTCTGCGCACTGCTCACCTCTGGCCTGCTTTCACCTGACTCCCAGTGTCTGTGTCATGACTTTGCGCCTCTTGCCCCCACTGCACTTCTCCTCTCAGAATGAATCCACAGCAACAAGCAAGCCAAAAACAAACAAACAAACAAACAAAAAAAGTCCTAGATTACTACTAATATTTATAGTAGCTCTAAAGCATAAGAATTACATAAAAAGACTGATGCTAATATCTTAATTGCTATTATTCATTAGCTGAAGTTATATACTAACCTAACAGGATAGCTAGTTTTCCCACATTTTGTCATTATCACTACAGGTGAAGTGAAATAGGAGGAATAAACTACAGAATAAACTATTACAAAATTATCCAATGCTTCCAATTTTGCAGTAGCTTCTTATCCATTTTATTTGTAAAATATAAAGACGATTTTTTTTCTTTTTTTTTTTTTTGTACTCCTCACCATTTCTGGGTAAGCTAAAAATTTCAAGGTTTCCTGCATATTAGATCTGTTTTCAAACACAGTGGTCTTTGCTCATGGTTTTGGGCAACAAAATTCTAGCTTCCCAAGTGCTAACTGTCTAAAACTCATAAAACCTTCAAGGTTACAGGTTCTAATTTGGAGACATGAAGCTATTCTGACTGCCACTACATATGTAGAATACAGTGTAAAGACCTCTTAGGGAATTGAAATTTTAACTAATTTTCCTGTTTCTTTATGGTTTAAAAAAAAGCTATGAAAATTAAATAAAAGCTAGTCTGTGGCTCTGCTCGCTGATATAACCACTGACATTAGGGATCTGTGTAGTACTCATCGAGAGAGCAAGGGCGAAAGAGAAAGGTACAGTGCGGTGCGATGGTCAGGGCTCTGGCTTCTGAGCAGGACAGACGAGGTTCACAGGTCAGCGCTGCCATTTCCCAGGGGTCTGCTCCCCGCCACGGGCCTCAGCTGCGCTGCGTTTCAGAACTGCTGTGAGGACTGAATACGGTCTCACACATGTTGTAGGCTGAAGCTGCTTGATACACGTGGTTATTTTTAACAGCAACCTTTTAACACAAACATGGCTGTTCCTTCCTGAAAATTATGAGGTATCCCTGCGGGCACTCAAGCTGTTCCGAGGTTAAGCCTCTGAGGGAGGAGCCAGGAAGGGCACACTGAGCAGCTGCCCGACTGGGGAGGATGCTGCTCGCAGGCACAGCTTGGGAACAGCTCAAAGAACCACAGCGGTGCAAGTTAGCACCTAAAGTAAAGGCTGAGGGGCTGCGCTGTGGTGTGGCAGGTAAAGCCGCTGCCTGCAGTGCTGGCATCCCACACGGGCGCTGACTCGAGACTCGGCTGCTCCACTGCCAATCATAGCTCTCTGCTATGACCTGGGAAAGCAGTGGAAGATGGCCCAAGTCCTTGGACTCCTGCACCCGCATGGGAGACCAGGAATAAGTTCCTGGTTCCTGACAGGCCCGCCTCCAGCTGCTGCGGCCATTTGGGGAGTGAAACCAGTGGATGGAAGACCTCTCTCTCTCTCCCTCTCTGAAACTCTGCCTTTCAAATAAGTAAATCTTAAAAAATAAAATAAAATAAAGGTTGGTTAGATTCTGAAAATAATGGATATAGTAAAACGGTACAACCAAAGTTATCTTTGAAATCTCATGTACAGCCATAATACACCCTCCACCTCTGGGCACCAGATGAAGTACAGAGCTCAGTCATGCAGCAGACTCGCCCGTGGATCTGTCCACCTCACTGTTCCCCTCTACATCTGCTGGAACACCTTGAAATCTGCTGCTTGTAAATGACTCTCTGTAAACCCAACTATTTATGTCACTTTTATCTGAGATTAAAGTAAAGCTGGGAAATATTAATGAAAAATAGAGAAGAGTAGATCCTATGACAACTGAAGGCAAATGTTCTGGGAACTTAATAAAAAAGACTAGTTAAACCAACTTTTTTTAATCAGTTGAAGACTAGCAAAGACAAGAAGAGATGGTAAAAATCTCGGCTTTAGACTTTGCATTTAAGTTGTTTAGACTTTAAATTTTTACTCTATATACTTTAAATTTCACTTTAAAGACACCACAACTAGAAATAAAAAAGCACGTGATGTGGTTTATGCAGAAAAGACTCAGAACATCAATCAGCAGACAGCAGTACAAGAAAAGGCCCTGGGGCAGGTGTGTGGCCCAGTGGGATAAGCTGCCCCTTGGGACCCCCACATTTCACACTGGAGTCCTAGCTACTGTGCTTCCAATACAGCTTCCAGCTAACAAGCCTGGGAAGGCAGCAAAATATGGCGCGAATACTTGGGTCCCTGTCATTCACGTAGCAGACCCAGATAAAGTTCAGCCTTCTGACCCCAGCTGTTGCCAGCATTTCTGGATTGAACCCGGAGTCTCTTCCTCTCTCTGGTCACTCTGCCTTCCAAATAAATACATCTTATAAAAAACAAAAGGAAAAAAAAGGTCTTTAGCTGACAAAATGGAGTTGTCTCTTACTTGTACTTATGCTTTTAGGATACACTCTTCAGGATATTAACTTTTTTCTTGCTCTTTTAACTGACTTAAAAAAAATTAACCAAAAACTATCCCTTTGGGTTGCGGGGAAAAACCTTCTGATGTATCTTTAAACATAACTGCTTGCTTGCACTTCAAGAAGCATGCTAGGATGAGAAAACTTGAGTGCTTCCCCTTGGTAAAATGAGGATTACTCCTCACCCTCACCGCAGCGCTGCAGTAGAGGAACACCTGCAAAGCATCGGCCAGTCTCTGACTTTTTTTTTTTTCAGGTTTATTTATTTATTTGAAAGGCAGAGTTATAGAGAGGCAGAGGCAGGGAGAGAAATCTTCCATCCACTGGTTCACCTCCCAGATGGCCCCAACAGCTGGCAGTGCAGGTGGTGGCTTTACCCGCTAAGCCAGAAGGCTGGCCCCAGTGTCTGACATCTTGAAGCTGTGCATTGAGATAACATGCATCTGCTATTCATCATGAACACAACATGCAACTGATCATAATTAGCAGGTGGTACGGTGTAGCAGGTAATGCCATTGCCTGCAGTGCTGGCATCCCATATGGGTGCTGGTTCTAGTCCCAGCTGCTCCTCTTCCAACCCAGCTCTCTGCTATGGCCTGGGAAAGCAGCAGAAGATGGTCCAGGTCCTTGGGCCCCTGCACCCGCATGGGAGACCCGGAAGATGCTCCCAGCTCCTGCTTTCAGATCGGCACAGCTCCAACCATTGCTGCCAACTGGGGAGTGAACCAGTGGAATAAAGACCTCTCTCTCTCTCTCTCTCTGCCTCTGCCTCTCTGTGACTCTGCCTTCAAATAAATGTCTTTAATAAACAAAGAATTTAACATTTATTTTAAAATACTATTTTGCACAGGGTATGGCACTCACTGGACTTTTCCTCTACAGACTGTCAGTCCTTCATAGAACACTGGTGGACTTTTTTAGCATCTCATATCAACTTCTTAGTATCCTCAAATGCCTTTTTAAAAAAACACTGGGTTCGAAAACAACTTGAGTGTAGACAACCAAAACTAAATTTTTAAAATTTCCTCATTTAAAGCATAGTAACTTCACAGACATTAGACAGCACACAGTGTTATCAACCTACCCATATGAGGTTCAATAATAATCTGTGGTGATAGCAAACAGTGGGTATTTGGGGAAGGGGGATTATGGACGGGGTAGAAACATGTATGACAGCTTCACCTCATCGTAGTTCATCGTCCTGTACCTCTGAATCACCTTTCCTAACAGCACTGGACAAAACCTCTTATTTGCTATTCCAAGACCAATCCTGACTGAGTACAGCCACTCTGAAATCATCTGCCCCATAAAAACTTCCATGCGGCTCTATGTTCTGAGTATTAAATAGATTTCCATTTAAACTATCAAATCAGTGAAGACATACTCCAGCTTTCTGCTCATGCAGACCCTGGGAACAGCAGTGTTGGCTCAAGTAGCTGGGGCCCTGCCACCCAAGTGGGAGACCCGGACTGACCTCCCAGCTCCCCGCTTCACCCTCTGACTGTGGGAGCATCTGTGGAATCAACCAGCATGTGTATGTCCTTCTGCCTCTTAAATAGGAAATAAAAACCAACCAAACAAAAACCCTTATTTTAATGACAAACTGTAAGAAAAACTTTTTTCCTTCTCTGTTACTATTTCCAGTATTTCTTTTCTGACACCAAATGAGTGGGGTTTTTCCTCCATCAAGTAATTCTTCAACTATCTGCTGATACCAACTAGAGTGTCCTACCATGTCCCTCCATTTTGGCACTGTCTACCTGAAGCTGGTGCAAACCAGAGACTGAGGGCCCCTCAGAGGCCAGTCTCAAGCCCATGCTACCACCTGAGCCTCTGACTGGCTAGGAACCAGAAGTTCCCCAACCCTTTCCTTGATAAAGAACAGGCTAAAATGGCTCAGAGAACCACAGAACAGTTTCCTTATCCGATTATGGGCTTATTATAAAAGAACACAACTCAAGGACAACCTGATGGAGGAGACGCACAAAGCAGGCTGGGGGGAGGGGCGTGGCACTTCCAGGCCCTCTCCACGGACAGCACCCTCGAGGTACCTCCATGATTCACCCACCTGGAAGTCCTCTGAATCCGTGCTTTGGGTTTTTAATGAGGCTTCACTACACAGGCTGACTGCTGAAACAACTGTCCAGTGGTCATCAACTCATCCTCCAGCCCCTCTCTGTCCACCACACAGCCTGGGAAGTGGGTGGAGGGGGAGGGAAAGGACCCCACCTCCTCTGCACATAGGCTGGTCCCTGTGACAACCAGCTCCTGTCCTTAGGGGCTTCCCAAGAGTCACCTCATTCATGTCTAGTCAGCCGTTGCTGAAAGGGACTTGCTATGAATAACAAAAGATGGCTCTCCCACTTAGGAAATTACAAGAATTTTTGGAACTCTGCCAGGAAGACCAAACTATGTTTCTTATGTCACAATATCACACAGACATCATCTTTCATTCCTTGCTACTTCCTTTCCCTGTGGGCTCACACTATTTAGAATCCCTTCTCCACATTCCTTCCTTCGTAATGACCGACTGGAAACAAACTGGATACTCTTTCTAAAATAATTATTTGCTAATTTTGTAACATAATTAGAAACCAATGGCTCTATAATACACTTGTCTAAATTCCTCAACATGGGGCCGGAGTTCTGGTGCAATGGGGTAAGCTGCCATCTGCAACAGTGGCATCCCATGTGAGTTGCAGGGTCGCATCCAGCCTGCTCTGCTTCCAATCAGCTCCCTTGCAATGCACCTGGGAAAGCAGCAGAAGATGGCCCAAGTGCTTGGGCCCCTGTCAGCCACATGGAAAATTCGGATCAAGCTCCTGGCTTTGGCCTAGCCCAGGTTCAGACCAGCCTGACCACTAGAGGAGTAAACCAGCAGACAGAGATTCTCTCTCCCTTTCCCCTCTAACTATGCCTTTCAAATAAGTAAATTAATCTATAAAAAAAAGAGAAAGAAATCCTTTAACATGCCAGTGAACACCTTTCCCAAGTGCTATCCTGAAGTACCTTGGAGGTCTCGCACTCACAAACTGGCCTAAGTCATTGATTCACATGTCTTGTATTTTTCTCTCGCCAGGATGTTTGCTGTCAGTATCAATCTTTCTGCCTAGATTACCTTTGCCTCTTGTCAAAATCCAAGCCACTGGGACTCAAGAGCTTAATTTACACACTTATTTTCCTAACATATAACTCTGAAGATATAGGAAAGCACACAATAGTTACAGAAAAATTACAAAGTTTATGGCCTTAGACTCTGCTCATCTTACTGTGCCATAATTTGTTAAGTCTCACAACTTATGATAGAACACCTAGCACAGTGGAATTAGGTATTTAAGCCAGGGAAGTGATGGACAGCAATCAGAAAATTTCTCAAAAAGTACAGGAAAAATGGTAGATGGGACAAAGAAACCAGCACTTACAAAGCACAGTAATTTAAATAAGAGGTTAAGCAACAATATATTAAATAAACCATAGTTTGGGTTTTCACTTCTCACACAACTAAAGAATTTCCAATTTCTTCAAAGAACTGAGTCTAGTGATTTTGATGGTCTAAACAAGAGAACCAGGCTGCTTTATTAGTTCAACTATTTACACCTGACATGATATTTACATATAACAAACATAAATGACACTGACGGTGAAAGTGTCCTTGGGGAAAGATACTGAAGGAGACGTGGTTTTGTTTGTTTTTTTAAGCTTGATCATTATCTTGACCTACACGTTTGTTCACCCTCTACCAAAAGATATGTATGATCTACAGTTTTCACTGTGGGCCCCTGCTTAGTTCAAATCTCACCTGATCCAGGAGTGATAAGTGGCCCTTCTAATTCAAGTGCCTCATCTTCGGACTGGTCATCTAGTTTTTTCTTTTTTTTCTTTGTTGGATCCCGGGGTTTTTTTAACAGAGAAAGTTCTTCAGGGTGTCTGATATCTGTTAAGACAAAAATGTATTATTTTACAAAACCAAAGAAAATGTAAACATATTACGCTTAAATTTGCTTATTAGTCTACTTCAAGATAAGAATCTGTAATTTCTTTCTGTGTGTGTCTGAATTTTGCCAGACTCATACCACGCAAAAGACTGTAGTGTATGACACTTCTTTTAAAACACTTACTCGGTAAGTAGAGAGACAAAACTCATGCCCCAAATGCTTGCAACTGTCCTCCAGCTAGGACCAAAATCGGAGGCAGCCAGGAACCCAATTAGTTAAGCTACCTCCATAGCCTCCTAGGGTCTAAATTAGGAGGGAAGCTGAAGTTAGGGGGTCAGAGCCAGGAGCTGAACCCAGGTATTCCAACGTAGGACATAGATATCTTTTTTTTTTTTTTTTTAAGATTTGATTTTACTTATTTGAAAGATTTACAGAGAGGTAGATCCAGAGAGAGAGAGAGAGAAGGTCTTCCATCCACTGGTTTCACTCCCCAAATGATGGCAAGGGCCAGGGCCAGAGCTGAGCTGATGCGAAGCCAGGAGCCAGGAGTTTCCTCTGGGCCTCTCACGCAGGCACAGGGGCCCAAGGACTTGGGCCATCTTCCACTGCTTTCCCAGGGCACAGCAGAGAGCCAGATCGGAAGTGGAGCAGCCGGGTCTCCAAGCAGTGCCCATATGGAATACTGGCACTGCAGGCCACAGCTTAAACCTGCTGCGCCACAGCACTGGCCCAGGACACAGACATCTGAATGGGTATCTTAACAAGCAGGCCAAATGTCTGCCACCTGACACTTAAAAACAAAAACTACAACAACAATATCTACCCAAACCATTCTTAATTCATACAGTAAGTGTAATGATTTCAAATGACCCACTAGGCTATAAAAAGAAAATATTAGAGCTTTTATCTATGTATTATTGTTTACCTAAAATTGGAAGAAATTAAGCTTTGTACTATATGGCAGCCCTCATTCACTTTGAACATCATAAGGTACACATGATACATGAAGTAAATGTAATGATAATTTCACTTCATTACCAAGTCTCAAGTTTTGAGCCTTGTAACAAATGGCTAAGAGTTGCTAAATTTTGAGTAGTCTGATGGGAGGCAAATGGTTAAAGGGACAAGAGAAACGAAGGAAGACTCAAACAGACGTATTACATTACAAATTTTAGAAACCACGTTCACAAACCTGCAATTTTCTTCCCAAACTGAACGATAGATTCTGGGTTCCCAGTCAAAATGACAGATTTTTTTGGTAGAAATTGACAAAAAGCTTTTACAAACTTTACAGGAATCAGAAGAATCCTAGAATAATAAGACAAAAAAACCACAGGAAGAGTGTCGGCGTACAGCTGCTTAAGATGCTCCCATCACGTCCGAGTAACTCAGCTCCAGCTCCTGATTCCAGGGGACCCGGGTAGGCGGCAGTGATGGCTCCGAGAGCTGCATTCCTGCCGCCTATGTTTGAGCCATCCTGCTGCCTTCCAGGGTCCCCGTGAGTAGGAATGTTTGCGGGCACTACACTGTATGCCAGAGTGTGAAGAAAACAGACAATACAACACACATCGCACACGACTTGCAAAGCCACAGATGGTGACCTTACGGGGTCAAAGTTTCCATGTGGCAGATTACATCTTCAGGAGCCCACACAACCTCCAGAAAGAAGCAAGCTGACATAAATTCAGGAAGCTTTTTGTTGTAGAAAACCCAACACTGGAATCCCTCATACTGCTGCAGACAGAGCTGCCGAGGCACAAGTTAAGGCAGAAGTGTATCGTCAGACCACCTGGATTCACCTCCCAACCCCACTGTTTATTAGCTGTGTGACTGGTCGAGCTAGTCAGTCTGTCACTGCCCAAGTTTCCTCATCTGTAAAATGACAACAGTACCTGAGGAGGTTGCTGTAAAAATTAAATGACACATAACAAGTGCCACCAGTAGTGCTCCTCATCTTGGGGATAAGACCCCCAGGGGACGCCTGAAACTGTACACACTCAGTGTGGTACTGTATATATTAACTTTCCCTCCACACAAACACACCTAGAATAAAACTAATCAGACACAGCCAGAGCAACAACTAGTAAAATGCAATATATTATAGTAAAAATTATGTCAGTATGGTTTCTCTCTTTCTCTATTTACCTTACTGTACTACACACTCTTCTCGCAGATGATACTTAAGGGAGGAACTATACTGCCTCTCTTTCGTGTATCCAAATTGCCAGCATCACTACCCCGTGCTTTGGGACTGGCCAGTACAGTAAGGGTTCCTTGGACACAAGCACTGTGCTAGTTAAGCTGGTAACTGAGATGGCTACTACGTGACGAAGGAGCTGGACAAAAGGATGATTCACCCCCCCTACAGAAACGGCCCAAGATTTTATCCTACCACTAAGATCACATGTACTTTAGAACTTGCGAATTATTTTTACAATTTTCCATGTAATCTTTTCAGATCATGGTCAACAACCAGTAACTGAAATCATGGAAATCAAGACTGCAGATAAGAGGGAAATTTCTGTAAACTTTTTCTGAAATTATATAAAACAGACAATTATGTTAAAACATTAGAAATATATAACCCATTTAAAATCCATTTTTAAAAAAATGGAGTAGGTAGGACACATTATGGCCTGCTTAGTACACCCACACCCTATACCGTATGTGCTGATTCAACCCCCAGCTACTCCACCCTTCTCAACTAGCTTTCTGTTAATGAGCCTGGGAAGCACCAGATGATGGCTCAAGTGTAGGAGCCCCTACCACCCATGTGGGAGGCCTGGGTGGAGTCTGGCTTCAGCCTGGTTGTTAGGGGCATTTGCAGAGTGAACCAGTGGATGGAAGATCTCTCTCTGGCTCTCCCTCTGTCACTCTGCCTTTCAAACAAGTCCTTTGAAAAAGAAAAGGGGGAGGGCACGGATATGGACTAGGGAGGAAGTCGGGGGAACAACGCAGCTGAGAGGCTTCCAACCGTCTGTGTCCGGACTTGTAAGCCAATACAACTCACCACTTTCCCACAATGCACCTACACCACGTCCATCAGGAAGACCGCTCCACATGCACACAGGCACTGAGCTCCACGTGGAGGGGCCATGAAAACCTTTCCAGAGGACAAGACATGCACTGAGCACTGTCAATGCACTGGGGAAATCAGTGGAAGACAGCCCAAGTGTCTGGGCCTCAGACAACCTTCTGGGAGACCCAAATGAAGCTCCTGGCTTCACCCCCTTGTGTATATTCAATTAGGGCACCACCCCTACCAACACAGGGGACCACTGAACTGGTGGGCGTGCATTCCTCTCCTCTTGGCATGCGACCCTCAAGGGACTGCCCACATGCACAGGTGACTGTGTAACCGCTCTCTACCTCTTTAAACAAACACTACTTCCATTCTGGCACTTTACCTATGACTCGGCTTTGAAGTCCTATTTCATACAGAGGCACTAACCTGGAATAAAACAGCTGAGGACAACATTCCAGTAACAGTCTGACTATTTAAATGACTACTTTAGTAGGTACCTAACATTCTGTACCACAAGTTCCTAATTGAGCCCATTGGAAGTAAAAGTTCTACAAACACGTATGTGCATCTTTTCCCATAATGTGTTTCTTTCAGAATTGCCAGAGAAATTACTGGACCCAAGATAAAAACCATTTTAAGGCAAAAGTGGAAAAGAATGAGAGTGTGTGTCATTTTTAATTTTTGTAATTCTTATTTGTTTTTAAATAACAAAGAAACAAAGACAGAAAAGATTTGCAGATATGGGAAGAACATTCACTCCCCAAATGCCTACAACAGTTGGGGCTGGGCCAGGTGGCAGCCAGGAACTTCATTTGGGTGTCCCACGTGGGTGGCAGGAACGCAAATACCAGGGCCATCATCTGAGGGTTTCATCCCTGGGCTTTCGTTAGCAGGAAGCTGAAATAGGAAACTGGGATAAGGGCATCCCAGCAGTGTTTTTTTTTTTTTTTTTTGGACAGGCAGAGTTAGACAGTGTGAGAGAGAGAAAGGTCTTCCTTCCATTGGTTCACCCCCCAAATGGTTGCTACGGCCGGTGTGCTGTGCCAATCCGAAGCCAGGAGCCAGGTGCTTCCTCCTGGTCTCCCATGCTGGTGCAGAGCCCAAGCACTTGGGCCATCCTCCACTGCCTTCCCAGGCCACAGCAGAGAGCTGGACTGGAAGAGAAGCAACTGGGACAGAACCGGCGCCCCAACCGGGACTAGAAACTGGAGTACTGGCGCCACAGGTGGAGGATTAGCCTAGTGAGCTGTAGCGCCGGCCTCCAAGCAGTGTTTTAACTAGTGCTCCAAATGCGTGCCCCTGTGTCCATTTTCTAAAGCTCTGCTTATTTGAAAAATCATATTTTCATCTTGTTTTAATTTACATCTTTCATTAGTAGTGATGTATATCTTATCATGTTTTTAGTCACATGTATGTCTTTCCTTTGCTCGTTTTCTATCAGATTTTTTCAGTGCAAAATCAGTCTGCATGGGAGTAACTACAGCAAACCACATGAGACTTTATTTTAAAAAGATTTATTTGTAGGGGCTGGTGCTGCGGGAGGGGGAAGGGGAAGGGGAGGGGGCGAGGGCGAGGGCCAGGGAGAGGGAGGTATCTTCCATCCACTGATTCACTTCCCAGATGACTACAATGGCTAGGCCGAAGCCAAGAGCCAGGAGCTTCTCTCTGGTCTCCCAAGAGGTTGTCAGAGGCCCACTTGGGCTATCTTCCACTGTTTTCCCAGGTGCATTAACAGGAAGCTGGATAGGAAGTGGAGCAGCCCGGACATAAATCAGTGGCCAAACATCACAACACCCCACACACTTTACACTGGATTTAAAAAAATTTTTTTTATTCTGGGACTGGTGCTGTGATACAGTGGATTGGGCCACCATGCATGGTGCCAGCATCCCATGTGGGTGCTGATTCATGTCCTGACTGCTCCACCTCTGATCCTCTTAACGTCCCGGGAACAGTAGCCAAAGACGGCTCAGGTGCCTGGCCCCTGCCACCCTTGTCGATAACCTGCAAGAAGCTCCTGCCTCCAGCCTGGTCTAGATCCAGCCACTGAGGTCATCTGGGAAGTGAATCAGTCAATGGAAGATCTCTTTCTCTGTCTCTTCCCTTCAAATAAATAAATCTTTACAAAAAATTTATACACACACTGTCCCATGTTTAAATAAGAAATCAAAAACAAATTACTTTAGTAACTATATGGCCTTTTTGTGTTTCTGCTGGTTATCTGAATGTTACTACTAAGAAAATTCTAGCATGCCTTAGGATTTTGTTTTGTTTTGTACTTTACAGACTATTTTTGATGTGGTGTTTGACACCTGAAAATGGAATTAACAGAAAAGTTATTCTATACAGATGTGTGATCACAGAATAGGAAAATATAACTACTTTTTGACTATTAATAAACTTAAGGTAAGCATATCTTAAATACTATGCAAAATCACATTAAAAAGAAATGCTTGGGGCCAGCACTGTAGCGTAGTGGGTAAAGACACTGTATACAGTG
The DNA here is from genome assembly GCF_051225735.1 of Oryctolagus cuniculus. Taxonomy (NCBI): domain Eukaryota; kingdom Metazoa; phylum Chordata; class Mammalia; order Lagomorpha; family Leporidae; genus Oryctolagus; species Oryctolagus cuniculus. The sequence goes on along the minus strand of NC_142878.1, from coordinate 23,488,807 downwards.
CCAGCATCCCATATGGGCACTGGTTCGAGTCCTGGGGGCTCTACTTCCAATCCAGCTCTCTGCTATGGCCAGGGAAAGCATACAAAGATGGCCTAAGTCCTTGGGCCCCTGCACAGGCATGGGAGACCTGGAAGAAGTCCTGGCTCCTGGTTTTGGTTCAGCGCTGCTCCAGTCGTTGCGGCCATTTGGGGAGTGAACCAGAAGACGGAAGACTTTCTCTCTGCCTCTCTGTAACTCTGCCTTTGAAATAAATAAATCCTGTGTTCCCTCAGCTTTCACTGCCATCACTACCATGGTAGAAGGAAAAAAAAGGCATTAGAAGAGGTGGCGTTGTGGCACAGCAGGTTTAGCCACAGCTTGTGATGCCTGCGTCCCATATCTGTGTACTGGTTTGAGTCCTAGTTGCTCTGCTTCCAATCCAGCTTCCTGCTAATGTGCCTAGAAAGGTACTCGAAGATGGCAAGTACTTAGTCTCCTGCCAGTGTAAGGGAGACCTGCACCTGAGTTTCTGCCTCCTGGCTTTGGCCTGGCCAAAATCTGGCTCTTGTGGCCATTTGGGTAGCAAACACTACAGTGGATGCAAAATCTTTGTCTTTTGTTCTATTTAAAAAAAAATAATTTGGTAGTACAGGGTGAAAACCCTAAAAATACGGAAGGATATAAAATGATCACAACTGAGACATCTATCATGCTTCTATTACAACTCACCAGTCACCGGCTAGTGGGAGAAAAAGAAGCAAGCGTGTGTAATACGAGAAGTCCTTACAAGTGTTTCCGTTATGCTCACTAGGCTTAGGAATCCCTGTACTACATGACTCAACACTTTGACATTTTTGTTCCTAGGTCACTTCCTGTCCAGCTCACAAGCCAGTTATTCATAACTAGAAGAATGAATATTGTTAACCAGCTTTGCAGTCTAAGTATATGAGACCACTACTAACTAAATGGGCCCATGAGAATTGTTTATGAAGTCAATTGTAATACTAGCATTAAAAAACACATGCTTGGGACACACTCTCAGATATTCTTGGTAGCTCAGGGCTCTTGTTTTTAAAAAGTCCTGATTCCTATTTCATAAGAACTAGTACTGCAGGCAGGGGGAGTGGTTGATAGCTCTATACTGAAAATAGCTGGTGACTGTGCATGAAGTGTGAATAAGTGGTTTTAATTCACTGAATAACAAAACAGTAGAGTCAACCTATCCCTACACATAAGTTACTAACGATTCGACTGATAGGAATTTAGGACTTACTGATTTACTCTAAGTCTTATATCAAGAGGGAACTAAGCCAGTGATGTTAGGCATCTGAATCATGTGAACAAGACTGGGGCTGGAACACTGTCTAACTAAAAAGATTGACACTACTGCAAAACTCCAAAAGGTCAATGAGACATGAAAACCGTATGTGGACATATTAATAAATAGTGCCATCCCTTTATGCTAAATTGTGCAGTTCATTAAAAAAAATAAGCTAGAGCTTATGAGGCACTACACAAAGAGAGCAGTGTGCCAGAGCCTCTTCCTAACCAAAAGACCCACTGTGTACACAGCAATGCACGTAACATTTGTTATAGTCGATAGGATGGTGGCACGCAGGACGGATTGCTGATCTAGGGCGACAAACGACATAAACAGGGTGAGAGCCAAAGCAGGGGCGCCGCTTCAGTGCAAAGGATTCTCGGAGAAGGTAACACTTAAGTTTTAAAAAACCTTCCTTGAATTTGATTAAACAAGTACATTGGGCTTTTGTGTTTATTTTCTTTCACTCCCTTTCAAAATCACGCAAAAGATAAAGAAATAAAACATAAATCTAAAGGATAAAAGGTGTGTGGGGGGATATTAGATAAAAAAATGTCAGAAAAATTTTGAGACAGAAACCAGATAGAAGAAACAGTAAAGGTTATACAATGTGGAGAGAGAGAGAATACCAAGGTGCTTGTAGTAGCCATCAAGGGGAACACACGATTCACTGTTCCATGCCACCAGGCATGGTCAAACACCGAAAACACAGACCACAGCTCATGAAAACTGCAGTCCGCTCCATTATTAGACAAAAACTCCTTGGAATTCTTTCAAAAAGAACCCGAATAGCCCTAGGGAAAGATCTTTTAAATACTAACATTTAAGAAAGCTTGGTCAACATGTAAATACCTTACAGAGGTGGTGACGAGCTAAACTCCATACAGTACAGGGCATCTGATCAGATATTCCTAGTGTCCTATCACATCCAACCATTACTAGACATTTGAGAAAAGCCTCTTGGGGTAGGCAGAATTCTACTAATATCCCCAGAAGATTCCGACTCCTAGCTCTAAATCAAACACTAACCTGGCCACTGCTACGAAGAAGCCGCAAACTGAATCAAGGTTACTAGTAACTCGATGTTAGGGAGATTAGCCTTGATTATTTGGGCGGGCCCATTATAGTAACACTGGGCCTTTCCAGCAGGAGACAGAACAGAGAATCAGAGGGGAACTGAGACAGGAGAGGTCAGATGGATTCAGTGGTGAGGAAACTTGCCGTTGCTGGCCCTGAAGAGCGAGGCGAGTCGCCACAGCAATGCATGCAAGAGGTCTGAGGAGCTGAGAGTGACCCTTGGCACATGAGTCAGGGGAAACCAGAGCCCAAACCCACCTGGAACCAAGTTCTCAGCACAGAATTAACTCTCAGAGCCTCCAGGAAGGAACACGATCCGGCTGACAACTGGACTTCAGCTTTCTAAGACCTGAAGTAGAAGATCCAGATGGGCCACGCCAGTGTGAAGCTCTGAGACACGCAGGTGGGAACAGAGCGGTGCTAGGGACGACCCGCCTGCTTCTGTGGTGTACGCCTGCATGAGGGAGTCTTTGAAGGCTGCGGAGATGGCGGGTGTCAGGGGGAGCACACGGAGATTCAGAGGGGGATAATCACGGGGCCGTTTCGAACACGTTCAATTTGGAAGGTTGGTGAGAGAAATGGTTCTGTTACTGTACCAATGCTTTGATGTACAAGACTAGAGCATCTAGGAAATATTAAGAATGGAGGGTCTCAATCAAGATGAACAGGAACCTGATTTACCCTCCTGCTTTATTTAACCAATTATGAAAAAAAGAAAAAGGTTTGGAGAAACTAGATAACAAGAAAGAGAAAGGAAAGGCGGAGAGGATGAATGCTGGGTTAAGAGAAGGGGGCTGCATACAGAACATTACGGAGGTCCACAGAGGCGTCCCTGGAGTCTGGCTAAATCCTGGTCTGGGCAGCTGTGAGAGGAAATACCCGAACTGGGAAAGGACTGATGGCTGAAATGGTTAAAGTTCCCCACAGGGAGACTGGAAAGACTTCTACACAGGGCGAGCAGAAGAATCCCAGGAACTGTCACTGAAGTAGCGAGGCCCTAAGGTTAATAGCAAAACGATCAAACTGATTTCCAAGTAATCTGACTGGTGACTAAAAAAAAAGCCAATGCTACTTAAAGGAACTTTTAAAACAATCCAGTCGGGGCTGGCGCTGTGGTTCAGCGGGTTAATGGGTTAATGCCTGGCCTGAAGCACCAGCATCCCATATGGGTGCCGGTTCTAGTTCCAGCTGCTCCTCTTCTGATCCAGCTCTCGGCTGTGGCCTGGGAAAGCAGGGGAAGATGGCCCAAGTCCTTGTGCCCCTGCACCCACATGGGAGACCCAGAAGAAGCTCCTGGCTTCGGATCGGTGCAGCTCTGGCCATTCTAGCCATTTGGGGAGTGAACCAGCGGATGGAAGACCTCTCTCTCTGTCTCTACCTCTTTCTGTAACTCTTTCAAATAAATAAAATAAATCTTTAAAAAAAAAATCCAGTCACCAACCACATATAATCAATAGAGCTTTGCATTGAATCAAATAGTATTAGTTATAAAATGAGTCAGGAAAATGGGTAAAATCAGAAGCAAAGGAAAAGGAAAGGAGAGAGGGAGGAACACAGAAATAATTCAGATGACAAAACCAGTAATCAATGATATTGGAACAGATATTAAAATATGCTCCATATGTTCAAGAAAGTACAGGGACATACAGACATAATAAAGAGAAACATTAAAGATGAATATTTATTCCAGTGGCAAAAATACATCTGAAATGAAAATTACGCTTGACAGTTTAACAGTAGATTAGCAAAAGATCAATGAACTTGAAGAGATAAGAGACATTATCCAAAACACAGCCCAGAGAATGCAAACTGACACAGCCTCAGTGAGTGACCTGTGAACAGTAACACCTGCACAACACACACGAAACCGGAGTCTCACAGGCAGAGGGGAAGGGACAGCAACAACCAGCTGAAGAGCTAATGGCTGGACAGCCTGCAGATGTAACAATCCAAGGAACCGAAAATAAAATAAACCTCAAGAAAACTACTGCAGAACACATCATAATTAAACTGTTAAAGCCAGGATAAAAGGATACACTCTTACAGGCCAACAAAAACAACCAGAGGAGCAAATAAAATGAAGGCACATTGAGACTTTATACACAAACAAAAGGTAAAGAATTAATCACCAATAGACTTGTATAATAAAAAGAAAGATCCACGAATTTCTTTAGGTAGAAGAAAAAGGCTGGGAAAAGGATCCTTAAATAGAATACTGAAAAATGACCAATCTGTAGGCAACGACCGTTTTCCTCCTTTTTGAATACTTTATTGCTTTAGGGTAAAAAAACATATTGTGAGTTTTAGTATAAGTAGGCGTAAAAATGTATGACAGCAGGACAAAGCACAGCAAGGGTAAAATGGAATGAAATACTGGAGGTTATTACACTATGCTTAACGTGGCACACTATTTGAAGGTATGCTGTGAATACATTGAAGTCATGTATTGTAAACCTTAGAGCAACTCCAACAAAGGTAGAAATAGAAACTGCTAGTCACAGCTGGAGATAAATGCCATCACAACAAACAACAAAAACATGGACCCAACAGAAAGGCAGGAAACACTGGAACCACAGACATCTCAGACTGGTCTTCATCAAAAATTAAAACTGTTGTACATCATAAAGGACTGTTAACAAAAGGTATGCCACAGACTGTTAGAAAAAATATTTATAAAACATATCCAATAAAGTATCCATATCAGAATGTATAAAAATGCCTTCAACTCAAACGAACAACAAAAACAACCTAATTTAAAGGAGACTGGAGGGTGGCTGAGACGTCTCACTGACGAAGTCACAGGGTGGCAGCATTAGTCATTAGGTAACGCACACTGAAGTCATCCCACATCCATGCCAACAGTCAAAGCTCAAGAACTCTGCAGGGACACGGCGTACCTGCAACTCTCACGTACGGGACTGAGAAGGCAAAATCGCACAGCCACTCTAGAAAAGAACTTGACCACATTTTATAAAGTTAAACTGCTTATCACATGGCCCAGAGTCTTACAAGTACTTACCAAAAGCAATGAAAACCACGTCCCCTCAGTGACCTCCAAGTCGGCAAAGGCTTTACTTTTAACAGCCCCAAACGGGAGAGAACACAAATGCCCCTTGGCAGATGGATTATCACATTATGCTATCTGTGTAACAGGATACTACTCAGTAATAAGGTGGAATGAACTGGTGTGCACAAGAACATGGAAGAAGGGCAAGTGCATTCTGCCAAGTCGAGGAAGCCATACAGAAAAGGCCACACAAGTAGTGCTTTGACCCCATTTACACGGCATCAGAAAAGCCATAGCGACAGAGGCAGACCAGTGGTTACCAGGGGCTGGAAGGGTAAAGGGGCTTGTAAAGGCTATAAGGGAGTGTTTTAGGGTGATCAAACTGTTGTGTACCATTCTGCTGGCACACCTGTCCAAACACTAAGTTTTACCATTAAGATTACTTTATCTTAAATTATGCCTTAGTAAAGTTGGTTAAAAATGTAAGTAAAAGCAAAAGATAGAGTTTATATAAGCCCTTAGATACTTCCTTTAATCAAAAAATTTTTAAGCTTTTGAGCATTTTCCTCAGGTGACCTCAGATAACGGGGGCATGTGACATGGCAGTTAGGACGCCAGCTGGGACGCCCACATCCCATATCAGAGTGCCTGGGAGCTCCTGCTGCTGTGCATCCTGGCAGGCAACAAGTGATGGCTCAGGTTTTTGGGTGCCTGCCACTGATGTGGGAGACCAGGACTGAGTTCCTTTCTCCTGGCTTTGGCCTGGCTTGGTTCAGGCCATTGCCATTATTTGGGAAGTGAACCAGTGGATACGAGATAGGTCTATTTCAAATAAACTAAATAAAAAAAAAAAAAAAAATTAAAGGCAAAGGGCATGTGGCAGACCTGCTGATGGGCTAATTCACCAGCCATCTGCCTCCAATATAAGGACATTGGAAAATTTAAATATTCATATTTCCTCAGTCTCTCTTGCAGAAAAAGGCAGCCATAGGATGCAAGGTGAGTCAATACTATGTGAGGGAAGCTTTGGGGAAATTTTTTGTTTTCGTTTCTTAAGATTTATTGATTTATTTTAGAAAGGCATGGGGTGGGAGAGACAGATCAAGAAGTTCATTCCCTAAATGCCTGGCGAGCTCTGGGCCAGGCTAAAGTCAGGAGCACAGAATACATGCGGGTGTCCCTCATGGGGGTACTTAAGACATCAGCAAGGAGCTGGATCAGAAGTGGAGCCCTCTGAACTTGATTTGATCTGGCACTCTGATATGGGATGCTGGCGTCACAAGCAGCAGCTTAACCCACTGCACCACAATGCTGGCCTCAGAAGTTTTGGCTTTACTGACACAGATGTGAGAACACAGCTCAGCAGACCCTCTGCCTGCGGAATGTGCTGTAAGCCTGGAGCTCCGGAAGGCAAGCATCTCACAAACAAGAGGCCCAGTAACACGCTGAGTGTGTGTGGGGAGCTGTGGGAAGCAAGGCGCCCAGACACAACTGAGTGACCACCCCAGTCCCAGACACCACTTAAGAGTTTTCTGATAGCCCGGCGCTGCGGCTCAATAGGCTAATCCTCCGTCTGCGGCGCCGGCACACCAGGTTCTAGTCCCGGTCAGGGCGCCGGATTCTGTCCCGGTTGCCCCTCTTCCAGGCCAGCTCTCTGCTGTGGCCAGGGAGTGCAGTGGAGCAAGTGCTTGGGCCCTGCACCCCATGGGAGACCAGGAGAAGTACCTGGCTCCTGGCTTCGGATCAGCGCGGTATGCCAGCCGCAGCGGCCATTGGAGGGTGAACCAACAAAGGAAGACCTTTCTCTCTCTCACTGTCCACTCTGCCTGTCCAAAAAAAAAAAAAAAAAAAGAGTTTTCTGATATAATTTCTTGTGATGGGGAATAGGCCCTTACTTGTTTAAGGCCCTAAAAAGTCTGGATTTCTGCTACTTGTGGCCCAAAACACTTAACTGATAGTAAGCAAAAGAAATCTGGACCAAAATAGTTGGGAATAAAGTAATAAGAAGCACAAACCAATCTGCAGAATTTAAGGAAAGTCTCCTGAGGGCACAAACAACGGGCTATAGGCAGACAGGGGTAGCTGCTGAGATTCCTCACTTCTTTATCTTCATAGAAAAACCGGCCCTTATTTTTACCACAAAAAGAAACAGTTTCCATTAGAGTCCTTATAGATAGTTCATCTCAAATTACTTTCAAAATTCAAAAAAATTTTTTCACTAGTGAGCTTCAGTTAATTTGAGTTCCGTTCCACTATGTGCATCTCTACCCCTGCCAAACACAGATTCTTTTCAGAAAGGCAGAGCACAGAGAGAAAAACTGAATGAATTAGTGTATATAGAATGCCACTAGCAGAAAGGCTCAAATTCCATGTCCTATTAATAATTCATAACCTAATCAGATTTAAACACTGAATACATTATTTTACAGTAGCTCTACTTTAGTTCTCAAACCTTTAGAGACAAAATTTCCATTTCCTTTGAATAAGGCTTTCTTGTAATCCTGTGTGCCAGGACACACATTACATAAAAGAACCCAGCATGTTTTGCCAAGGGTTTCCTTCAGAAGGAAACGGAAAATGCAACTAAAACCTCATTTAGTCATTACACAGAGCATTTTCTTAAGAATTAAACTACAAAACGAAAATAATTTTTAGTAAGTAAAAAACTTGGAGAGGTTGCTGGTGTTCAGAAAAATTAGCTATTTCCTTTTAAATAAGCATAGTGTTGGTCTTGCATCATTGTCATTTTTTAGGAGTTGGCATATCCTTCACAATACTTGGTAATCTCAGGTATCAATATACTTTCGTAGCAAAAGAAAACACTCATTTTTCAGTTTAAATTCTACTGTTAGACACAAGAGTATTACATTAATTGTCACAATGATCAGTACTAAAGTGAATTCATCTTAATTTGAGGAAATAGTCAATTATTTGGCTTCAATATTAAGAAGCCCAAAATAATTAACTGGATAGAAGTATTAGTAAGAATAGTTATACATTGTCACGCCAGTGTTCATTCCACTGATTTATAAAAAGGCAAAACAACAACAACAACAAAAAAAACAGCAACAAAAAAAGAAACCCACGCCTCACTAAAACAGTCTCCCAATAATTTAATTCAGGGATTGGCATTTTCTGTAAACACCTGGGCAAAAACTACTTTAGGACTTGCAAGTCTATTCAACTCTACTGTTTGTAATGCAAAAGCAACTTCACTGGATACTCAAGAAAAAGACCCTAGAAATACAATTCTATTTATGGGCAGAGGAATCTGAATTTTTATAATTTTCACTTATCACAAAATAGTCTTTCTTTCAACCACTAAAAAATGCCAAAGTCTAAGCAGTTCATGAGCAGTCAGAGCTTGTCAACTTGATTTAATCACTCTGTGAATCAAATGCCTTTCCCACTTTCCTAATACACACACAAAAATTATGGCATTTCTGAGAGATTATTTTACAACAACAAGAAAACGTTAAATTACTGGGCCTGGCACTGTGGTGCCTCCAGTGCCGGCATCCCATTCAGCCACAGGTTTGAGTTCCAGCTGCTCAACTTCCAATCCAGCTCCCTGCTAATGCACACGAGAAAGCAGCAGAAGATGGCCCAAGGGCTTGGGCCCCCACACCCATGCAGGGGACCCAGAAGAAGCTCCTGGCTCCTGACTTTGGCCTGGTCCAGCCTCAGCTATTGTGGCCATTTGGGGAGTGAACCAGCAGATAGAAGATCTCTCTCCCTCTCCCCCTCCATCTCTCCTCTCTGTATATATCTCTTTCAAATAAATAGTCTTTTAAAAAATTATTAGTTACTAAATATTTATTACATTATTATTTAAGGGCAAGGAGCTGTTTTAAAATTTCTATAACCATACCCCGACTTTACAGTTATTTAACTAGATTTCTATGTTCTGGTTTATCCCTGATTTTCTCCAAATGGGGGCCCTGTCTTGGGAGGTCTGTTCTGTGATATCCACCCTCGCCACACCCCCAAATTCTCCATGATGCTAAGGAGAATGCAGCATAGAGCCTGCTCAGATACCATACTCCCCTGTTGTGAGGCCAGCACACAGGCATATCTGTCTATTCCCACATTTCAAACACTCACTTGGACTCTCACCACACTTTGTGATCATCTAACATTTACAGACTTGGACTGTGTCTTTACTACCTACTACTTCACATAGAAATAACTGGTCCATAAAGCTTTTTATTTTGGAAAATTGCATTATCATGTATCTTAGTTCCTGGGGTGTTTTCTTAGTGTATCTACAAATAAAATTGCCACTCATTAAGACCCTCACTTTTCTGTAGTCAAGACTCAGTCTTAAAACCTTCAAAACACTATATAAATGTCTACTCATTCATACTAACAGTTCACAGACCCTTAATAACTGTTAAGACTGTTGAGAGGAAGCATAGTTTAACCAGCTCTCTGCTGTGGCCTGAGAAGTAGCACAAGACGCCCAAGTCCTTGGGCTCCTGTACCTGCAAGGGAGACCTGGAAGAAACTCCTGGCTTTGGATGGGCACAGCTGGGGACTGAAACAGCAAATGGAAGACATCTCTCTCTCTCTCTGCCTCTCTGTAACTCTGCTTTTCAAATAAATAAATATTTAAGAGAAAAAAGAAAAAAAAAAGATGGAGGGGTGAACAAATCCATACTTGCACAGATGAGTGCTCTCACTGGAAGGAACTACGGCTCTTCTGTCCTTGGAAGATGGATGCTGCTGACACTTATGCTACCAGAATGGGTTGTCTGTTCTGCCGGCATATTTGAGACACCAGCTCCTGTTTCAAAAATCTAAGAGAATTTTCTGATGTGCACGGGATCTAGGCCAGGCCAACAGCCTCCATCCCAACAGGTGATAAATCACTGTCTCGACTTCTTGGTTTCTGTGGAGGGACATGGGCTTTTTCTCATACCACAATTTGTAAAGTATGAAATTTCTAGAACACAGGGCAAGAGGTTCAAATGCTAGGCAGTCCAAAATTGTAACAATAATAATAATGAAGACAATAATAATAATAAAAGGAAAAAACAACAGGGGCTGGTAGTATACTGCATTAAGCCACCCTTGTGTAACTCACATCCCACATCACAGTGTAGGTTCAAGTTGCGGCTGTTTCCTGTTAATGCACCTGGGAAGGCAACAGCAGACGGCCCAAATACCTGGAACCCTGCTACCCCTGTGGGAGACCCGGATGCAGTTTCTAGCTCCTAGCCTGGCACTGACTGTTATAGCCAAATGGGGAGTGAAGTAACAGACTGAAGATCAGTATCTCCCTGTCTCCCCTGCTCCTCTGTTGTTCTGTCTTTCAAATAAATCTTAAAAACATAAATAAATTAAAAACCTCATTACAGGTATATTAGGAAGGCAGAGTAAGTGAACAATTTGAAAATCCTCTCGACATTTAACTTCACTGGATATAGTAGGGTGTGAATGAAGTACTACAGCATAAGATATTTTCCAGGAAAAGGTCTATAAGATTTAATGACAGCAATGTAGTCAAACATGAGAGCATGATTCATTTTAAGGTTTTAAGATAAAAGGTTTCTAAGTTAAGACACTTAGGTTGGTTCTTGTCACTGCATGCATAACCTTGGTCAAGTCACCCATGCGCTTCCTAAGTTCATGAATTAAAACCATTAGGCTGGCATTGTGGTGCAGTGGGTTAATGCCCTGGCCTGAAGCACCGGCATCCCATATGGGCACTGGTTCAAGACCCGGCTGCTCCATTTCCAATCCAGCTCTCTGCTATGATCTGGGAAAACAGTAGAAGATGGCCCAAGTCCTTGTGCCCCTGCACCTGTGTGGGAGAACTGGAAGAAGCTCCTGGCTCCTGGCTTCAGACTGGTGCAGCTCCAGCTGTTGTGGCCAACTGGGGAGTGAACCAGCGAATGGAAAACCTCTCTCTCTCTCTCTCTCTCTCTGTAACTCTTTCAAATAAATTTTAAAAATCTTGGAAAAAAAAAAAACCACATTAGGAATTAAAATAAAGGAAACACGTGGCCAAGCACGGAGCAGTGGGGACTTGAACCGGCACCCAAGTGGGATGCGAGCACTGCAGGCAGCAACTTTACCCGAGAAGCCACAGTGCCGGCCCCTGCCCAGGGATCTTTACAGAACATTTATTCAAAATGCTGAAGCAACCAAGATGTCTTTTGGCAAGTGAATGGGTAAATAAACTGATGAGCGCTGTGTTATGGTACGACAGGTTTAGCTGCTGCCTGCCATGCCAGTATCCCATATGGAAGCTCCAGTTCAAGTCCAATTGCTCTACTTCTGATTGAGTTCCCTCTCATGTTGCCTGGGAAAGCAGCTGAAGATGGTCCTAGAACTTGGGCCCCTGCCACTCCTGCGGGGGACCTGGATGGAGTTTCTATCTACTGGCCTCAGTCTGGTCCAGATCTGACTACTGTGGCCATTTGGTGAGTAAACCAGCAGTTGGAAGATCTCCCTCTCTCTTGCTCTCACTCTACCTTTCAAATAAATAATTTTTTTTATTTTTATTTTTTATTTTTATTTTTTTGACAGGCAGAGTGGACAGTGAGAGAGAGACAGAGAGAAAGGTCTTCCTTTTGCCATTGGTTCACCCTCCAATGGCCACTGCGGCCGGCGCACTGCACTGATCTGAAGCCAGGAGCCAGGTGCTTCTCCTGCTCTCCCATGCGGGTGCAGGGTCCAAGCACTTGGGCCATCCTCCACTGCACTCCCGGGCCACAGCAGAGGGCTGGCCTGGAAGAAGGGTAACCGGGACAGAATCCAGCGCCCCGACCGGGACTAGAACCTGGTGTTCCGGCGCCGCATGGCCAAATAAATAAATTTTTAAAAAGATTTTATTTATTTATTTGGAAGGTAAAGTTAGAGAGAGAGAGAGAGAGAGAGAGAGAAGGAAGGAGAGACAGATAGAGACATCTTCCAACCACTGGTTCCTCCCCAAATGGCCACAATGGTCAGAGCTGAGCTGAGCTGATCCAAAGCCAAGGAGCCAGGACCTTCTTCTAGGTCTCTCTTGTGGGTGCAGTGGCCCAAGGACTTAGGCTATCTTCTGCTGCTTTCCCAGGCACATTAGCAGGGAGCTAAATCTGAAGTGGAGCAGCCAGGACTGGAACTGGCATCCATATGGGATGCCAGCATGGCAGGTGATGGCTTAACCCGCTACACCACAGCATCCGCCCCAAATATATAACTCTTTACAAACTGTGGTACATCCAGATGATGGAATATTATACAGCACTAAAAAGAAATGAGCTCTCAAGCCATGAAAAGACTTGGAGGAGACTTAAACACATATTACTAAGTCAAAGAAATCAATCTGAAAAGACTATACAATGAATAACTCCAACTGTATGAAATTCTGGAAAGGGAAAAACATTGGAAATAATTAAAGATTAGTGGTTGCCGGCCGGTGCTGCAGCTCCCTAGGCTAATCCTCCGCCTTGCGGCGCCGGCACACCGGGTTCTAGTCCCGGTCGGGGCACTGGATTCTGTCCCGGTTGCCCCTCTTCCGGGCCAGCTCTCTGCTGTGGCCAGGGAGTGCAGTGGAGGATGGCCCAAGTGCTTGGGCCCTGCACCCCATGGGAGACCAGGGGAAGCACCTGGCTCCTGCCATTGGATCAGCTTGGTGTGCCGGCTGCAGCGCGGCGGCCGGTGGCGGCCATTGGAGGGTGAACCAATGGCAAAAGGAAAACCTTTCTCTCTGTCTCTCTCTCACTGTCCACTCTGCCTGTCAAAAAATAAAAATAAAATAAAAAATAAAAAAAGGATTAAGGAAAAGAGGGATGAACAAGCCAAGTAGAAAATTTTTAGGTCCTATTATTCTATACAATGCTACTACAGTGAACACATGTCACTGTATGTTTTTCCAAATCCAGAGTATAAAGGCTCTTCAAAATGTCCAAGGAAAATACATATTGTGAAAAAAAAAGCACAGATTTCAACTTCTTTTGCAAAATACACTTATCTTTCAATTCCATCTTTTTGCAAACTTTTTGCAGACCCACAGTGTAACACCAAAAGTGAGCTCTAACGCAAACTATGGGCACTGAGTGATAATGTTTCAATATAAATTCATCAACTTTAAAACATGTGCCACTGTGGTGCAGGATTTTGAGCGTGAGGAAGGCTGTACATGTGCCAGAACAGGGGACATACTATGAACTATGTGGCTTTTGCTTCATTTTGTTGTGACTCTAACTCTAGTCCAAAAAAGGACAACTGCTATAAACACACAATTCAAAAAAAAGAAACTCAGATTCCAAAAATAAAGAAAAACACATTTCACTTGGTAAACTAAAATGAAATACTGGGTTTTTGTTTTTGTTTTCTTAGAGAAGCAAACTATTCAAGTGTTAACAAGGGTTCGAAGTGGTGAGCTTTCATATACTGCCAGATGGAATGTAAACTGATACAACCACCTGGGAGAACAATCTGATGGTACTCTATAAATGAAAGCACAGCAATTCTTTCAGCTTCCAGGAAAATACCGAACAGAAAATCTTGTGCACGTGTATAGAACTAGTTAAGAAAATACGCACACAGCAATGGCAGTAACATGTCTCATTTATGGATATTTACAGAGATACATGTGTTTATGTATTTTTTAAAGTAGTGAAGGGATACACACTACAAATGAGACTCATCAAGTTATTCCTACTTTAAAGTTTAGCAAAATGGTGATGTAGCAGGAAGGCCAGTGATGCTGGCATCCCATAATGGCACCGGTTCCTGTCCTGCCTCTCCCTATGTTCCCCAGCTCATGTATGAGACACAGTCCGGGAAGAACATTCACTCGTGTGGTCCAGCCTTGAGCTTAGGTGCTGGTGTCAGCAAGGAGGACTGGATGCTCCATAGCTACCCCACCAAAAAAAATGTTTGCGCTTTCAACACGGAGGGGTGGGGAAGATTCCTGTTGAAACATTTGCGCTAACAGTACAACAATCTAAATACACATTAACAGGGCTGGCATAGTGGCACAGCTCCCTGCTAATGATCCTGGGAAAGCAGTGGAAGATGGCCAACTCCTTGGACCCCTGCCACCCTTGTGGGAGATCAAGACAGAGGTCCAGACTCCTGGCTTTGGCCTGGCCCAGCCCTGGCAACTGCAGCCATCTGGGGAATGAATCAGTGGCTGGAAGGTCTGTTTCTCCCCCTCTCTGTAACTCTTTCAAATAAATAAATAAATCTTTAAAAAAAAAAAAAAAGCCCATTAACAGGGAAATATGGTGTGAATTAACAGTACATCTGTACTCTGAATTACTATGAAAAGCTTACATGAGGGGCTGCCATTGTGGCACATGGGTTAGGCCGCACCTGCATTGCCAGCATCCCATACAGGTGCTAGTTCAAGTTCCTGCTGCTCTGCTTCCTAGCCAGCTCCCTACTGGAGCACCTGGGAAAGCAGCAGAGGATGGCCCAAGTGTCCGGGGCCCTACCACCCTGTGGGAGTCCCAGAAGAAGCTCCTGGTTTCAGTGAGGCCGGGCTGCTGCAATCATCTGGGGAGTGAACCAGCAGAAAGAAGGTATTTCTGTCTCCTCCCCCTTTCTCTAACTCTGCCTTTCAAATTAAAAAAGAAAAGTTTAGAAGAATAAAGCGTAGGGCCAGTGTCATGGTGCAGGGGGTTAAGCTGCCTCTTTCGACATCAGCATCCTGTACTGGGAGCACACGTTTCAGTTCCAGCTGCCCTACTTCTGATCCAGCTCCCTGCTAACGTGCCTGGGAAAACAGAAGATGGTCCAAATGCTTGGGACCCTCCCAGCAGCCCACGTGGGAGATGCAGAAGGAGCTCTGGGCTCCTGGCTTCAGCCTAGCCCAGTCCCAGCTGTTGCAACCGCGTGGGTAGTGAATCAGAAAATCAAACAGCTCTTTC
This sequence comes from Oryctolagus cuniculus, assembly GCF_051225735.1. Taxonomy (NCBI): domain Eukaryota; kingdom Metazoa; phylum Chordata; class Mammalia; order Lagomorpha; family Leporidae; genus Oryctolagus; species Oryctolagus cuniculus. Next base: position 23,473,554 of record NC_142878.1, on the reverse strand, counting down.
CCTCTTTGTCATTACCTCTCCTGGTTACTCCGCCTTTCAAATAAATAAAATCTTTAAAAAGTTTGTATGTGTATGTACATAGCACATGGAAAAATTTCCAAACCTCATTGTATAAAGGAAACAAAATGATCCTATTACACCTCAAATCTAATACACACACACACACACACACACACATGAATATATTAATGATTTAAATTAAAACACAGAAAAACACCAAACTGCCAACAACGGTGACCTATGGTAGGGAAATTTACCATGTATGTATGTCTATATTGCCTGATGCTTTTACAACTCTGTATGTTCATGGATGTGTAATATAAAAACTACAGCACAGGGGCCAGTGCTGTGGCCTAGCAGGTAAAAGCTGCCACCTGCGGTGCTAGCATCTCATATGCATGCCAGTTCGAGTCCCAGCTGCTCCACTACTGATCCAGCTTTCTGCTAGGGTCTAGGAAAGCAGTAGAAGACAGCCGAAGTCCTTGGGCCCCTGTACCCATGTGGAGACTTGCAAGAAGTTCCTGTCTCCTGGCTTCAGATCAGTACAGTTCTGGCCATTCAGGAAGTGAACCAGCGGATCTCTACCTCTCTCTAACTCTGCCTTTCATAAATAAATAAATAAATGAATAAATAAATCTTTAAAAAAAAAAACTATGGCATAAAAAGCTGCATTTCTTCTACTTAGAATTAAATCATGAAAAGTCATTAAGAATATCTTTAATCAAGAATTTTTTTAAAGAAGGAATATGATAGCCCTGTCCTACTGGTAATGACAACAGTTCACATTTTCCCTGATAGCTGAATACTTCCTGTCATACCGACCTAACTGGGTCAGCCAAAAGTAATCCACATCTCATTTCAGAAAGCATAAATAGAATTACTACAAGGGTGCTCAAACTGGAGACTGGGTAAGGAAGACAACACTCATAGTCATTTCCTCAGAAGCTGTGTCAGGGCTTCAATGAAGGGAAGTGACACAATCCGTCTGATTCACTAAAATCAAATAGTGGCTTACATGAAGGAAGTCCTGCAAAAAGCCATAGGCCTCTAAAATCCTCATAATGCTCATTCCCCTCCCGTATTCACACAAATAAAGTCATCAGAATAAGGTATTACATAACAATAAACACATGTAAAATAAATATAAACTACATAAATGTAAGGGAAAATCGCTCCTAGATTCTTCCTGTTCCACCTTAACACTTCTTTATCTTAAATTTATATATAAAAAAGTGGAAAATTCACGAAGACATACACACTTACGTGGCTCACTCCAATCTCCACCCCCTAGGATAAGCTAAATGCCAAGCACCAGTCGTATTTACATCAGTGACTTGTACTTTAATGAAGAAATGAGCAAATACTCACTGAAAGTCTTACAGATGTCAGACACAGCTTTGAAGACTCTATCAGAGAAATTCACCTTCACCTTCACATACTTCATGTTGGGCAGCTGCAGGCGGAGCAGTTTGTGCTGGGGGGTGAACTGAAGCTTGGCATCTGCCTGAATGCCATACTTATCCAGGGTCCAGTGTGTCTTAAGCAGCCAAGTTCTCTTCTTTTCCCACCAGAGAGCATGGTCAGACCAATCCTTTTTTACATCTAAAAATCCAACAAACAAGATGAACCATTAAAAATTACCAGGATTAACTTAAGAGAATTTAAAAGTAGATTGAATACTTAATGATTATTAAATAAATTAACTAAACATTAAATATCTGTTCCATGATAGGGACAAAAGAAATACTAAGAGCTGAGAAAGCATATAATGCTAATCAAGTCAAGCTCAAACTGGGACAGATAAGTGACAAAGTGCTCTGTTACCAGTGAACAAAAGAATGCTGGCAGCTAGAGTGAGAAGGATCAATAATAACTGCAGGCGGCAGGTTCTGGGCTCAGCCTAGACGAACGGACAGTAACAATCTGGGTAACGGAGGTGAAAAGGCTTGTAGTTTGTGAGGCTGCAGAAGTATGTGAAGGTATGTAAAGGGAGGGGAAATGTGGAGAACCAACGCGAACAAAAGCCAATATCCTAGTTGAAGAGGAGCAGCGTGGGAAAGGTACTATCTCCAAGGAACCCTCTATTCCCAAGAGAAAGCTCTAAAACCAAACAAAACCCCTACATGCCAACCACATGCACTTTCTGAAGTACGTCCCAAGAGAAGCGATTCACAACGTCCTATTGTTGGGGCACAGCAGATAAAGCCACTGCCTGCAATGCTGGCATCCCATATCAGCGCCAGTTTGTGTCCTGTTGTTCCGTTTCTAATTCAGCTCCCTGCTAATGGCCTGGCAAACAGCAGAAGAGGCCCAAGTGGTTGGGACACTGCAACCCATATGGAAGACCTGGAAGAAGTTCCAGACTTCAGCTTGGCCCAGCCCTGGCCATTGTAGCCATCTGAGGAATGAACAGCAGATGGAAGAACTTGTCTCTCTAACTATGCCTCACTCTAACTATGCAAATAAATCAATCTTAAAAAAAAAAAAAAGTCGAACTGTCCATCTTTTCCCGCTTTAACATATTTTGCAACAAGTATTAGACAACACGCAAGCAAACTAAAATAAACCAAATATGAAAAGAACATAAATTACACAAGATCTGGCTATTCCTATATAAGGCAGACGCTAACATTACACATGCAGCAATAAAGATCTAGCTTCAGCTAACTTTCAAAGTAGCAATAAAAGTAAAGGCTTTCTGGCTCAATTATATGTTAAATTTATTAAGTACCAAAAAAGGGCCGGCGCCGCGGTTCACTAGGCTAATCCTCCGCCTAGCGGCGCCGGCACACCGGGTTCTAGTCCCGGTCGGGGAGCCGGATTCTGTCCCGGTTGCCCCTCTTCCGGGCCAGCCCTCTGCTGTGGCCAGGGAGTGCAGTGGAGGATGGCCCAAGTGCTTGGGCCCTGCACCCCATGGGAGACCAGGAGAAGCACCTGGCTCCTGGCTCCTGCCATCGGATCAGCGCGGTGCGCCATCCGCAGCGCACTGGCCGCGGCGGCCATTGGAGGGTGAACCAACGGCAAAAGAAGACCTTTCTCTCTGTCTCTCTCTCACTGTCCACTCTGCCTGTCAAAAAAAAAAAAAAAAAAAAAAAAAAAAAAAAAAAAAAAAAGTACCAAAAAAGGGAGAAGTGGTATTTCCAAAAAAGAACAATGGCTTAACAAAGTCTTCCAGGGGAAGAAAAAAGACCTGAGAGAAAACCATATCGCAAATAAAGACTATCATACTTTTTATACGAACTTATGTTTAATACAGTTTTAAAAAGAGCTTATTAACTTTAAGACATTAATCTGTAACTTAAACACACACACACACACACACACACACAAATGGTTTACCAAGTAAAAGTCAAATTCCCACAGGCATTGTTTCTTTGCCTTTCAAATAAAATGAAAATTAAAAAATTTTAAAAATTGTTAAAGGAGAAGGTCAGGGTATCTTCCCCCGTCTTTGGTTTAGGGTTGCTCCACAGCCACTAAACTTCTAGCACTTCTGAGCTGCCTGCCAGAGACTGGACTGGCTCTCCCGCGCTGAGGCAGAACAGGCCGAGAGATGCCCATGCTTGAGCAGAAGCTGACAGATGTGGGGCTCTGCGCGCCACAGCTGCAGTGGAGCAGCGGTTGAGAAAAGGGTCTCGACAGCACCTGTTACAAACCTGAAAGATTGCACAGTGGCAGGATAGCAAAATCCACGCTATAAAGGCATAATAAATGACAGACTCAATCACTGTGGTCCAGCAGCAGGTGCTAAAACACAAAGGACAAAGACCAACCTGCCAGAGCTCTTTGGAGTACATGTGACAGATAAGCTTTAATAAAGAGCCCGTTTGGGGGCCAGCGTTATAGCGTAGTAGGTTAATCCTCTGCCTGAGCACCAGTTCCAGTCCCGGTTGCTCCTCTTCTGATCCAGCTCTCTGCTATGGCCTGGGAAAGCAGGGGAAGATGGTCCAAGTCCTTAGGTCCCTGCCCCAGCACAGGAGACCTGGAAGAGGCTCCTGGCTTCGGATTGGCACAGCTCCAGCTGTTGCGGCCATCTGGGGAGTGAACCAGCAGATGGAAGACCTCTTTCTATCTCTCTCTCTCTCCCTGTAACTGCCTGTAACTCTACCTCTCAAATTAAAAAAAAAATTTTTTAATTTAAAAAAAAAAAGAGCCAATTTGCCACAAGCACATTAACAGCAATGTGCTGTGTGTGAAAGGACTATTGGCCAAAAATTGGACTTCAAGTCAAAATTATGTAACTGGACCCTTGTTACTACAAGAAAGGAGTTGGCAAAGAGTGACTCAGGACCAAATCCTGTCTTTTGTCTTTGTATGACCCTCTAGGTAATAACAGTTTTTTATATTTTTCAGTGGTTGGGGATAGTGGGAATCAAAACTTCATATAACTTCTGCATAAAATCCAAATTTGTACATAAATATTCTATGGGGTGTGGTCACAATCACCCAGACCCATCTGTGTTTGTGACTGCTTCTACACTACATCAGAGTAGTGTACTCTTGCCAGAGACCTCAAGGTCCACAAACTCCCAAGTGTCAAGTACCTGGATTTTTACAAAATGACTCTGCAGGCCCCTGCTGCAAGCAATGTCATCTTAAGACTTCACCAGGTAATCGTGCAGTAAAATCTCAACTGTCCAGCCATTAAGTCTCAAACTCTGACCTCAGAAACACGTACCTCCCCTGATGTCTGTCTTTCCCTTCAAAACCTGAGCCTCCCCATCAGTTCCACATGTTTTTCAATGAAGGATCAGCTCACTTGCACCCAGCTAGAACACACAGGCAGGAAGGGCACAGGGCTCAAAGACTGTGTACTAGATGCCCTACAGGTGGTTGTATGCCCAAAAGTTAGGAAGCTCTCCTGCCGACTAGCAACACAGCTAAGACCAGGCTTTTTACTCAGAGAAATAACAGCCAAGTAACAATATGGGGGGATTACACAAGATAAAAGCAGAAACAGACACCAGAAAAATCCCAGAAAGCAAGTAGCCCTCATGCCAAAAGACACAAACCAAAAACATTCTGATGGCAAAGTGAAAGATTATGCTGGGGGCCAGCATGCCATAGCAGGTAAAGCTGCCACCAGTGTGCCAACATCCTATATGGAAACCGGTTCAATTTCTGGGAGCTCCACTTCTGATCCAGCTCCCTGCTAATGGCCTGGGAAATGCACTAGTGCTTGGGCCCCTGCCACCCTCGCTGGAGACCTGGATGAAGCTCCTGGCTTCAGCTATCTGAGGAGTAAACCAGCAGATGGGAGAAGCTCTCTATCTCCCCCTCTCTCTGTAACTCTTCCAAGTAAATAAATAAATCAAAAAAAAAAAATACAAAACAAAACAAAACAAAAAAACAAAGATTATGCCAAACTATGGACAGATTGGATTGTGGGAGCTTGTGATACACGAAGGCACTTGAAGAAATGTGAAGAAAATGGAATTAAAAGGCAAGTTGGGGCCAGCGCTGTGGTGTAGCGGATAAGGCCACCACCTACAGTGCCAGCATCCCATATGGTGCCGGTTTCGAGTCCCTGCTGCTCCACTTCTGATCCAGTTCTCTGCTATGGCCTGGGAAAGCAGTAGAAAATGGCCCAAGTCCTTGGGCCCCCCCACACCCACATTGGAGACCTAGAAGTTGTTTCTGGATCCCAGCTTTGCAGCACAACTCCAGCCAGGAGTTACGGGTATCTGGGGGAGTGAACCAGTGGATGGAAGACTTCTCTGTCTCTCCCTCTGTCTGTAACTCTACCTCTCAAACAAATAAGTATTAAAAAAAAAAAGTAGGTTTATTTTATGCAAAAGTATTTTAAATCCATGCACTGTAGGAATCTTCAAAAAGTTCACAGACAATGCATATCACAACAAACTATGTAAGGCCTTCAAATGTTTCACATGAAAATAAACTTTTTAAATTCCATTTTCCATGAGTTTTTTGAAGTACCTTCCTATGTTCACAAAGATTTTTGGTACCGTACTTAAGACTCAGCACACTACCAACCTAGCCAGCATTAATTTTAGAAGAAGCACTACTACACAGCATGAACTTTGAATAGTGCCTGTAAAAACAGTCAACTCAACAAACAGCTATTCCATACACCTACTATGCACAAAGAGGCACACTATTCTAGCACTAAGGCTATTTTGGTTTGTGGAGAGGTATCTAAACATGTTCCTTGTGGAGGGATGAAGGATGGCTTCTCCTACTCCATCACCTTGGTGCTTTCTCTCAAACCAAATTATGTCAGAAGCTGGGAAAGTGTTTCTGGTGGCCAGTTTTAGACAGGGGTGATTGATATTTCAAAATCATTACTGAAAATTTTGAAAACTACAGTGATGGGATATGCAAGACTGAAAACCACAGAGTGTGCGCAAGAAGTTTGTGTGACAGTAGAAATGATGAATGCGGGCTTAACTAACCATGGCTGGGTGATAAGAAGTAGAGAAAAGGGGGCCCGCACTGTGGCAGAGCAGGTGAAGCTGCAATTGCAGTGCTGGCATCCCATACGGGCACCAGTTCACAACCTGCTGGCTCTCCTTCCGCATCAGCTCCCTGCTGTGGCCTGGGAAAGCAGTGGAAGATGGTCCAAGTGCTTGGGCCCCTGCACCCACATGAGAGACCAGGAAGAAGCTGCTGGCTTCAGCCTGGCCCAGCCCTGGCCATTACAGCCACTTGGGGAGTGAACCAGCTGATGGAAGATCACTCCGTCAAGAGAGAGGTCATAAGGGAGAGGTCTCTTCCTCTCCTTCTGTAACTCTTTCAAATAAATAAATAAATAAATCTTACCAAAAATATTAGACAACTGAATGCAGGACGCATGTGCAGGCACCCAGAAATAGCCTGACGCTTGCCACGGTAGGAGTTAGCAAGTATCACCAGAGCACTCATTCATCAGCATTACACCACCACTCAAAAAGGAGATCAAGCTCAAAACACACTCCAACAGTCAATTTTCCCAAAGTCATGATTTCTAGTTCTCCTCCAGGTACAGTACAAACTTCCTTTATCTGATAGACTGGGCTTTAAATTTTTTTGATTTTAGAGTTTTAGAAGCAACCACCCACAAATACAAGCTTTCTTGGAGTGAAAGAGTAAGGAAGAAAAAACTATTCTATTAGAAAGATAGCTTATTTTCCTTATTTGAGAAAAGATCTCATGATTTATGAGTAACTTTGGCATCTTTCATAATTCTTCGGGAATCAAGAAATACTTAGCTAAGTTCTTACTTTTATATTAAATTTTAATAAAACCCATTAATTCTTTAAAACATTGTGCCAGGATTCTGCTAAGAATTATTCCTGTGCCTCTTATTTTACCAATCTAAATTGCACAGTACTTATGTTGCACATAATATTTGATAGGCATTCAAACTCAAATCATGAAAATTGCAAATTGCTAAAACATTATTATTTTAAAGATTTAATTTATGTATTTGAGAGGCAGAGTTACAGACAGTGAGAAGGAGAGACAGAGAGAAAGGTCTTCCATCCACCAGTTCACTCCCCAAAGGCTGCAATGGCCGGAGCTGGGCGTATCTGAAGCCAGGAGCCCGGAGCCTCCTCCAGGTCTCCCACACGGGTGCAGGGGCCCAAGCGTTTGAGCTATGTTCTCTTCTACTGCTTTCCCAGGTAACAGCAAAGAGCTGTATTGGAGAGGAGCAGCCAGGACTAGAACCAGTACCCAATGTGGGATGCCGGTGCCACAGGATTAACCTACTGTGCCACAGCACCAGCCCCCAATTGCTAAAACATTATAACTGAATTAAGCAAGATTCCCTCCATCAAGAGAAACAGGATGCTCCTCAAATTCAGGGAGAGGCTGTATATTTACTTTACAAATATACTGTCTGTGGGGCTGGTACTGTGGTGTAGCAGGTAGAGATGCCACCAACCATGGCCCAGGATCTCTTATGGGCACTGTTCAATTCCTCGTACTTTACTTCACAGATCTAGCTCCCTGCTAAGCTGCCTGGGAAAGCAGCAGAGACTGGCCTACTGCACCCATGTGGGTAATGTGGAAGAAGCTACTGGCTCAAAGGTGTGGGCCATCTTCTTTTTTAAAGATTTATTTTATTTATTTTAAAGACAGAATTACAGAGAGAGGTAGAGACAGAGAGAGAGGTCTTCCATCTGCTGGTTCACTCCCCAGATGACTCAACAGCCAGAGCTGAGCTGATCCAAAGCCAGGAGCCAGGAACTTCCTCTGGGTTTCCCCCAGGAATACAGGGACCCAAGGACTTGGGCCTCTTTCATTGCTTTCCCAGGCCATAGCAGAAAGCTGGATAGTAGGTGGAGCAGCTAGGACGCAAACTGACTCCCATACGGGATGCTGGCACTGTAGACCGGGGTTTTTAACTCACTGCGCCACAGCACTGCTCCATAACTACATTTTTTTATTTTTTTATTTTTATTTATTTTTTGACAGGCAGAATGGACAGTGAGAGAGAGACAGAGAGAAAGGTCTTCCTTTGCCGTTGGTTCACCCTCCAATGGCCGCTGCGGCCCGTGCGCTGCGGCCGGCGCACCGCGCTGATCCGATGGCAGGAGCCAGATACTTCTCCTGGTCTCCCGTGGAGTGCAGGGCCCAAGCACCTGGGCCATCCTCCACTGCACTCCCTGGCCAGAGCAGAGAGCTGGCCTGGAAGAGGGGCAACCGGGACAGAATCCAGCGCCCCGACCGGGACTAGAACCCGGTGTGCCGGCGCCGCAAGGCAGAGGATTAGCCTAGTGAGCCGTGGCCCTGGCTCCATAACTACATTTTAAAAATAATTATTTCCAGGGCTGGTGTTGTGGCACAGTGGGTTTGGCCACCACCTGTAGCGCCGACACCCCATACAGGCACAGTTTGTGTCCTGGCTGCTCTACGTCCAACGAAGTTCCCCGCCAATGGCCTTGGAAAACAGTGGAAAATGTCCCAAGGGCTTGGACTCCTGTACCATATGGAGACCAGGCTCCTGGCTTTGGCCTGGCCCAGCCCCAACCATCATAGCCATTTGGGGAGCGAACCAGAAAATGGAAGATTTCTCACTGTCTCTTGTTTTCTCTTTAACTCTGCCTTTCAAATAAATAAATAAATCTTTAAAACAAAACAAACAAATATTTCTGAGGTGGTCGTGATGGCAAAGCAGATTAAACCACTACCTGGGACACCAGCATTCTGTACTGGAGAGCCTGTGTTCCAGTCCTGCATCTACTTCCAATGCAGCTTTTCATTCATGTGCCTGGAAGACAGAGATGAGGACCCCAGGGACTGGGTTCCTGCCACCCATATGGGAGACCAGATGGATAGAGCTCCTGACTCTTGGCTTTGGCCCGGACCAGCCCCTGCTGTTGCGGGCTATTCCAGCTGCTGGAAAAAATCTGTTTCTCCCTCTGCCTTTCAAATAAATGAATAAAACAAGTTTCTCTTAAAAAAAAAAAAAAAAAAAAGGATCTCTTATTGGTAAGCATTTAGAAGGAAGAATTGGTTAGATGTTACTTTTAAGTGGCTTGAATTTCTGCTTCCAAATGTTTTAGGTATACATTTATCTAAGATTCATTCAGGGCCAGCGCTGCGACTCACTTGGCTAATCCTCCACCTGCAGCGCTGGCACTCTGGGTTCTAGTCCCAGTTGGGGCATCGGATTCTATCCCGGTTGCTCCTCTTCCAGGCCAGCTCTCTGCTGTGGCCTGGGAAGGCAGTGGAGGATGGCCCAAGTGCTTGGGCCCTGCACCCGCATGGGAGACCAGGAGGAAGCACCTGGCTCCTGGCTTCACACTGGCACAGTGCACCGGCCGCAAGGCTCTGGCCTTAGCAGCCATTTGGGGGGTGAACCAATGGAAAAGGAAGACCTTTCTCTCTCTCTTACTGTCTAACTCTGCCTGTCAAAAGAAAAAAAAAAGATTCATTCAGATGAGAAATGCAAAATTTGTTCAGCATTCTCAAGCTTCTATAAATCAGACACAAAGTTCATATTATGTAATACATAATAGATATAATATATAGTAATATATATAGTAAAAAGGTATATGTCCCCAGTTTCCATGTACTTACACATCAAAATGAAGTTTCCTGTCAAAGATTACCTAATGTAATATAAATGTTGTGTCTGATTTATAGAAGTTTGAGATATATATGCATATACAGTATGACATATATATGTAGTATATATTTAGTACATACATACGTAGTATATATACATATACTATTTTCATTTCACTTGAAAAAGATACAGATTGATCTTCCACCTGCTGCTTCACTCCCTAAATGCCTGCAGCAGCCAAGGCTTGACCAGGCCACACACCAAGGAGCCCAGAACTCAATATGGGTCTCCCACATGGATAGCAGGAACCCAACTACTTGAGACATCATCTGTTGCCTCCCAGGGTGGACATCAGTAGGAACCTGGATCAGAAGCAGAAGAGCCAGGGCTCAAATCCGACATTCTGATATGCAATGCAGGCAAAGCAGCATCTTACCCACTGTGCCAAATGCTTTGTTTTTGCTCTGTGTGTGTATCTATGTATTCTGCTAACTGAAGTATTGTTATTTCTGCTGTTTCCTTTGTTTTAGGATCCTCTTGAACTCAAGTAAGATAATATAACTATTACCATATTCAAAAGTTTAGCTATGGGGTCGGAGCTGTGGCAACAGCGGGAAAAGCTGCTGCCTGCAGTACCAGCATCCCATATTTGTACCGGTTCGAGTCCTGGCTGTTCCTCTTCCGATGCAGCTCTCTGCTATGGCCTGGGAAAGCAGTAGAAGATGGCCCAAGTCCTTGGGCCCCTATACCTGTGTCAGAGTCCTGGAGGAGGCTCCTGGCTCCTAGCTTTGAATCGGTTCAGTTCCAACCATTGTGGCCAATTGGGGAGTGAACCAGCAGATAAAAGACCTCTCTCTCTGCCTCTCCTTCTTTCTCTGTGTAATTCTGACTTTCAAATAAATAAATAAATCTTTAAAAAGAAAAAAAAAAGCTTACCTTGTCTTTACTAATCATAAAGCATACTACTTACCAATCCTACTGTGCTGGTAACAATACTGCTTGGCAATTGTTCTAACAAACACTACCATAAGCAAGCCATGCAAACTGACCGACCAGGGAGCTTTATCAAAGGCTTCCGTCTTCCATTTACCTACTCACTCCTCTTTCAACTTTTAGCACTCTCTCCCTCTCACTTCACAGCCAGATAGTAAAACAATTGCCCTAAGTTTACAATCAACAGGTCCACGACACAATGGGCCAATCCTACTATGCTTCTAACCATCACTATACATTGATCTTAACAACCTTCTTTGAATTTCTCAGAATCCTCTGACCTCAACAGATAATGAGGTACTCCACTGACAAAAAATATACAGCAGCCAACAGACTGAACTGCATTTACTTTCATGTCAGCCTAACACACAAGCCTTCTCGGATGTGTACTCAGATGAGCTTCCTTACGTAGTGATGAAAGAAGCCTCTCTTCCTCTCTATCGAAAACCCACTCTACTACCCACGTTCCGTGGCCCTTCCCGTCTCCTAGTAACCACGTCCTGTCCTTACACTACCTCTCTAGGCACCTCATCCACTCCCCAGCTCCAACACCCTCATTTATTTCTAGCCTCAGTTTCTGCTCAGAGTGACAGGTGTGTATCTACTGCTTGTCTCACGTCTCCGCCTGGTTCTATCACAGCTATCTCAAAGCAGCTCAAACAACAGCTTGTCCTACGCTTCCTGCTACTCACTAGGATCACAATCAATCAGTTTGCTCAGTCCCGGAATCTAAAGTCACTTTCTCTCACTCCCAACATGTACCAGCAAACTCTGTCAATTCCACTTCTGAAAACCTCCCCCTCATTTTCCACCATCAGGGCTCTAGTTCATCCTACCTTCACTGCTTCCACTGACCATTACAGCAGCTCCCAATGGTCCTCCTTGGTTCCATCCAGCACTTTCCAGAGAACAGTCTGAGTGGTCTACTCAGCACTTTCTAATCATGCCTCTGCTGAAAATTCTTTTTAACAGCTTCCAGCTGTACTTAAACAAAACCCAAGTGCCTCACTACTGTCTACAAAGCCTCACACCACATGGCCTTTTCACCATCTAAACCCATCCCGTGCTACCCATGCTTCCTCTGTAGCCTTTGTTTCAGTTCTGAGATCTGTCTGGTAAGTAAGCTCATCTCAGCCTCAGTGCCCTTACTCGTGCTGTCTCCCTCTCACCCTTCAGATGTTAGCTTCAAGTCCATGTTCTAAGAGAAGCCCTTCGTAACTGCCCTACCTAAAATGACCCTCCAGTGTTGTGTCATCCATTACTCACTACTTCAGTACACTGTGAGAGCAGTTACAAAAATGTGTACTCAGGGGCAGGCGATAGATGGCCCACGTGCTTTGGGCCCCTGCCACACACGTGGGAGACCTGGATGAAGCTCCTGGCTCCTGACTTTGGCCTGGCCCAGCCCTGACTGTTGTGGCCACCTGGGGAGTGAACCAGCCAATGGAAGGTTCCTCTCCCTGTCTCTCTCTCTCCCTCTTAAAAAAATATATATATATAAAACAACAAAAAAACAATGAATTCCTTTGCTCAAGACAATACAAACTGCACAAAATGCTTACATTTCAAAAGTTCAGTTTTAACTCTTAGGATTCAGATTCACCATGGAGAAACATTGTAAATAACAGTTGGGTTCCAAACCAGACTATAAGTTATCTACCCCAATAGAACCCAAAGTATATAACTGGCAATAATACACTATACTCATCATAATAAGGGTCTCTGTAGGATTTACATGGAATATTTCAACCTGAGATGTAAGATATAACTGCCAGGGGGGTGGCGCTATGGCATAGTAGGTTTGGCCTCTACCTGCAGTGCCCACATCCCATATGGGTGCTGGTAGTGACTGCTCCACCTTCAATCCAGATCCCTGCTGATGGCTTAGGAGAGCAGTGAAGGATGGCCCAGGTGCTCGGGCCCCTGCATACACGTGGGAGACCTAGAAGCTCCTGGCTCCTGGCTTCAGATCGGCCCAGCTTCAGCCACTGCAGCCACCTGGGGAGTGAACCATCAGATGGAGTGTCTGAGAGTGTCTCTCACTCTCTCTGTAATTCTGCCTCTCAATTAAATAAATAAATAAATCTTTTAAGGAAAAAAAAAAAAGAATATTAGCAGGCAGCGCCTATGGAGTGTGGATCGCAAAGGGATGAAAGGGAATGTTGCTGGTCAGTTGTGAGGAAGACAAGCTTTCCTGCTAAATAAGGAATCTTTCCACAAACTCCAGGAATTAACCTACTTCCTCTTTCCCTGATACAATTTGTTGCCTTAGCGAGAGTTTCTTTCCTGTTCTAGGTTAATGACAACGGAAGAGTTTTTAGCTTGCTTTCCTTTTCCATTTCTGAAGCAAATACATAAATCTCCTGATGTTTATAGTGATACTGCCAATAATGTATGAAGACTGCAAGTAAAATTAATGTTTAAATTGATTTTTAAAATGACCTCTATTCTTACTGAATTGTAAAGGACATTAATCTCAGCATTCAATCATATCATCTTTCGTCCTTACTCTCAACTCCTTAGGCTCCTCTCCTCCCAAACTCCTCTTTCAGTTCTCGACATGAGGACCGTGGAGCTGCCCCTGCACTCGGCCTTTTCTTTCAGGATGTACCCTTTTGTTGTCAGACTTTCAAAAATGGAAACAGGAGGCAACTGGATAGAGTACCGCTCCTCAGTCAATATAATGAATTCCCAGGCACAAAGTGAGGAAATGAAATTAAAAAATCAGTAAGATATTCACTTGAGAGGCATCTATAGTCCAAATGAGAGACAGACAAGGAAAATAAGCCGAAAACATTAAAGTTCAAAAATACCAGAGACAACCAGCCAACTTAAAAATGAAAGATGAAGGCCGGTGCCGCGGCTCACTAGGCTAATCCTCCACCTTGCGGCGCCGGCACACCGGGTTCTAGTCCCGGTCGGGGCGCCGGATTCTGTCCCGGTTGCCCCTCTTCCAGGCCAGCTCCCTGCTGTGGCCCGGGAGTGCAGTGGAGGATGGCCCAAGTGCTTGGGCCCTGAACCCCATGGGAGACCAGGAGAAGTATCTGGCTCCTGCCATCGGATCAGCGCGGTGCGCCGGCCACGGCGGCCATTGGAGGGTGAACCAATGGCAAAGGAAGACCTTTCTCTCTGTCTCTCTCTCTCTCACTGTCCACTCTGCCTGTCAAAAAAATAAATAAATAAATAAAAATAAAATAAAAAAAAATGAAAGATGAGGGTCTGAATAAGCATGCTTTACATGGGTCATAGAAAATTCCTGCTTCTCTTTCCTTCCCTGTCACTCTTTCAAATAAATATTTTAAAAAGTACTTATGATGGGGCTATGGAGAGAGAATTAAAAAGGGGAGGGTTTGGGGTCAGCACTGTAGCACAACAGGTCAAGCTGCTCCCCGTGATGAATGCAGGTTCCAGTCCCAGCTGCTCTACTTCTGATCTAGCTCCCTGCTAATGCACCTAGGAAAGCAGAAGAATATGGCCCAAGTATATCCTTGGGCCCCTGCCACCAATGTGGGGGACCAGGACAGGGCTGGCTCCTGGCTTCAGCCAGGCTCAGCCCTGGCCATTGTGGCCATTTGAGGAGTGAACCAGTGTATGGAAGATCTATAACTCTGTCTTTCAAATAAATAAACATAAATTTTTTTAAAAAGGTGTGTGTGTGTAAGTGGGGGGGAGTCTGGCATCAGAAAATTTACTATATTATTCTGGGGAGTATGGCTGGACCTAAGGCAGAAACTTTAGAAATCAAAGAGAAGGACATACCTTAGCTAGAACCATGGTCTCAATGACCTACTACAGACTAGGGAAGAAAGCTAGATGGTGGGTGGTGCCGGGGCTCACTAGGCTAATCCTCCACCTGGCGGCGCCGGCACACCGGGTTCTAGTCCCGCTCGGGGCGCCGGATTCTTTCCCGGTTGCCCCTCTTCCAGGCCAGCTCTCTGCTGTGCCCCGGGAAGGCAGTGGAGGATGGCCTGGGTACTTGGGCCCTGCACCCCATGGGAGACCAGGAGGAGCACCTGGCTCCTCCCTTCGGATCAGCGCGTTGCGCCAGCCGCATCGCGTGGGCCGTGGCGGCCACTGGAGGGTGAACCAACGGCAAAAGGATGACCTTTCTCTCTGTCTCTCTCTCTCTCACTATCCACTCTGCCTGTAAAAAAAAAAAAAAAAAAAAAAGCTAGATGGTGACAAAGCAAAACTAGGAAGTTCCTAGAGTGATAAATGGATGATAACCATGGCCTCCTAACATTTGTTAATCAATATTTATTATATCCCAGGCACTTACTATATTCTCATAAAAATGCTTAGAAAGTGCTATTATAATCCTTATTTCATAATGGAAAAAACAAAGGACAGAGAAGTCATAACTTGAACAAGGCTCACAAAGCTAATACAAAAGAGTCAGAATTTAAATGTAGACCAGCCTGATTTCAGAGTTGGCATTCTTCAACAACACTAATCAAGATAACGTTATCAAGAAGAGAAGTTCGAGATTTTTTTTAATTTGAGGACAAAGACTAGTATTTAAAGATTCATTTACAATTCACAGTACAATCCTACTGATTATCCTTCATAGGTCTAGTAGGGAACAACACAGGTATTTAGAGTGAGAAAAACCAGAGGTTTTCAATAAATTCACAGAAAATGAGTATTATGAAAAAATCATGTATGTAACTCAAAAAAATTATGCACTAAAATAAATCTACCTTTAATTTCTATTTTCCATGAATTTGCTTAAGATGAACTGGGTAAAAGAGCTTCTGATGTAAAGACTGGAAATACCAAGTCTTGCCAGGAAGACTAATGAGCCCTGGAGGTGAGAGATGCTTTAGCATCAGGACAGTGCTGCTCCTTCCCTTCCTTAAAGTGGCACCTGCCTTTCTACCTCTGGGCCACGTGACTCGACACAGGTTAGAGGGCTCCTGTGAGACAGATCACAAGCATGCCTCAAAGAAAAGGGCTATAGCAGATTGACAGGAGAATTCTGGAGAGAATTCTAACAAACTGTAAGTCCAACACCACCCAATCTCACTGCAACTTGCCTGGTTTGTCTTTCCCCGTCAGCATTATAGGGAAGACATCACATTTGTGAAAATAAAGAATCAAAAGTGTGTTTACAAATCAACCCAATCTAAATTCTTCCACTGAGGTTAAGTGACTTCCCTGAGGCCCAAAGCTCTTCAGAGGCCGGGCTGACACACCAGCACCCAGTTCTCAGACAGATCTAACTGGTCTGTCAACCAAACAGGTGGCCAGCATGAAGAACTGGTTGACAGACTAGCTTTCTGCGGGCCAGGCTCTGCCCGCAGGCACAGAGACTGCTACTGTTAGATGGAGCCATTTCATTTGTTTCCCAAGGGCTACAGTGAAAGTCACTCAAGCTATCATTTCTCTGTTCTGATACTATCCCTACATGGGGCCATCAATCTAGTAACAAACGATAATAATTTATTAACATATAAAGGATTCTACACTCCACGTATTATACTGGTGAAGTAACCAAGGTAGGTTATTCAGGCTGTTCCGGCTCAGAGTGTTGGAAGGAGGAGGTCCACACAATGGCACGGGCTCTGCTGTGGGGCCCACCAGGCTGCATTAGCTCATGGCAAGAGTGTGCAGGAACCCTCTCCTTAGACAGCCTCCACCCGTAAAACCTGATCCGAGCCCACCTCTAAACACCACTGTCAGATTAAGTCCCACCCCACACCAAGACTTTGGGGTCTACACTCTGGCAAACAGTTTCAGAGGACGAATTATATTCAAATAACAGTATACACTCAGCATTCCATCACCAAGAAGCTCATCAATCCAACTTACACCCAGAAAGACAAGATATTACACCTCAAGTTTAAGGAGCAGAGCATGGAAATCGTAATTCCACAGAGGAAGGGGCTGTAAAGGCGGCCCTGCCTGGAGCAAGCCAACACTACATAAGTCTCAGCATTTATTCAGAAAACAAAACGTGAAGGAGTGTTTTCATTAAGTGTGTCTTTAACTGATTTATAATGGCAACTACAGACCATAAAACTCAAAAAAGGTATGGTTAATAGCTATGTAAGTGTCTGAAGAGTGCATATGCCAATATGCAAAATCAAACTGACTTTTTAAAAATGTTTATTTTTATTTATTTGGAAGAGAGAAAAATAGAAACCTTCCACTCACTGGTTCATGTCCCAGAATGCAAATATCAATGCAAAAAAAATTATAAAACAATGTAACAACTTTTGGTTTATATCAGATTTACTTTCATATAAAATAAATGCATACTCTATTATTTTAAAATAATGGGAATACCTTCCAAATCATGTCTCTCTCTCTTGTTTAAGACTGCTCATTAGTAATCAGATTATTCTGCAAAGACAGACCAGAAGTAAATTTGTAAATTGATCTTATTCTAGAGGGACAACTGTTCCTTCCAGAACTATTCATTCTAATTGAATAGAATTTTCAACAGCACACTCTACCACATTATCATCTAGGACTTACAGTTTTTATAATATGGTTATCAGTATATATCAGACATACATTACTGACTTCCAAGAGCTGCGAAGAACAGAAAAAGAATGGGACCAGTGTGGCGCAGCAGATTAAGCCACTGCCTGTGATGTCAGCATCTCACATCAGAACACTAGTTAGAGTCCTAGCTGCTCTGCTTCTGATCCAGTTTCCTGCTAATGTACCCAGGAAAGCAGATGGGCCAAGTGCGTAGGCCCCTGCCACCCACATGGCAAACCAGGGTGGAGTTCCAGGCTCCTGGCTTTGGCCTGGCTCAGCCCCAGCTGTTGCACACATCTGGGGAGTCAACAAGCCAATGGATGATCTCTTTCTCTGTCTCTCCCTTTGTCACTATGCCTTGCAAATAAATAAAATAAAACTTAAACACAGGATAAGAATGCCTAGAAGTCCCCACTTTAACATCTGGTGAATCTCACTTTCTTACATGGATATATTAATCGACAGGATTTAATAAAAGGAAACATTAGCAATGAAGCATGAAAATATTTAATATCACTGTCCTCCACTCCACCTCTACCCAACATACCAAATCAAGGAAGACTATATTAAGACTAAAAAATAGTAATTGCATTAATTTAATCTTATCTTTGAAACTGGATGTTTCTGTTATATTTTACTTCTTCTCTCAGTTTTTCTTTGCATCCAAATACTATGGATTTTACCTCTTTTTTTTTTATAGTAGTAGGTACTCCATGTTTGTTTTTGTTAAGATTTATTTATTTATTTGAAAGTCAGAGTTGCACAGAGAGAGAAGGAGAGGCAGAGAAAGAGAAGCTTTCCATCCACTGGTTCAGTCCCCAAATTGTCACAACGGCCAGAGCTGTGCTGATCTGAAGTCAGGAGACAGGAGTTTCCTCTGGGCCTCTCGCGGGTGCAGGGGCCCAAGGACTTGGGCCATCTTCTACTGCTTTCCCAGGCCATAGCAGAGAGCTGGATCAGGAGTGCAGCAGCCAGGACTCGAACAGGCACCCATATGGGCTTTACCTGCTACGCCACACAGCGGCAGTCTTTTTTCTTTTCTTTTTTTTTTTTTTTAAGATTTAGTGCTTTATTTGAAAGGCAGAGTTACAGAGAGGCAGAGGCATATAGAGAGAGAAAAAGAGAAGCTTTCCATCCACTGGTTCAGTCCCCAAATTGTCACAACGGCCAGAGTGGGACCAATCTGATGCCAGGAGCTTCTTCTGGGTCTCCCACGCGGGTGCAGGGGCCCAAAGACTTGGGCCATCTACTGCTTTCCCAGGCCATGGCAGAGAGCAGGACTGGAGGTGGAGCATATGAGGGTGTACTCATATGAGGGTGCCGGCACTGCAGGTGGCAGCTTTAACCACCCTGCCACAGCTTCTAGCCCCTGGAATCTACCTCTTGAGCAGCTATTAATGTGTCCCTTTTTTTCTATTAACACTGCCTTAGTTCAGGTTCTCAACACTACTAGCCTACCCTAGTACAATTCCATTTTTCACCAACATTACAGAGTTACCTTTTTAAAAATAGTTTTTAAAAAAAAGTATTTGAAAGGGGAGAGAGAGACAGATGAATAGCTATAGCTCCCATTTGCCTGCAGAAGCCAAATGTGAGCCAGAAGCGGGTCTCCCTCAAGGGTGGCAGGTACTCAAGTACTTGAGCCATCATCTGCTGCCTCCCACAGTGCAATGAGCAGGAAGTTGAAATGGAAGCAGAGGTTGAACTTTGATTCTAATACGGGATGCTGGTCTCCCAAGCTGTGGCTTAACCTGCCCATTCAGCAGTTATCTTTTAAAATGCAGATCTGATCATTTTACCTGTCTACTGAAAAACTTTCCAAGTTTGGGGCAGGAATTTGGGGCAGGGGTTAAGACACCCACATCCCGTATCAGAGGCCCTAGGTTTCAGTTTTCTCTCCCCCTCTCTCTGTATGTGCATATGTCTGCCTTGTAAATCAGCAAAATAAAATAAATTTTAAACAAGAAAAACCTTTCCAAGTCTCACTGTTGATATGTCATGTAACTCCTTAATAGGATTCACAAATCTTAATCATTTGTGCCTCCAGTTACCTCTGTCTACGGGTTCCCACCATCCCTGAATGCAGCTTTACACTCTAAATTTGTAGAACAAACTGGTGTTTCTGGTCTCTGTGATTGGATACTTTCCTTTCTCCCTTTATCAAACCAACAAAACCCAACACAAGACCCAGCTGAAACATTATCATCTGAGTCTTTGCCGACCCTCTTGCCCAAGCAGCTAAGCACATCCTAACACTCCAAAGAGTGTCACACTTCATTTAGTTCTATGCAACAACCTTTCCCGCTAGACGAAGGGTCTTTTATTATTGTATTCATTCTTTACCTCAAAGGCAGAGCCAAAGTCCTGGCACAAGGAATGAAGCAATAGATGTAATACACAGGCAACATGTAAAGCAATTGAAACAATGAATTGAAAAATTGTAATTGTCCCACACATTTTTATAAGATATCAGGAACTTTTAACTATCGGTCAGAAATGCATAAACAGAAATGAGAAACTAGCAAAAACTGGAAGTTAAAAACCCGTCCAGCTCTCTGCTGTGGCCCAGGAGTGCAGTGGAGGATGGCCCAAGTGCTTGGGCCCTGCACCCCATGGGAGACCAGGAGAAGCACCTGGCTCCTGCCTTCGGATCAGCGTGATGCGCTAGCTGCAGCGCGGCGGCCGTGGCGGCCATTGGAGGGTGAACCAACGGCAAAGGAAGACCTTTCTCTCTCTCTCACTGTCCACTCTGCCTTAAAAAAAGAAAAAATTTAAAACACTGATAAGTTTTTATAAAAGGTGTCTTTGAAAAACTCATCAAGAGTGTGTCTCGTAGTGTATGCCTCCCCCCCCCCGTTACGCCCTGGCAAGCTCTCCTAAGCGTGGATCAACTTCCCATATTTTAGCCAGTGTACTTTCAACGCCATCAAACATCTCTGAGAGCTCCAATATCCAATTTTGCAGCACCACTTCCTCTGGGAAGTCTTCAACCCTTCTGGCACACCACTTCCCTCATTTATATCAAGTTCACCTTCACCAGACTCCTCCAGCTGCATACACAGTGTTCCTCTAAAGGCAAAGGCATCCGTGTTCTCACAATGAGTTATTTCTTTAA
Source organism: Oryctolagus cuniculus (assembly GCF_051225735.1). NCBI lineage: Eukaryota > Metazoa > Chordata > Mammalia > Lagomorpha > Leporidae > Oryctolagus > Oryctolagus cuniculus. The sequence goes on along the minus strand of NC_142878.1, from coordinate 23,452,942 downwards.
AAATTCTACCAAGGCTTAACCCAAATTTCACTTTCAGCATTTCATTATCATTTTGGTTCTTTGCATCAGTTTTACCTTTGTTAGTCAATTCTTTCAATTATCCATCTTTGTTAAATACCACAAGTAATTACTATTTAAAGACTATCTTTAGAAGTGGAAATCATCCTTTGACAAATGTCCTGGAGGGGCCAGAGCTAAGGTGTTGCAGGTAAAGCCATGCCAGCAGTGTCAGCATCCCAGATGGCTGTTTCAGGCCTAGGTGCTCCACTTACTATCCAGCTCTCTGCTAAGGAAGGCCTGGGAAAGCAGAAGATGGCCCAAGTCCTTGGGCCCCTGCACCCATGTGGGAGACCCCAAAGAAGTTCCTGGCTCCTAGCTTCGGATCAGCTCAGCTCTGGTTCACTCCTCTCTCTCTCTCTGGCTCTACCTCTCTCTGTAATTCTGTCTTTCAAATAAATAAAATAAATCTTTAAAAAAAGAAGATGGCCCACCCACATCTTTGGGTCCACTGCACCTGTGTGGGAGACCCAGAGGAAGCTCCTGACTTCGGATCAGCCCACGTCCAGCTGTTGCAGCCATCTAAAGAGTGAACCAGCAGATGGAAGACCTCTCTCTCTACCGCTCTGTAACTCTGCCTTTCAAATAAATAAATCTTAAAAAAGACTATCTTTTCACTAAGCCGCAAGTTGAATGAGGGTAAGTGCTATGATTTGAATGTTTGTCTCTCCAAACTCATGAGGAGGAAGTTAGTCCCAAAGTCTTTTGTTAATGGCACTAAAAAGGGAGGGAACTTAATCCAATTTGGTATTTAGAGATTGGGCCTCAGGGGAATGACTGGATTAGGTCAAGGGGCTGGCGCTCCCATGACTGAATCCTGGTAGTTTTATGCGGAGGGAGAAGGACCACTCAGAGACACATACGTGCTCTTGGCATGATGTGATGTAGCCAAGGAGGGCTGTCGCCAAAGCCTGTGCCATACTGTTTGAACTTAAACCTCCAAAACTGTGCGCTAAATCTGCCTTTCCTTCATTAGCAGCTTGTTTCAGCTGTTTTGTTACAGGAAGGAAAAGCTGGCTAATGTAGTGAAGAATGAGGTCATTTTGTTCGCCCCAGTGCGTTACACAGTACCTGGCACACAGCAGGTTCTCATTCAAAACACCAAGAAGGGGTAGGCTCTGTGGCACAGCAAGTTAAGCTGCCAAATGGGATATCACTTTCCCTACTGGAGTGCCAGTTTGAGTCCTGCCACCTCCACTTCCAATCCAGCTTACTGCTATTGCATCTCGGGAGGCAGCCGATGATTAGGCTGCTGTGTGTCAGGCTCCTAGTTTTTCAGCCTGACCCAGCCCCTGGCTGTTAGACATTTGGGAGGTGAACCAGTGTATGGAAATGCCTTTCCCTTCCTTCTCCCTGCCTTTTAATTGATGAAAATAAAGAAATATTAAAAGATAAAAACTGTAAATAGATGGATGAATGACAGTATTTCCCACCTAAGTATATATTTCCTCTCTGTAAGTTTCTCTCCTAATGGCCCAAGCTCGTCTACAATATACCATAAACACTGCAATCCCCAACCCAGAATGCCTTTCTTCCTAACTTTTCAACCTGGTCTTTTTCAAGTAAGGTCTTCATTACTCCATCATCTTCCTGCACTCAAGGGCCAATTACATGGCATTCCTCAGCCAGACCATCAACTCGAAATCTTCTGTCCTCATTCTATTGCTAACGAACTACTGTGAACTACTGCCTTGGACAACAGAGACCCCACCTAATAAATGCCTGGCCCTCCTTAAATGCTCACTGCTGCTACTGCTGCTGAGGGCAAGTTCATGCCCCTCTCACTTCCCGCATCTCAAGCTATCAACTTCTGTAATCTATCAAGAACAGAGCATGAGGGTACAGAATTATCTTTATGCAGGCGTTTACTTATCATGCTCAATTTTACCCTAAGGCCTCTCTCTGCTGTTCTAAGTTCTTTAAGACATTTATTCTCCATACTACTAAGGTGACATACTTAACAGGGAGATGTCCCGAGTCCAACAGATCCTCAATAAAATCACAACTATTAGAATTGCTTCAGGGGCTGGCGCTGTGGCGCAGTGGGTAAATCTGCTGCCTGCAGTGCCAGCATCCCAGATGGCTGTCGGTTTGAGTCCTGGGTATGCCACTTCTGATCCAGCTCTCTGCTATGGCCTGGGAAAGCAGCAGAAGATGGCCCAAGTCCTTGGGCCCCTGTGCCCACGTGGGAGACCCGGAAGAAGCTCCTGGCTCCTGGCTTCAGATAGGCTCAACTCTGGCTGTTGCAGCCATTTGGGGAGTGAACTAGCGGATGGAAGACCTCTTTGCCTTTCCTTCTGACTTTCAAATAACTAAATAAATCTTAAAAAGAAAAACTGCTTCATGCCAACAAGTATTCTTGGTGTTTCTGTTTTGTTTTTACCGTACATGCATTTAATCCTCATGCTCGCACTAGGTATATACATTAGGCTGCCCATTTTGCTTACAAGGAAACCAAGTTACAGAGATGTTAAGGAACTTAACGAAGCTTCTGTGCAGGAAAGCTACTATTCACACCCAGCAGCATGACTTTTAGGGATGGTATGCAGAGACTATTAAACAAAATTCACAAAGGCAGGAAAATCCTCCAAAACAGTTTCAACAGGCGATTAAGAAAGAAGGGTTTCCAGTTAAACACTACAATTAGGATACTTAGAACTACAATCCAAATTTATGTTTTAGGTTTACACAGTATTTGAAGGATAACTGTAGATACCATTTAATTGACCTCTTAGTAGCCTCACTCTAGTAATTACCAGATTTTGTTGATCCTTTTAACATCCTATTTAGTCAATACCCTAACACCAGAACAGGTTAAAAAATTAAAGTTAATTAGGATTAAATAATCAGGAGGGGTTAAAGTAACTTGCCCAAGGTCATGTATGTAACTAAGTGGCCACATCTTAGACTAACTTAATTACCAACAAAGTTCACCATTTAAGGAAGGCATTTATCTAGCCAGAATACTAAATTTAAGGAAATACTCTGTTTCAACACAATTGACAATTTTGTATGAGAGCACCTAAAAAAGTTTGAGAGGCGGCACCGTGGCTTCGCAGGTTAAGCTGCATCCTGCAATGCCGGCTTCCCATATGGAAACAAGTTCAAGTTCTGGCTGCTCCACTTCCAATCCAGCTCCCTGTTAATGCGCTGGGAAACCAGCAGAAGATAACTCAAGTGCTTGGGCCCCTGGATCCTAATGGCAGGCCTGTAATGAAGCTCCTGGCTTTGGTCTAACCCAGCCCCAGCTGTTGCAGCCATCTGGGAAACAGACAAGCAGATGAAGATCTCTTTTCCTCTTTGTAAATCAGCCTTTCAAATAAATAAAATCAATCTTTAAAAAAAAAGTTCATGGAAAATGAAATTAAAAGATAATCTTGGTGCAAAAATTTTTCCAATCTATGCAGTCTTTTCATAACATACATCTATATGAACTTCTTGAAGACCCCTCATATATATTTGGCCATAAAATCCACTGCTTCTAAAGTATCTTCACACTTTTAGGATTTCTTTAAGTAAGAGGCAGAGTTGAAAGACAGATGGAAAGCCAGAGAAAGAGAACTTCCACCTGCTGGTCCACTCCCCATATACGCACAACAATCAGATTCGGGCCAGGCCAAAGTCGAGGGCCAGGAACTCCATCCAGGTCTCCCATGGGTGACAGGAGGCCCAAGTAGTTGGGCCTTCAACCGCTGCTTTCCCAGTTTCCATAGCAGAGAGCTGGACGGGAAGTCGAGCAGCCAGGACTCAAAACCAGCACATGGATACTGGATGCCAATGTCACAAGTGGCAGCTAAATCTGCTATACCACAAGGCCAACCCCATACTTAATTCTTTATAATATTACTCATCATGATGTGCAGGGCAGCACAATAAAGTTAAAATACATTCTTACCATGGTAGAGAATAAATCAGTACTATTTGGCTTAACTTTATGAAGGGCATTCTCCATCTTTTATAAATACTGTTACTTCTCTGGCTCAATATAAGTGGAAAATTTACAAACCACTCAAATTGCTTAGAATTCAATCATCATCATTCTCCTCCTTGCTACATTTAGCAAAGCTATTCTGAGCACTTCATAGGTTTCAAATAGATCTTATAAAAATCCTTCTAGTGGGGCCAGTGTTGTGGCAAAACAGGTTAAGTTACAGCCTGCTATGCCAGCATCCCATATGGGCTCCGGTTCCAGTCCCTGCTGCTCCACTTCCAATCCAGCTCCCTGGATGAAGCTCCTGGCTTTGGCCTGGCCCAGCCCCTCTGGCCAATAGTCACTGGGGGAAATCAACCAGCGGATGGGAGACCTCTTTGTCTCTCTCTTTCTCTGTAACCCTACCTTTCAAATAAATAAATCTTAAAAAAAAAAAAAAAAAAAGAAAAAAGCCCCTCGATCAAGGTACTACTAAGACCTCCATTGTACAGATGAGCAATCAGAGGCAGGGGCAGCAGTGGGTCACACAGCCAGTGCAGGATGAAGTCAAGGTCTGACACAGGCAGGCGGTCCCCTCCTCTGTGCTCCTGAGCAGGAGCAATCTATGACAGCAACAGAATCCGTCGTCTCCTTGCTTAAAACTTACAATTGGTAACAGCAAACATTTCCTTTTGTCAAGTAATCCTTAATATCAAAGATTGTGAAATCCTTAAATCTGGACCCAGGAACTGCATTAAGAGACATTAAGCTGGGGAGCACTTATCTAATAGACAACTTCATCTACAATCAATAATGCAGGCACTTTATAGGTGTTTTATTCATAACCTTGAGTGTTCCATTAAGAAAAACATATCGAAAACATCATTACTCTGTTATCTTGAAATTACAATTGATCTTTTTAAAAAAACATGTATTTTTAAGTTACAGCATGATACAAAAACGAAAGAGTTGAATATCTGAGAAAAGTTTCACCACAGATTGTAAAGCAGATGATGTCATTTTCCTGGCTGGTGAGTATCAGCTTGATGGCCCTGAAAAGTGGGCAAGGGCGGCCCAAGGGTGCACAGATGATGGCTGATCCTTAGAGGTATAGATCATGGATCTGTCTGGAATGTGAATCAAAGGAATCCAAACAGAAACCTCAGTTTTATCACCTACTGCTCAGCTTCTTCTGTTCAAATAATTTATGCAAAAGCAGACTTACTGAAGTTGAGAGAAAATACCAGTAGACATCATTTTCAATTAATTCTTAAAATATTTTACAGACTATGTAACTCTAAATGAGTCACTATGAATAAGTATAACATTTTCAAAAAAAATAAGTAGACTACAATTTGGATACTCATCCTTTCAGCCACAATAGCACTGCTGCAGAGACGTTTATTTAAAGATATTTAGGTACTATATGACATTGTTTTGCTATCTTCTAAGTTTAGAGCATTACCATATTTGAAAAACGATCTTTCCAAGAATTCTAATACATGGTACTCTGTAAAGGGAAGGCAACACTGGCTATCTGCATTGAGATTCTGAAAACTAAAAACCTGCCTAACACACACACACACACACACACACACACACATACACACACAGTGCCACATGGCCAGGATCTGGATGCAAACTTAGATAATTTCCTCCTATAATGTTAAACCCTATAATCGGGGGCCTGTGTTGCAGCTTAGCAGGTAAAGCTACCACCTGCAGCGCCAGCATCCCATGTGAGCACCAGTTTGAATCCCAGCTGCTCCACTTCTGATCCAGCTCTCTGCTTGGCCTGGGAAAGCAGTAAAAATGGCCCAGGTCCTTGGGTCCCTGCATTCACATGGGAGACCTGGAAGAAGCTTCTGGCTCCTGGCTTCAGCCTGGCCCAGCCCTAGCCATTGTAGCCATTTGGGGAGCAAACCAGGAGATGGAAGATTTATTTCTCCCTCTCTAACTCTGCCTTTCAAATAAATAAAATAAATCTTAAAAAAAAAAAAAAAACTTTGAAATCTTTCTTTGCTTATTCAAAGATGCTTTACAGGTCCACTTTTATGACTTAATTTCTGAAACTAACTTTTCTAGTGGAATCAATAATTTGAAATTTAGAATTTTAAAATTTTGAATTGACATGATGCAGTTACTTCTACTGGTGTAAAGCAATTATTTCCTTTCTGATACATGGTCACTACTACACCTCATACATTCGTCATTTCAATATATATAAACAAACTCTAAAATCCATAGGACAAAATATTTAGGACCTTGATTAAGCAAAGATTTCATACACATGGCCATTTTTAAAAAGCTAATCCAGAAATGAGAACAACTGATACGTGTTCATGTCCTTGGGCCCCTGCACCTATGTGGGAGACCCAGAAGAAGCTCCTGGCTCCTGGCTCTGGCCAGGCTCAATGCTGGTCACTGCAGAAATTCAGGGAGTGAACCAGCAGATGGAAGATCTTTCTCTCTCTGCCTCTGCCCCTCTGCAACTCTGGCATTCAAAAGTCTGCAACTTACTCAAATGCTTCCACAAAAGGTGTCGGCATGTATAAGGGAATCAAATGCCAATAACTAGCCACCTAGCTGGAGATTATAGTGTTCACTAAATCATTCTTGAGTTTACAAGTTTGAAATTTTGAAAAACAAAAAGCTGATGAAAGATAAAACTTTAATATCTTCTTGCAATTTTCTTCAATAGATATTAGACATTACCAGTGAGGTCTTTTGTAAATAATTGAATAAGCAAATATATTCTTTTTAGTAGCTCTATAAATAAGTTAACTCTAACACCAAACCACTTCAGAAAATTAGGTATAAAGCAGAGTGGCAGGAAAACCACAACAAATAAACAGCAACAAACGCCACATGACCTACCCAAGGAACAGCTCACCCTTCACCAGGTGCTGTAAGGGTGACAGTAACATTTACATGCTGTTCTCTACTTAAAATCTGCTGAGAAACAGATGCATCTCAACATTCAGTTCCTATGCATCATCAATGGTATTCTAAACTCCGAGTAAACCTGCTATCAGATTTAATTCACGTTAGTACAACTTCCCAATAAAGTACTTCTCTCATCCATGCCCAAAGATTTTTAAAAATTTCTTACAATCTTTTTTTGTTTTGTTTTTTTTTTGTTTTTTTTTTTACAGGCAGAGTGGACAGTGAGAGAGAGAGAAAGGCAGAGAGAAAGGTCTTCCTTTGTCATTGGTTCACCCTCCAATGGCCATCGCGGCCAGTGCACCGCACTGATCCAAAGGCAGGATCCAGGTGCTTCTCCTGGTCTCCCATGGGGTGCAGGGCCCAAGCACTTGGGCCATCCTCCCTGCACTCCCGGGCCATAGCAGAGAGCTGGCCTGGAAGAGGGGCAACCAGGACAGAATCCGGCGCCCCGACAGGGACTAGAACCTGGTGGGCCGGCGCCGCAAGGCAGAGGATTAGCCTAGTGAGCCGCGGCGCAGGCAAATTTCTTACAATCTTAATATACTTCACTATGAATGCAGTGAGGGTGCATGATGTGGATTTTTAATTTCCATGAATTGAAACATAAGCCCTCAGGGGATAAAGCTGAGGATTTCAACAGGGTGGTGACCAATGCACTAAATACACACATGCATCTCCAGGGAGCCAGCGCTATGCATGAGCAGGACCAGGGAGCTGTCCAGTTACACAGGCTTTCTCTCCCTGCACACATCTTGCCAGCTCTGATCACAATGTTTTCAGTACTTTAGGTGTAACAAAGCCTCTACATGCAAGCTGGTACCTTCATCTGGTACTCAACGTTAGAAACTTACTTTTGAAGTGAGTTCCTAGAAGAAAAATTGCTATTCTGCACCTCTGTGAGATAAGATGAATGCAATCCATAAGGGATTTTTTAAAAAATAATGTTTCCAAAGATCTATTTATTTATTTGAAAGGCAGAGCAGCAGACACAGAAGGTGAGACAAAGATCTTCCCTCACCGGGTCACTCCTCAAATGGCCTCAACAGCCAGTGTTGGGCCAGGCTGGAGCCAGGAGCCAGGAATTTCATCTTGGTCTCCCACATGGATGGCAGGGACTCACGCACCTGGGGCATCTGTTGTTGCCTTCCCAGGCCCATCAGCGGAGAGCTGGATTAGAAGTGGAGCTGCTCCTCTTCCAGGCCAGCTCTCTGCTGTGGCCCGGGAGTGCAGTGGAGGATGGCCCAATTGCTTGGGCCCTGCACCCACATGGGAGACCAGGAGAAGCACCTGGCTCCTGGCTTTGGATCAGTGTGGTGCACCAGCTGCAGGCCGGCCACAGCAGCCATTGTGGGGTGAACCAACAGAAAAGGAAGACCTTCCTCTCTCTCTCTGTCTACTCTGCCTGCAAAAAAAAAAAAAAAAAAAAAAAAAAAAAGTGGAGCTGCCAGGACTCAAATCAGCACCTGGTAACTGTGATGTTGCAGCTGCACTGCAACACCAGGGCCCCTTTAAGGAATCTTCAATGATAACTTCAAACCTCTTTCTTTTCTGAAACATGTGTGCTCATTTTACCAACGTTGCAAGCTAATGCAATCCCAACATGCAACTCTAACACGAATGCGCTGCACCCGCACTTTAAAGCAGAGGTGATTTCCTTCTAAAGCTCAAATTCAGAAACAAAATCCTCAAGTTTGCTAATCCATGCACTTCTTTCTAGTTCCTCCTGAGTCCTCAACTCATGTTTTCTCCTCTGGATTATTTCTAATCCAACACGATTTCTGCATGCCTCCTCCTCCAAGAATCCGAGCAGTCAGAGTACTTCTCTAAGCACATGGAGGCTGGCAGCTGTGGACTTCCATTCAGGGAGCTCTGCATTACAGTAAAATCCTTACCTTCCATCTGAAATGCGCTTTACAGAAAGCTAAAAACTTAATTGTATGCAGAAGTCATAAAAAGGTAATTTTTATCAAGGGATTAAAATGCAGCAAACCTATTACTGCTCAGCACCTCCGTGACTCTTCACATTCTCAGCTCATCTCTGAACCCTCGCTGCTGAGTAAGCTCTGAGTCCCACTGACCAAGGTGGTTCTCTCAACCTTCTCACACCGCAGGATCTCACAAAGCTGGGCCTCTTCTTTACACCATGTGTTTAATACAATTCTCTTGCAGTCTTATTCTCTGATGTCTTTTAATAATCCTTATCCTTGGTGTTTTACATCTTAACATTTTCTTTAAAAAAAAAACTATACATATTTGACACTTGTTTAAAAAATACAGTAAATTTTAAAAATTCTATTTAAAGCTTTCAATTCGAATTTTAAAAAACAGAAGGGTAGGAATACTAATTTCTCTCTTTCAGGATGAGATATAAACATGGAAGGATCAATCAAAGTTTCTATCACATCAGGATGTAATTCCCAAAAGCTCACTTCATGGAATACACTATTTTCTTTAAAAAGACTAATATAGTAGAACAAATATATTTTACACAAAGATTTAAAATCAGTCTTTCAGATTTCCGAATTGAAGTCAGAAACCTGAGTCATGTTTTAGTGACCTGCCCTGAAACTGGACACGGCTGACAAGCCAAGAAAGCACTATGGACATTTGTACCTTGCCTAACTGAAGTGCCCACTCGGGGGTGAACACCAAAGCAGCACAATGAAGCTCACACTCAGGGCCAGACTGTACAGCTGTGTCATAAACTCCTGCTTACAGGCTTCTCTGGGCATCTAATGAAAGCCAAGAAGCCCCTGCCCAGACACTTCCACACCTGCACAAAATATTGCAATGCAGCGCTGAGGGAGGGGCTCACGCCAGGATCTGTCAACTCCAGGGAATTAAGTGCTGCCACCTCCACATCAGGGGAGCCCGTGGAGAGAGCATCCGCCAAGCAGTCTGGAGCTGGGCGACGTGGGCGAGCGCTGCCCTGCCACAGCTCACCGTGCCCCACTGCGCTGCAATCCTGAGACACCACACCTGCGCCTCTCAGCCCTTCCACCGTCTCCGCCACTCATCTGGACTCTGCGAGGGGCTTGCCACTGCAGACACGCAGCCATCAGTCTACCCTTTGACACCTTCCATGACACAGCCTGGCCTTCCAGTGTCCAGGCAACTCTGACAAACTGGAGTTCTCTCCGGATTCACAACTGTCTTAAATGCTGTCTCGCTCAATTTCTCCTCTATCTCCTGGCCAACAGTTAACAAAACAGCTTGCCATTCAAAATACCTCATTCTAAAAACCAGGGTGCAAGAAATCATTTAGCTCTACTTTTACAAACAGGAAAGTCAGGAAGTACTCTCCTGGGCTCAAGTCTCAGAGGGATCAGGATTGGTTAAATTAAAGGAAGAGGCAAGTTTTCCATATGCACAACATTTTCTATCTTGTTTAGACTTCTCTGTTTAAGAAATTAGAAGTGCATCAGCATTAAAAGATTAAGATATGCAGCACTTAAATTAACACATCAATTCTGATGGCAAATAGTTTATTCTCTATAGTTCTATTTATGACTGACTGTAATAGACGATTCTAATCAATGCAATACATATATAGTAAGACCATTATTTATTCATTAGTTAAAGCCTGACTTTTGGGCCTGCATTGTAGCATAGCAAGTTAAGCCACTGCCTGAAGAACCAGCATCCCTTATCGAAGCAGTTCAAGTGCTGGCTGCTCTACTTCCGATACAGCTCCCTGCTAATGTGCCTGGGAAAGCAGTGGAAGATGGCCCAAGTGCTTGGGCCCCTGCACGTACATGGGAGACCCAGGAAGCTCCTGGCACCCACATGAGGGACCCGGATGAAGCTCCTGGCTCTGGCCTGGCCCAGCTCTGGCAGTTGCAGCCATTTGGGGAGTGAACCAGTGGATGGGAGACCTCTCTGTCTCTCCCTCTCTCTGTAACTCTGCCTTTCAAATAAATAAAATAAATTAAAAAAAAAAAAAAAAAAAAAGCCTGGCTCTGGAGAACTACAGGTTGCCTCAGTCACCTTCAACAGCTCCTTCCACGCAACGTGAAAGAAACCGCCTACTGAAACCCACGTTATTAGTGAGGTCCACTTATCACAAACAAGGCAAGCTCTGACACAAACGCTTCTTTCCCTTGAAAACAAAGGACACACGGACAATTATATTTGGTGATATTTCAGCCCTCATACCAGTGCTGAACTGATCCATGGACACTTTGCAAAGAGTCATCGATTTACTCAAATCATACAAAACACACTGTTAACCCACAGAGAGCGGACTGGTTAAACAAACAATACAGCAAAATCTAGCTGCCAAAGGGCTGCGGGTGGGGGAGGGTTCCGGGCCCTGTCTCAGGCAGGTAAACAGCACAGAGGCAACCTTGTGAGGTGCTTCTCTCGGGTCTGTGCATAAGGAAACTTCTGCAAAGCCACAAGGCGGGTGCTCCTGTGAACCCTGCCGTATTCGGCACAGCGCCCCACAGTGCTACTGCAGTAAGTTTATATGGTAGGGACGCAAGGCTCCCTTGGTAAGAAACACATTTCCCAATCAATGCTTCTCCACTTTGGCAGTGTGGTTTAGAAAAACAAAAAAAAAAAAGCCAAAAACACAAAAACACACACCCTCAAAGTGAAAAACCCAACCTACAAAGACCTGACCCCAAGTGCATGATATGGAAAACTGGGGAAGTCTCTTCTGAACACCAGCTGTTTAGCTACCGCGGAAAACGGTTTCCTTCACGGCAGACAGAACGCGCACTGGGAAACCTCCTCCAGTTTCATGCTGTCAGAGACCCTGCCTTCAACCTGGGCCACCCGGCAGGGACTGGACTCGGGCGAACACTCTCAACCCCCAAGCAGCCTTCCCGTCTGCTTCTGAACACGGTTCTTCCACTGGCTCGTTAATGTAAAACCGAATGCTCCGAATAGCCGCGCTGGAGCACCGGGTGGGGACTCCAAGTCGCTCGGCCGCTGCCCACCCCTCGCAGGGGCGCACGGCCGGCCGGGCCACCGCCACTGCCCAGCGACGCCAGCACCCGCCTATCTCCCCGGGTGGGGGGCGGCTTTCTAACGTGGATTTCGCGTTACTCCCGATGCCAAGCGTCGCCAACACGCCAGACATGGGTAACCACACGCCCCGCACCGCCACCCTGCAGACCCTGCCCATTTCTTTCCACGTGAAGCCGGCGAATGCAAAGAATCAAGGAGCTCCCCGCCCCCAGCCCAACTACGCAATGAAGTCTCTAAGTAGGGGCTCCAAGCACCACATTCCGAAAATTCAGAGCTAGCCAAACAAAACGCCAAGGGAACCGCGTCGGTTCGCTTAAATATTGACAGATCTCACTTTTTTTTTTTTTTAAGTATCCAAGAGACGCCAAGATTTCCACACCCGCCCCTCCCCCCCGCGCCGCCTCCCTCCCACCCCTCCCCCACCCCGCCAGTCGCTTCCCGGACGCCTCCGGGATGCTACTCACCCAGCTTTTCCACCAACTTCAGCATCACCCCTCCGATGTGCACCTCTCCGGTCACTCTCAGGGTGACATCGCGGTTCAGGTCCGTCACATGCACGCTCAGCTCCCACGTCCCGTCCGCGTAGCAGCCATCTGGCATCCTTATCCCGTCCAGAGCCATGGCTCCTTCCTGCGCGCGCGGAGGAAATGGCTCTCGTAAGCGTCACTCCCCCAAACGAAGGCAAAGCCCACCGTGCTCGCGGCGTCGGCCGCCGGGCAGGGGAAGCCGGAGGACCCGGTGTGTGTGTGCGGGTGGGGGGCTCCCGCGCAAACTCGGGAGCACCGCGGAGCCGCACTGGGCGCTCCGCGCTCCCGCCCCGCCACGGCCCCGAGCGGCCGCGGCCCCGCCCGCCCCACGCCGCCCCCGCCTAGCGGAGCGCAGCAGCGGCGTCCCCTGCCTGCCGCCCGGCCGCGCCCGGCCGCGCCCGGCCCGGGGAGACGCTGCCCGGGGGCTCCACAGTCTTCGTCCCCACCCGCGCTCCCCTGCAGATTGCAGCCCCGTCCAGGCCCCTCACCGCGCGCTCCTCGCGCTCCCGGCCCGGGGCTCGCCCGCAACAGGCGCGGGGGCGGCGTCCGCGTCCCGCTCCGCAGCCGGCTCAGCTCTGCCTCCTGGCCGGAGCCGCTAATGGAGTCCCGGCGCCGCGGCCCCCAGCCTGGCTCCGCGCGCTCCACCCCTCTCTCCCCGCCCCCTCAGCCCGTCCGGTCCGGGCTGGGCTCGCCGGCTCCCTCCTCCTCCTCCTCCTCCTCCGCCCCGCAGAGCGGCCCGGAGCGCCTGGGGCCGACCTCGGCCCCTCCACAGCCCTCCCCGCGGCTGCGCTCCGGGCGGGGGCCGCGGACTCCGGGCTGGGGGCGGGGCGGCGGGGGGCGGCGGGGGGCGCCGGCGGCGGCGGTGGCAACCTCAGCCCCGCCGAGCGCTGCCCTTTTATGGAAATGAAGGACCAGGCGCAGGGATGGAATCCAACATCCGGGCTCTCGGCGGCGGGACCTGAGGAGGGGGAGTCCGGGCCGCGCCTCCGCCAGCCGGAGGCCGCGGCGTGAGGGAGCCGGCGGCCGCCCGGAGGATGGGGCTCGGCGCGGCGAAGTGGCCGCAGGGAATCCCCAGAGCCGTCAGATTTCGGGGAACAAAGTCCTGCCGCTTCCTCCCCAGGCCTGGAACGCGCCCCAGAGTCCCGGGGCGGTGAGGGGCGCCGCTTCCCGGGAGCCGGCGGGCCGAGTTGGGGATGTAAAAACTTTAAAAAGTGAGCGCCCAAGCCGGCTCCACGAACATGCCGCGACAGGAGGAGAAAACCCGGGGTGGGGGAGGCGAGCCACAAACGTCGCTGTGCCATGGGTGACCGGCACGGTCAGCGACTCCCACGGGACCCCGGGAGTTTGCACGAGGCCTTAACCCATTGGGAAGCTGCAGCCCGGGGCGAGTGGCGGGCGGGCCCCCTCGCTCGGGCTGAGGGCAGGGAAAACCCTTGGTGCCAAAGCGTGTCCCCGGCCTGTCCAGTCTCCGGTGCGAATCTGGACAGCTTGAGAACCAGCCGCCTGTTACGAAGATGGGTCCTGCACCGCACCGCGAAGGCCCTGCGGTGGCTCCTGCAGGGCCAGGGAAGACTGCACGGTGGTGCAGCGCCGGCCTCCGGCCTCCCTGCCTCCCCTGCCTCCAGTGCCGACCTCGATCCCGAGGGAACTCTGTGCACAAACAGCGAACCAGGGAAACCGCTTCGCTGGCCAGTGCACAGCTCAAAATATATAGGTCAGGAAGCCTCGGGTAAGATCTGCCACGAAGGCTCCCGGTTTGCAAAGCCTCGTGGCTTTCCAAACACTTCGAAGGGAAACCCGCCAGACAAAAACAAAACACACTTTGGTTCATCGACACCTCTGGGCCAGGAGGTGAGAGCCTTGAGAAAGGACTGGAACCCAAAAAGGAGTGAACGCAGCGATGCTGAGTCGGATGCCAGAGGTTTGTCACCAAAAAGTAGAGGGAACCACTGTGGGGTTACAGCGTCGTCGTCGTGGAGAGACTGATGCCTGCAGGCTCTGCCCCTGCACTCCCCAGTTATTTCTACTGAAGGATGTTCCAAATCCTTCCTTTGGAAGCGATAAGGAGGGAGTGTTTATGTGAATTGTGCTGTTGAAAATAAACAGGAAAATGTTTTTAATAAAATAGAAAATGCCTTGCGAGGGTTTAAAAAAAAAACTACATGCGACTGTAAAATCGAGAGCAAATATATTCAAAAGAAAAAGGCAGCAGGGAAATACAGCAAAACTGTTCAGAAGCTGAGCCCACTTGGTACTGCTATTTATTTGCTACAAACCGCCTGACTTTGCATCCAGGAGGTACCTAGAACTGGAGGCAGCATCGCAGCGTCTTTGTAGACACTCACGAGGATAGATGCTCGCAGCAGCCACTGGACAGGAATTTCGGGGATTTCCTTTTGTGGGTTAGTAGCCCCAAAATAAAACTCGAGTTGAGAGCAAGGACTTCAAATTTTTGCACTGTCTGCAAATATCCAAGTAGCTTGGCACAAAGAACATGGAAAACATGCTGGTATCAAATCAACACAAATGTCAGACAGCCTGTCTGTCCCACTGGGGCTGTCTCATTGATGGGGAAATCCCCACTTTCCAGTGTACATATTTATTTCTCCCACCCTATGCCCAAAAGATTTATAGCTACACATAAGGATGCATATACTATGAGGTAGCCTAAATTATAAGTGGCACAAAACCGAAAAAGAGACGGGCTCTGGCATTTAGAGGGGTGGGGTGGAGAGTTAATGTAATATAAATGACATAGAATAACTACAGCTTCTCCAGCATGCCTGTATAGGACCAAATACCCATGTCCTTTCTGAAGATCACCTTCCCCTCAAAAGCTGTTGACCCTAACTGTCATGGCTCACAGACCCTTTTAATGTTCAGGACCCACATTCTAGTTCTTTCCTCACCAGCAAGAGTTACTTTCTGAACAATCTGCTGCCATAGTGCCTATGCTCTGACCCCTGGGCCAGCCTTAATCCACTTCTACAACAGAGAGGGCATGGAATTTTAATATTGTAATAACGCCTCATTTCTAAAAATTTGAAGTTGTTTAATCACAGCTTTATAAGAGATCTTTCTAGCTTTTAGAATGCCTGCAGATTCTGTGTGAACAATGTCCAACTCACAGGAAGACAGACCCTCGCCTGGGTCTCCCTGGAGAGATATTTAGATTGGGATGGTACTGCTGGTCCCTCAGGGCCTTCTTTGTCAATATTTCAAGCTGCTGCTTGCTTTGAAGATGAAAGAGGAGTCAGACTCAAATCTCTGACACTGGGATTTTTTTTTTTCTGGTTCATCAAGTGAGACCTTTAAGTGCATTTCTCAAATGCTTGCTTCCACCTAAGATTTTCCAGTGCATTCTAATGTAGAATTTTATCGGCAACCCCCCACTGGAACCTCTAAGACAATGCAATACTTGTGGTACTTACATCATACTGAAAAGGAGCCGAGAACTCCAGTGTTTGGAAGAACAGCTCAAGCTTTGAAAGCAGCAATATCCAAATAAGGTTCCAAGCACTGGACTTCGATGTAGACCGTCCGACACCTCGCAGATCTGCCGTCACATGCAGCGCTGGGGCTTGGTAATCCTCGGGTCCACTTCGGCTGTTTCTCTGTGCTGGCTTTGTGCTTTAAAAGGTGATTTCTTCAAGATTCATATACAATGTAATCCCTGCGTTTGGAAGCAGGAGCCAGGTTGGCAACAGGAGAAACTAAGAGAGGGTTTGTATGAGTATAAATGCGGGGCGGAGGTGCTTAAAGTTGCAATATAAGGTCAGCCAAATGAAATGTATCGAATTATTCCTGTGCAATGCTAGGTGAGCAGAATTTGGTCTTTGGCTTGGAGATTGTCTGAGTGGGGAACGCTCTGATAAAACTAGGGAGCCCTTAGAAATCAAGGGGGGGGGGTGGGACGTGAGAAGGAGAGGAACGTTGCAGAGCCACTTTTTTTTTTTTTTATACTAGAAGTAGCAGTCCTTGTCGGTAGCACAGAACGGACTGGCAAACTGAGAAGCAAGGAGAACTGCTTGGAACTGGGCTGTTCTCACCCAGACCAAAGAAGGCTCTGAGATAACACGGAAAGCTCTGCTTCCAGGAGAAAGAAGTGCACTCCTTGCATTTACTGCTTTGGGAACAGAAGGTTTTTGTAGGAAGCCGTGCTGGATGATTCTTGGTTTCCCTTCTAAGTTCGAACGTCGGGAGATACTGAGAAATGTTCACACACACTCACACAAGCGTGGTAGCAAGAAAGGCACTGAGGCAGACTTACAGATATGTACTCCACGTCACAATCTGTGCAGAAACAGCTATCTAATGTAGGAGGCTCGTATTTAAAACATCAGAGGAAGGCCTTTGGTGCAGTGGCTAAGACGCGGCTCGGGACGCCTGCATCCCGTGTGCGGTAGCTAAGATGCGGCTCGGGACGCCTGCATCCTGTGTGCAGTAGCTAAGATGCGGCTCGGGACGCCTGCATCCCATATTGGAAAGCTTGGGTTCAAGCCCAGTGCTCTGCTCCTGACTTCAGCTTCCTGCTAGTGTGCACACGGGGAAGCAGCATGCGACGGCTCGAGTGCCTGGACTCTTGTCACCCACGTGAGAGATCTGGATTGAGTCCCAGTTTCCTGGCTTCAGCTTGGCCCACCTTGGCCGTTGTGTGCATTTGGGGAGTGAACCAGTGAATGGAAGGTCTCTGTTTCTATCTTTCCCTTTCAAATAAGTAGAACAAATATTTTTTAAAATGTATAAAGAAAAGAAAACCAGAAAGGATATCCACATATCGAAGAATGAAATTAGACCTCTACCACACACCATGTACAAAAACTAAAAACAAATCATTAAATATAAGATCTGAAACTATAAAAGGACTAAACTTTTGTGACCTTGGATTGGGCAGTGGCTTCTTAGATAAAACATAAAAGCACAAACAACAGAAAAAAAGAGTTAAATTGGATTTTATAAAAATTTAATGCTGGGACCGGCACTGTGGCATAGCCGGTAAGCTGGTTTAAGTACCGGCTGTGCCACTTCCAATCCAGCTCTCTGCTATGGCCTGGGAAGGCAATAGAAGATGGCCCAAGTCCTTGGGCCCCTGCACCCCCGTGGGAGACCCAGAAGAAGCTCCTGGCTCCTGGCTTCGGATCGGTGCAGCCTGGCCATTATGGCCATCTGAGGAGTGTACCAGCAGATGGAAGACCTCACGCTCTCTCTTTCTCTCTCCCTCTCCTCTCCTTCTCTCTCTGTGTAACTTTGACTTTCAAGTAAATAAATAAATCTTTTTTAGAAAATATAATGCCTTTAAATTTCAAAGGACAGCATCCAAAATGTGAAAAACATAACCCATAAAATGAGAAAACATATTTGCAAGTCATCTATATTGTAAGGGACTTATAGCTAAAGAATATAAAGAGCTCTAAAATTCAGCAGTAACTTGACACAACCAAGTTAACAGTGGGCAAAGGACATGAAGAGATGATGTTAACAGATACAACGGGTCACGGGTCCATTTGCTTAGGTGTTGCCAAATGGTTAGCCTCAAGGGGGAGTTGCTCATAGGAAAATTTTATTTACCTGGGACAAAAGAGACTGTGGCAAGGTATGATTGCCTGAAGAAGTGTGGGTCCTGAGAGGTAATTTGCTAGGACTTATATAGCAAGAGGTAGGGACACATCTAGGACATAGAAAGTGCATGAGTGGGAGGGCTTTTCTTGTTTGTGATACATTTCTTCATACATTTTATGTTCAAAAATCTGAATCAAATGGGTCTCCTTAAGCATTTCTTGTCTGTGATGGTCTAGCCCCTTCTGAGTGCAATGTTGCAAGGTAAGCTTACTTGGAACATCCTTTGAAAATCAAGCTCAGGCCGGCGCCGCGGCTCACTAGGCTAATCCTCCGCCTAGCGGCGCCGGCACACCGGGTTCTAGTCCCGGTCGGGGCGCCGGATTCTGTCCCGGTTGCCCCTCTTCCAGGCCAGCCCTCTGCTGTGGCCAGGGAGTGCAGTGGAGGATGGCCCAGGTGCTTGGGCCCTGCACCCCATGGGAGACCAGGAAAAGCACCTGGCTCCTGGCTCCTGCCATCGGATCAGCGCGGTGCGCCGGCCGCAGCGCGCCGGCCGCGGCGGCCATTGGAGGGTGAACCAACGGCAATGGAAGACCTTTCTCTCTGTCTCTCTCTCTCTCACTGTCCACTCTGCCTGTCAAAAATTAAAAAAAAAAAAAAGAAAAAAGAAAAAAAGAAAATCAAGCTCAAAGGGATAAACTGAGATTCTGTGCCTATGTTCCTTGCCTCGCTTTTACCTAAATCCTACATTCTTGTTTCCAGTGGTTCTCCAAAGAAGATATACAAATGGCCAGCCAGCATACAAAAAGGTGTGCAACACTGGGTCAAGCAGAGATTTAAGTCCTTACTTGAGATGCCCACACCTTGTACTGGAGTGCCCAGTTTGGGTCCTGCTGCTCTGCTTCTGATCCAGCGTTCTGCCAATGCACATCCTGGGAGCAGCAGATGCTGGGTCAGGTACTTTAATCCCTGCCCTCTATGTCAGAGACTGGCTGGGGTTCCAGCTTCCTGGCTTCAGTCTCGTGCAGCCCTGGCTCTTGCAGGCATTTGGAGAGTGAAAGATCTCTATTTGTCCCTCAACCTTTCAAATAAAATAAAAAATAAATAATTTTTTAACAAGGCAATACCAACTTTGAAAAACAAAAAGATGTGCAACATCATTAATCATCAGAGAAGTGCACATCAAAGCCACAAAGAGATAACACTTCATACCCACTAAATGGCTACAGAAAAAGATGACAGTAGCAAGTGTTGGCCAAGATGTGGCACTGCTGGTAGGAATGCAAAATGATCAGTTGCTTTGAAAAGCAGTTTGGCAGTGCCCCTAAAAGTCAAACACAGGGTTACCATTTGCTCTGGTGTGAATGTGTGTGTCCTCCCTAATCTAATCCACATGGGGCAGGTGTTTGGTGTAGAAGTTAAGATGCTGCTTGGGATGCCCCCATCCCATACCGAGTGCCTGGGTTGGAAGGCCAGGCTCAGGCTAAGTAAACTTGAAGGAGTGGACAGATTCAGGCCTATCACGAGGGGCAGTATGGGAAATCCTGAGGCAGAAACAGCATGGTCTGCTCGGCAGTCGGGAGCAGGAAGGGGAACAGCGCCAAAGAAATGCTGGGGCGGTGGGAGAGGGTGTACAGTGAGGCCACGCCAAGGAGGACACAAGTTTAGACTTTGACGTGGGAAATGGGGAGCCCTTTAAAAGCAGGTCCGTGGCAGAAATAACATGAGTGCGAGGTTCAGACAAGATTAATCCATGAAGAAGTGCTTGATGGATTCAAAGTGCTAGGAATAGAATCCAGCAGGTGGGTTTGGAATCTGTTATAACTTAGATGTGAGAAAAGACAGCATTGGCAGATTAAGTAATGGGAGGTGGGGGGTGCAGAGGATTTCAAGAGAATTCTTAGAAGTGTTGTGTGATGCCTTGGGGACCGTGCAGGGCACTTGAAGGGTTCTGTGCAGTAACCCCGAGTTTCTTCCACTATCTTTGTTTCATGTGAGCTAACCGATGGCCAGATTACCTGGTTAGGTAACTTGACCTAAGTCAGGCACACAGCTGGTATGTGGAAGAACTGGGATTAGCACCTAGGTCTAGAAAAAGGTGCTCATAGAAACTTCAAAGTTTGGACTTTTTCGTGACTGGAAGCACAGTGGAGCCGCTGCACTGGGAAGAGCTGCTTTCAGGGACAAGGCGAAGCTGAGTTTCGAAACAAATACTGAACTTGGGTAAAAGGATCCTATCCAGTGGAACCAGCAGAGATAGGCAAGTAGATAAAAGAGCTGGCCCTTCTGTAAGGTCTCAGAGCTCACAGAGAAGTCATTGACATGGAACGCAGCCTGGAGGAGGGAGCGTCAGCCTTCCCAACCAGACTGACCCCTGGGCAGGAGCAGGAAGAAGATTCATTTCAGGTAACAGAGAAGAAAGGATCAGAGTGGAGAAAGAAAGTAGGTTAGGACAGTATGAGCCAAGCCTTGAGAGAGAGAGAGAGAGAGAGAGAGAGAGAGAGAAGAAGAAGAAGAAGAAGAAGGAGGAGGAGGAGGAGGAGGAGGAGGAGGAAGGGGAGGAGGAGGAGGAAGGGGAGGTTGGGGGAGGGAGCGAGGAGGAGAAGGCAAAAGAAAGAAACCACTTCAAGAAAGAAAGGCTGAGGCTGGCGCAGCGGCTCACTAGGCTAATCCTCCGCCTGCAGCGCCGGCACCCCGGGTTCTAGTCCCAGTCAGGGCGCCGGATTCTGTCCCGGTTGCCCCTCTTCCAGGCCAGCTCTCTGCTGTGGCCAGGGAGTGCAGTGGAGGATGGCCCAGGTGCTTGGGCTCTGCACCTGCATGGGAGACCAGGAGAAGCACCTGGCTCCTGCCTTCAGATCAGCGCAGTGCGCCGGCCGTGGTGGCCATTGGAGGGTGAGCCAACAGCAAAGGAAGACCTTTTTCTCCCTCTCTCACTGTCCACTCTGCCTGTCAAAAAAGAAAGAAAGAGAGAAAGAGAGAAAGAGAGAAAGAAAGGCAGGCTGGTCTGCAGCATCAGACCATGCAGAAAAATTTACAAGGATAGTGACTGAAGAAAGACACAGTTAACCTTGCAGAGACAGATTTCAAAGAGCTAAAGAAGAAAACGAGAGAAAGTGAGTAAGAGGGTAAGTAAGAGTAAGGGTATTTGGAAGTATGGCAGAAGCAAAGCTGCATTTTGCAAACAAGGAAGGCCGCAGCAGGAGCAAAGACCGCGGGCGCATACAGGGGCAAGGGCTGCCTGAATCAAAGCCAACATCCCTCCCCAGGTCAATCCAAAGAGCCAGCAGGAAACGGGAGTGACTCTCGCCAAGTCAGGGGAAACACGCGCCAAGTTTCGAGGACAGGACTGGGTCATTGTAAGGCCCTCACCACCTTACAAAAGCGGAAAGGCCCAGCAGGATGGAGTAAATCGGGGCATGAACACATTTAAACAAACGCCGTCAGCACCCGTCCAAGGGAGGGTGGGGCTGGCTAGGGTATTGTGCTGCTGGGATGGTCCCTTCCAGGAGGTCAGATCTGGGCCGGAAGGATGTGATGGAGAGATTATGTCAGCGCAACTAGGGCAGAGATTCAGAGCCCTGTCGGGAACACCGGTGGTGACAGCACAGATGCGGACGCGCCCAGCCTGAGGCGCCACACCGGGAGGCAGCTGGCCTAGGGATGGACGGGACAGCCACTGCTTGTGAAAGCTGGGAGGAAGGTCCCGGGCTAAGCGGCCAGTCGCAAAGCTCCCTCGAATCCATGGCACCAAAGAGCCGCGTTCCTTATTAATACATAGGCCAGGCTCCTCCTTGACTCTCAGTGTTAGCTACTGTCCGGCTGTTCTAGTGGCAGGTGAATGCTGACTGCCAGCCCCTATTCTGAGAAATGACCGCTGCCCTTTGTCCTTTGTATCACAATGTCCTCTTCAAATGCATAAGCCCTCTGTTCTTCCCAAATCAGGAGTTGCAGTTCCACTACGAGCGCCAAACCAGAAAGTCACCTCCAATCCCAATTGCCCTGGGGCCAGCCCAGTCCAGCTTGGAAGGACAAACCGGCTTTCTAATCTGCTGGCTTTTAAGAAGGTGCTCTTAGATGACAGCATGCTGTCCAGCAGCTGCACATCGCCATCTGGTGCCTGGGAGGTGTCACAGCAAGCCTCTTCCTTGCCTTGAACTAAATTCACAAATCATTCATTAAGAATTTAGCAAGCACGTGGGAAAAGTGGCCCTGTACGTATTGAAAGATAAACTCTGGGTGAAAATATTCAGTATTATGCTACAATATGGATGAGCCTTTTTTTTCTAAAGATTTATTTATTTGAAAGAGTTATACAGAGAGAGGAGAGGCAGAGAGATAGAGAGGTCTTCCATCCGATGGTTCACTTCCCAGATGGCTGCAGTGGCCAGAGCTGCGCCGATCCGAAGCCAGGAGCCAGGAGCTTCTTCCGGGTCTCCCACGCGGGTGCAGGGGCCCAAGGACTTGGGCCATCCTCTACCACCTTCCCTGGCCACAGCAGAGAGCTGGGTTGGAAGAGGAGCAGCTGGGACTAGAACCAGCACCCATGTGGGATGCCGGCGCTTCAGGCCAGGGCGTTAACCCACTGCACCACAGCTCCAGCCCCTGGATGAGCCTTGATGACATAATTCTAAGAAAAGTAGTCACACAGACACACACACACACACCCAAATATTGTAGGAGTCTGCTTACACGAGGTACTTAACTGAAATAGAAAGATGGGAAATTGAATGGTGGTTTCCAGAAATTGCAGGGAGGGGGTTAGGGAAAGTTATTGCTTAGTGGATACAGAGTTTGGGTTGTGAGTTTTAGGAGATGGAGAGTTATGGAAACAGAGGGTGGTGATGGTTGCACGGTATTTTCAATGTATTGAAATACTACTGGACTGCACACTTAAAATAGTTAAGATGGAAAAATTTATATTATGTGTGTTTTACCACAATACAATATTTGGGGAAAAAGAAAAGACGTAAACTCTTTGTTTCTGGACCCTATCCTCTTTGGGATGGCCTCCCGGGGTGTCCTATTACCATTTTTCCTGCTTCCTTTGCCTCTCCCGTAGCTTCCAGATCATTCCCGTCACCATATGAACAGATTCCACTAGCTCCCACTTAAGAAAGAAAGAAATCTCTCTTGATTACATATGTCTTTCTACTCCAATACCACACAAATGAGATGTTTATGTGTAATATTGCTACTGCCTCAATTTTAAATTGCTTTTTAACTCAGCTCCAAATTGGCCTCTAAAAAAGCAAGAATGTGTCATCCCAAGATGCCTCCTTCGCATAAAAAACTATTCTTGAGTTGAAGGCAGCTGAGCAGCAGCAAATACAGGAAAAGCTGTCGATTCAACTCCTTTTCTGTCTCAAGACAGGATATAAATTCTCGTTGACTGCCGACAGCTCCAGACTCTCATCAGCTCAGATGTGGCACCAGGGGGATTCCCAGGAAACTTCCCTCCAGATACTTCTTCCTACATACGTCCCTTCCCACTGCTTCCTGACCTTCAAAGCCTAAAACTGCTTTCCCTCCTTCTGTCATTTCTCTACTGATTTGCTTTACAAATTTAATTTGTTCTTCATTAAAGATACTGGGAAAGCCACATACTCCGCTACTGTTATTACTTATTTTTCATTGATGTTTTGCCCATGTGATGTGCACTCCATATGTTAATAAACTTATTTTTCTTCTGTTCATCTGTCCTTTGTTACAGGTGTCCCAACTAAGAATTATGAGGTGTTGAGGAAAAAATATTTTTCTATCTGATACTTCTAACAATCCACTGAAGTTATTTTTAAATTATTTATTTGAGAGGCAGAATGACAGAAGGGGAGACACACACACACACACACACACACACGGGGTGGGGAGGGGGAGAGGGAGAGAGAGAGAGAGAGGGAGAGAGAGAGAGAGAGGGAGAGGGAGAGAGAGAGAGAGAGAGAGAGAGAGAGATGTCTTTCATCTACTGCTTCACTCCCCAGATGTCCACATCAGCCAGGGCTGGGCCAGGCCCAAGTCAAGAGCCAGGAACTCCATCTGAGTGTCCCGCATGGGTGTCAGGAGCCCAAGTACTTGGGCAGTCAGGTACTGCCTTCCTATGTGCATCAGCAGGAAGCTGGATCAGAGACGGAGCAGCAGGGACTCTAACCAGCACTCTGGGGGCCACAAGTTCTGTCTTAATGCACTGTTCCACAACGCCAGCCCCTGAAACTATTTTTAATATCACAAAGACCTCCACATTACAAAACAAATGGTGTCTTTTCCATTCTTCTAAACTACCTCTCTTAGAAGCCTGTCTGCTCTCTCTAATACATACTCCTGTTAGAGTCTGGAAATTGATGTCTTATTTTTCTTTTACATCTTTGCCTCTCTTTCCATGTTCCTTGCTGGTTTCTTCTCCTCTAGCTGACCTCTACATTCAGCATGCAAGAGAACTCTGTTCTTTCTCTCTGTTGTCTGTCTAGATCTCTCCTACCTGGAGTCTTCATATATCATCTCCGTGCAAAGACTCCCAAATCTCTGGACTAGACCTGCCCTTGGGGCTCCAGACTCACACATCCACGCGCAATAGGACCTCGGACTAACATGGGCAATGTGAGATTCTGGGCTTTCCCTCCGATATCTGTTCCTACTCTGGTAGTTTCCATCTTATCAAATGAGTTTCACCCTTTTGCTCAACCTGAAAACTCAGAGTAACTTGGATTTTCCACTTTCCTTTGCTGCTCTCACATTGACCCAGTTCTCTCCCTCTCCTCTGTCCTGTGCAGCCGCAGCTGCTGTCTTCTCACTTGGATTATTTATTCAATAGCTCCCTAAGTGCTCTGATCTGTTCTTTCCTCTCCATCCGTTCTCTACACAATAGCTGCGATGATCCTTTGAGTCTGTAAATCTCCACACTTACTCTCTTCTAAGAACCATTAGCAGCTTTTCATCACACTTGGAACACCACCCTAGGTCCTGACCATGGCTTGAAAGGTCTCACATGATCTGGCCCCAAGCTACCTTGCTGACTTCCTGTTTATCATCTTAGCACTGCCATTCCCCCTGCCCGCTGGCTGTTCCCTGTTCCCGTGGCTCTACCTTTCTCAGCTCCAGTGTCATCTGTCCCTGGATGCAAAGTCTAGAGAAGCCTTTGTCTCCACCCCCCACCACCCCAGTTATTTTCTACTTCTTCATCTCCTTTTCTTCTTCTGCAAAACTTATTAGGAAATTAGAAACTATCACAGATTTGTTTGTCTGCTATCTCCATCCCACCTGACTTCCCTCTGCAACATTGGAATGTGAGCTCATCGGAGGGAGGGACCTTCTACTTCGATCCTGGGGCACCATCCCTGCCATGGTTTCTGTGGCTTCCTGCCTTCGTCTCCTTTGTTCACAGCGATATCTCCCCCCAGCACCAAGGACAGAGCCTGGCACAAGGCAGGTACTTAATAAGTGGTCTTCCAGATGACCCCAAATATATGTCCTGGATTTATGCTTCCAAAGAAACTTAAACTAGATGACCACTAGAACCACATGTCTATTGATGTGTTTCTCGGGCCCACAGGCAGATTTAGGAGTGCAGTGCCTCTGGTCTTTGGGCTGTAAACAAGTACGTCAATGTATACAGACACTGTCCTCATCTTCCCTGTGTGGATACCATCTTCCCGTCTTCCCCACTTACCTTGACCCCTCCCAACCCCTAGCCTCATTCCTCATCCTTCCATTTTCTTCTTCATTTTCTATTTCCCACTGAAATTGAAGCCATTGGGATAATACTCCTTGTCTCACTCTCCCAGGCATTTAATCCTGCCCACATCTTCCCAAGAGACTGGCTGGCTCCCCGTCTCCTGCCATTAGGCAGAAGTGGCATTCCTTAACAAAGGTTAACCTCCCTGTGTCTGCATCCCGCTCCTTCCTATCCTGGATCCCCATATCCCCAGATCTCCAGGGTCTGCGGGCTCTCTCCCCAACCCAGAGGCTCCTGGCCAGCATTTCAGTACCCTCAGGGCTCGCCCATCATTTGCAATGCTGAGTGGAGGAAGAGTGGGGAAGCCTCCGCTGAACGCCACTGTCTCCTCTATCGCTGTCCTCCTCTTCAGAGCCAAATCTGTCAAGACACATTTAAGCTTTATCTACTCTTTACCTGCAATTTCTCACTGCTGTCTTTTTTTTTAAAAGATTTATTTTATTTATATGAAAGGCAGAGTCTCAGAGAGAGGGGAGGCTCTGAGAAAGAGATCTGCTATCCACGCGTTTATGCTCTAAATGGCCACAACAGTGGGGGCTGGGTCAGGCTGAAACCAGGAGCCAGGAGCTCTATGCTGGTCTCCCAAACAGGTGGCAGAGGCCCTGGCATTGAGCCCTCATCTGGGGCCTCCCAGGGTAGACAACAGCAGGAAGTTGGGTTGGAACTGGAATATGGACTTGAATCTCCGCACTCCGATATGGGTTACAAGTATCCTGAGAAGTGCCTTGACCACCGTACCAAACACCCAAATATGTCCTTTTCATTTTATTTCTTTGAAAGGCAGAATTACATATATATATATATATATAATATATAAAAGAAATTAAATAAATTAAATATATATATATATATATAGAGAGAGAGAGAATGAATCTTCTATCCTCTGGTTCATTCCCCAAATGGCTATGAAGACCAGGTCGGGGCAAAGCCAAAGCCAGGAGCTTCTTCCATGTCCCCCATGTGGGTACAGAGGCCCAAGGACTTGGGCCATCTTTTACTGCTTTCCCAGACACAGTAGCAGGGAACTGGATTGGAAGTGCAGCAGCCAGGACTCGAACTGGTGCCCATATGGGATGCTGGCTTAACCTGCTACCACAACACCAGCCCCTCCAAAATGCCTTTTTAATGTAGCGATCTGGGGGTCATTCATGGCTTCAACACAAGCCATTTCATTGGAGTAAAGAAGCAGAAACAGGATGAGGTGGTTCAGTGCTAACATAGCAGTAAGAAATCTCTCTCTTGTTCTGCCTTTCAAATAAATAAAAATAAATATGGTAGCTTTGACACTGGTGATGTTTCTCGCTGCATTTTCCTTGCCTCTTTTGATACCACCTTTTCCTGGTCTTTCCTTGGTTCTCCCTGTGTCAGCTTATCTTCCTCATCATGACCATGATGTGGGGAGTCCTTGAGGCCATCTGAAGCCTCCTTCTCATCTCACTCAAGGGACTCTTCCCAGGCATCTCATCTAGGCTCATGGCTTCCAATATGTCAATAAGTCCCAAATTCAAATCACCATCCCACCCAGATTCCTCTCCCTCTCCCTCTCCCTCTCCCTCTCCCTCCCTCTCCCTCTCCCTCTCTCTCCCCCCCCCCTTTTCTCTCCCCCCCTCTCTCTCGCAGCTCCAGTGTTGTATGCCTAGTTGCTTATTTCAGGTCTCTGGATGTCCCACATGAACCTCAAACTCAACACGCCCACCACTGAACCCGGGTCTTTTCTCATGAGTATGGTTCACAAATCCAGCTGCACAGACCAGACACTTAGAGGTCTTCCTTGACATAAATCTTTCCTCTTCTTACGCTGTCACCAAGTCCTGTTCATTTCTTTCTCCTACATGTTTGCTAGATCCAGTCGCCTCTCTCAACCTCCACTGCCAGCACGGTTCCCACCCAGGGTTGCAAGAGAAGCTGTATCAGGGTCCCTAGTCCTTCCTCCACCCTTCCCAATGCTCTTGACACTGCAGCTGGAACAACACTTAAACAATGCAAATATGAGCAGGTCATTCTCTGTTTAAAACCATTCCATGGCTGTCTCTCAGAAAAAAGATGAAAACCTTGAGCTTCCCCCAAGGCCCTGGCGGAGCTGGCCCTTGTACATTTTGCCAGCCCCTTCCTGCTCTACACTCCCTCCTTTTCAGTATATTCCTGGAGCTCCTCTAACCATAGACCCCTTCCTGTCTCTGGGTCTTTGATGAGGGTTTCCTCTACCTAGGCAGCTCTAGCATCCTTTAGGTAGTAGGAGGTGGCGGACACCGTGGTACTCTGTCTGCAGCTGGTCTTGGAGTGTAGTCCCTCACCCGGCATCATCAACATCACCTGGAATCTTTGTTAGAGCTGTGAACTCTCCAAGCCCACCACAGACCTGCTGAATCTGACTCTCTGGGGTGGAGCCCTGCAGCCTGGCTTTTGCAGGTCTTCCAGGTGAAGATCTGGGCACCACTGGCCTGCAGTGTCCATACAGAGCTCCCATGCCTCTACCTGGGGGAAGGCTGCAACAGCCAAGGATTTAACACTCCTGGAGTGACCCTTAGCCAGTGAGGGCTGGGAGCTGGCGGACTAATGTTCCAACCTCACATCCTTAGGGAGGCACTTCCGCAGTGTTCCTCGGACTCTGGGAGAACCTCAGTGGGATGGATCTCTGGTTATCCACAGACACCATCTGCTCAATGGTGGATGCTTTCCTGTCTCCTTTCCCTGTTCCTTCACGGTGTTTTCTTGGATCACCTTTTTAAATAAGTCACTTGTGCCCAAATGCTTATCTTAGGGTCTGCCTTTGGGGAAAGTCAAACCAAGATGCCCAGTGGAATGACTCCACACACAGGAAGCTCTCCCGCACTCCCACACCAGGTCAGGTCATTCCACGCTCCTGTGCTCCCTGTTCTTCCATGGCATGGTATTTCTCGGTTTGCTAGCATTTATCAGCATCATCTTTGATTAATAAATGTCATCCCCACCTGTGGGGAGCAACTGAGACTAGACTAAGTTACTGGAATTAAGACTTATTCTATGCATCTGCTCTCCCACAATATGGCGCTGGGGAGAAGTAAACTTCTACACAGCTGCCTCTCACCAATTTGACTGATAAGCTGCAGGAGCTGATCCTGCTCCTGATCGGAGGAGAGCAGCGTGCTCGGCGTGTGGGTAGCAGAGTTGGGATTGGTGGACGAGGACTATAAAGGAGGAGAGAGACAACATGCACCAGGAACATCTATCTGAAGGAACACCTGAGCAGCCCCCAAGAGAGCCGGCGGCGGTGTGCCCCTCCTCCGCGGAAGTGGGGAAAGTGGCAGGGGGAACCGCCCTTCCACGGAGGTGGAGGGGTCGGCAGCCAACCCGGGAAGGACCAGCAGCAAACCCGGGAAGGGCCGAGCAGACGAAAGAACAGCGCAGGGTCTAGTGTCGTTCCTCCGCGAATTGGGGAGCGACACCCACCCTGAAGAAATGGTGTCTGTCTCACCTAATCCCTCACTCTCATTTCTCCCTCAACACTTACCAGGGCTTGGCACAAAAACAACATCCAGTAAATATTTGCTGAATGAATGTCTGGATGAATGGATAGCACCCCTTCATTCACGACTTGTTCAAGGGCTACCTGAAAACTCTCAGGTGTTTCATTGTCTTCATACCATCGACGTTTCAGCATATCTTCCATTTTGATTCCTTCTAGTCTCTCTCCTCTCATAAAGTTCCATTTTTCATGTTGTATTTAGGACAGTGGCATTCTTTGTGGAATACTATTACTCTCCCTTGATTTTGTCCAAGTTTATCCTTTCTTAAAAAGTTTATTTATTTATTTGAAAGGCAGAATGACAGAGAAGGAGAGAGAGAGAGAGAGAGAGAGGGAAAAAGGCAGAGAGAGGGAGAGGCAGAGTCCTTGTATACATCTCTCCTTACAGCTTTGCAAGGCCTTTTTAAACTGCAGACTTCTGTCAGTGGCCTTCTCACTTCTGCAGGAGGTCAACATCTGAACACAAGTTAAAACACTTGCATTGCTGAGTGCTCATCAGCCTCATAAATAATGTGTGTGGATGAGAGGAAATGGGGAGGAAGACACACCCCTTTCTCTGCACACCTCCAGGTCCCTGCCTGAGTGGCCTGCACACCTCAGTGGAGGAGTTGCTAATTTTATTGTTTAGAGCCCAGATTGAGAGCTGGGCCAGTTTTGTTATCAGGAAGGCTTACTCTACCTTGAAGTCCATACCTATCTACAGCACAAACTGTGTGTGCGTGTGTGTGTGCATGTGTGTGCATGTGCGTGTGTGCATGTGTGTGTGTGTGTGTGTGAAGTGTATCAACCTGGGGCAGGCTCAACACCTTCCTCTCTTAAGCAGCTTCCGGAGACTCAGGCATCTCCCACCTGGGGAAGGAAATGTGATTCTGTCTACACTGCAAGCAGAAGCCACTTTCTCCAGCTTGGCTAGGGCTACCCCCCCCCCCCCACAGTATCCAGTGCTGGCTCAGTGATTACTGAAGTAGAACTTGTTTTTGCATTTTGCAATTTCTTTTCATGTGCTTAGATCCACTGAGGTGGAAGGATTCTTGACGGTGCAGGCTCTGAGCCTTTCTGGATCTCTGGTTTAATATATGAGAGGATTTCAGGGCTGGCATTATTGCTCAGTGGTTAAGTCGCCTCTTATGGGAGCACTGATTTGAATCCTGGCTTCTGATCCAGCTCCCTGCTATTGGCATAGGAAAGTTGCAGGAGGTGGCCCAAGTACTTGGGCCCCTGCCACTCACTTGGGGGACTGTATAGAATTCCTGGATCCTCATGGCCATTTGGAGAGTTAACCAACAGATGGAAGGTGTCTCTCCCCCAACCCCTCCTTCACTCTCTCTCTCTCCCTTGCCCCCATATCTCTGCTCTCTCCATATATATGAGAGGATTTCAGAAAACTTGTGGGAAATGGAATTAAAGGATAAGTTCATTTTCATGCAAAATTTTCTGAAATCCTAGCATAAATTTTTGTGATACAGGTTTTCTTGAATGTTTTGAAAACTCACATGCATGGATTTTAATTTTTTGCACCTTTTAATTCCATTTTCTATGAATTTTTTGCAGTACCTTCGTACTCAAAGCAGGATCGACACTTTAGCTCTGATCCCTAATAGCACAATTATTTCTGTAAGAACTCTGAAGAGCAGCTTTCTAGCTTATGCCATATGGCTTCTGCTTTTGGCAGAATCTTTAAAATAAATAATAGAAAAGCCCCCACAAGCCTCCCAGTCTGTCTCCCCAAATCCAGAACAGGATCATTTCCTACATTAGGCCCGTGTAATGCTTTATCTGATTTAATTTTTAATATTTTGGATGACGACTTTCACAATTTCCCTGAAGAGACCATTTCATAATTTAATATTTACCTCCCAGACAGGGAGTGTTTCCAGTAATCAAGCCAAATTTTTTAATTTCATCTTGTTCTCTGTGAAAGGTTAAAATTTTCAACATGGTATTAATACACCAACGATTTCCCAGTAGGAAGTCTATTTCTTCATTCTCTTCAAAGAAATTAATCCCCTTTCCATTTGTTTCCATTGCCTTTCATGTTCTTCTATCCTCTTATTATCTATATGAGCTCATTTTCCACTTGTGGTCTCCGCTTGTGCAACCGTCACCACGTGGCCTCCATCTCCACAACTTTTGCATCACCCCCAAGTGAAACTCTGGCCCATTAAACAGGAAAGTCCCTCTTCCTCCCATTCCCAGGCCTTATTAATTACTCTTCTATTTTATGTCTCTGTTAATTTGACTGTCCTGGGTACTTTATATCAGTAAAATTTTGTTTGTATTTCTTCCTTTTTTAATTTGAGAGAGAGAGAAAGGAAATGAGAAAGTTCACATCCACTACTTCACTTTCCAAATGCCAACAAGGGTTAGGACTGGGTTAGGCTGAAGCCAGCAGCCAGGAATCCAATCCAGGTCTCCCATGTGGGTGTGGGCGGCAGGAACCCAAGTACTTGATGCACCAGTGCTGCCTGCCAGGGTCTGCATTAGTCAGGAGCCAGAGCTGGGCATCTAATACAGGTACTCCAGTGTGGATTGTGGGCATCCTAACCACCGGGCTAAACACCTGCTTATATTCCTGCCTTGCTTCCTTAAAAAAAAAAAAAGTAACACCTCTCAACTCTAACATGCAGTGATTCTAAATGACAAAAATACAACAATCTTATCACAGCTGTACTAATTCAAAGGTAATACTCCAAATATTTAACAACCGGCATGACAGGGGCACTGGGCAATCAGAATGACTCCCAGCCCAGTAGAGTGGCTGATGGATGTGAAGAACACAGGGGATGATTGGTGTGAACCAGACCAGGGCCCACAGCTGCACGGCAACCCTTTATTATATAACTCATTCTCATGTTGCTATTGGCCTTGTAGCATGCTTAGATATTTTCTTCTCATGCAATAACTGTGGAGCTGACCTTATGGACTGGATTTTTTCAGACCTAAATAGAAGCATAAATCCCCTAAAAGACACGAGGGAGAGGGATATGGGACATTTCTCCCTATATATCCTTGCATCTTGAGGAAAATGCTGTCAGTGGCAGGTGCATAATGACACGATCCAACTGTATGACACTCTAGAAAAGATACAACTGTGGAGGCTGTAAAAAGGCCAGCGATTGTTAGGAAGTAGCAGAAGGAGAGAAGAAGAGGCAGAGCCCAGAGATGTGCAGGGCTGTCTGAGTCCAGAATGAATGTGGGGAGATGGGCAGATACCAAATCCAGAGGATTAATGGCCACTCCATGGATTGAAGTGATGGGAGCGGAGGAGAAGAGGGTGGATGTGAGAGCTATATAGGATATAAACTTGTCAGAACTTGGTGATGGGTTAAGTGTGGGCAACAAGAAAGATGGAAGTATTATAAGAAGTCTGAGTTTTCTGTTTGCATAGCTGGGTGAATGGGACCACCACCCACTGATATCAGAGCAAAGAAAGACCAGAATTTGAGGAGAGAGAACATGCGATCACTTCTGATGTGTTTGGTGATGCTGTTGAGACATCTAAGTGGAGTTGCTAAGAAGGCATTGAATGTGTGGATCTGGAGTTCAGAGGAGAGAGCTGGGTTGAAACCATGCATTTGGGAGTCACTGCGTAATATATATGCTCTCTCTATTACACGTGAGTGATATGAGACACGGAGAGAGTGTAGATACGTAGATTGGAGATATGTAGAGTATAGATTACTTAGGGAGAGAATGACCCAAGACTGAGTTGTGGGGCTTCCCAACAAGCAGAAGGCACAGAGAGCAGGAGCAACCCGTACACTAAAAGCAGACTGAGAAGAGGTGGCCCTGAGATGACAAGAAAAGCAGTAGAGTGTGGGAGACAAGGAGAGATGTTGTCGGGAATGTCTGCTGTGCTGAACCGAAGCTCCAGCCACAGCCCTGCGCCACGCATCCTTTTTATCAGCTTCTTGGAGGTTGCATCAACTTTCTTCCAACTTGCTTTAGACTGCTCAGGCTTCTATAACAAGCTCCCTTAGACTTGATCTTTTATAACCCACAGACATTTGCTGCTCACAGTTTTGGAGCCTGTAAAGGTTAATATCAAGATGACAGCAGGTTGGGTTTCTAGTGGAGCCCATTTCTCAAAGACGGAGCCTTCTATCTGCACCCTCAACAGGATGGAAGGAGCAAGCCAGCTCCTTTGTCTTCTTCTTTTTTTTTTTTTTAAAAGATTTTATTTGGGGGCTGGTGCTGTGGTGCTGTGGGTTAAGCTGCCGCCTGCAGTGCCAGCATCCCACATGGGTGCTGGTTTGAGTCCATTTATGAAAGCAGCGGAAGATGGCCCAAGTCCTTGGGCCTCTGTACCAATGTGGGAGTGTACCAATGTGGGAGACCCAGAAGAAGCTCCTGGCTCCTGGTTTCAGCCTGGCCCAGCTCTGGGTGTTGCAGCCATTTGAGGAGTGAACCAGTAGGTGGAAGATGCCCCCCCCTCCCCCTCTCTCTGTGTAACTCTGTCTTTCAAATAAAAGAAAGTTTTATTTGAGAGAGAAAGAAAAAGAGACAGACCAACAGACAGTTCCCATCTGCTGCTTCCCTCCCCAAATGCCCACAATGGCCAGGGCTGAGGTGAGAGCTGGGAATTCAGTGCAGGTCTCCCACACCAGGGGCAGGAACCCAGTGCCTGAACCAACACCACTGCCTCCAAGGATCTGCGTTAGCAGAAAGCTGGAGTGAGGAGTCGGAGCTGGGCATTGAATGCCGGAACCATGCTATGGGATGGAGGGTCCTACCTAGCATCTCCACTACTAGGCTAAACTTCCTCCCCTCTCAGGCCTCCTTTCTAAGAGCACCAGCCCCATTCATGAAGGCAGGACCCTCATGAGCAAAGCATCTCCCTAAAGTCCCACCTCTTAATACCATCACCCAGGGGTCTAAGTGTCAGCGTAGGACTGCAGAAGGACACAAGCATTCAGACTACACGGCGTTACCTGTGCTGCAAACACCTTGACTTGCATTCTGTGTGCTCAGTGCTCACGAATGCAAGTCTACCAATAAAGAAAAAAAAAGGCACAAAACAAAATAAGCTCCAAAGCCCTGGAAACTTGATGGGTGGCACCAGGGGACGGGATGGGAAGGGTGGAAGAAGATGACAGTTACAGCCCTTGAGCATCTACTGTGGATGTTTTGGTACTAATGGCTGGTGACTCAGAACAGCGAGAGTCGCTGTTTGAGGGAAAGCATGTAAAATGGCAAGGGTTATTATTCTGCGACGCAGGTGGGCAAAATGGAGTGGGAGCACTGGAAAACTGAGATCGGCTCTCATGTGTTCGATCCATTTTGATGGAGAATATGAATAAGAATTGGCCCAGCCCCCTCCTCTTCCCTTTTCCATTTTGCTCATTTTTGGTCCAGTGCTTTCTGGGCAGTGGGTCAAAGCACCAGCCATTGGGGTGGGCATTTGTCCTAACAGCTATGATGCCACTTCAGATACCCACATTCCATATCAGTGTGCCTGGGTTTGAGTCCTAACTCTGCTTCTAGTCCTAGCTTCCTGCTAATGCAGACCCTGGGAGGCAGCAGATGGTGGCTCCAGCACTTGGATCCTTATCATCCACATGAGTTCTGGGTTCCAGGCTTTGGCCTGGCCAATCCTGCATGCTGTGATCATTTGGAGAGTGAACCAGTGTTGCAGTTGATTTCTCAACAATGTTGCAGTGGATTCGTTGCCTGGATTCGTTTCTGAGAGGAGGAGCATGGTGGGGGCAAGAGGCTCAGAGTCACCACACAGACTCCGGGAGTCGGGTGAAACCAGGCCTGAGGCTAGCAGCCCGCAGACTCCTTTATTTGAGTTAGTACAACAGCTTATATAGCCAAGACCAGCCAATCCAGTCAAGGGGCAGTCTATGCCCCAACCAATCACAGCCTGTTGCCAGGCAGTTTCTGTTGTCAGCAGCCATCTTGGCACGACCTTTTCACCTCATTCCACCACAAACCAGCAGACTGAAGATCTCTCACTCTCTGCCTGCCTGTCTGCCTTTGAATTAAATTAAAAAAATGTTTTGTGTTTATCTGTAGTTATTAAAGCAAGAATTGTAAAAACTGGGTGGTAAAATTAGTTGCAAATGTCCTGAGGCTGGAACTTTGTTTGGTTCACCGGTATAACCATAATGCCAGGTGCAGAATAAGGCCTCAGAAAGTATGCGTTCTGTAAATGCAGGGATGAAATGAGAGATGGTCTTCATCAATTGTTATACAAACAGGGAAATACTATCAACAATGGGCACTGTGCCCCCGGAGAGGGATGCAAATGTGAAATCAAATGAAGAGCTTACCTGTTCCATTGATTCCCTTTGGCTTCCTGTTTGCCCAGGCTGTGCCAGTGGAGGACTTGATGAACTCCATGGTTGATGCCACCCGTGCTACCGAGAAGGGACGACATCAAGCCGGCGAGGAAGCAGCTAGCTAGCACAAGCTTTGTACTCAGCAGATGCTCAGGGGATGACTTTGGCTCACCGAGGACTACGCGAGCACTGCCAGCAGAGTTAAATCCATGATAGCTCGTCTCTGGGATCCATCACAAATGAGTTAATGTCACCGTGGAGCTGCCTCACTTGCGGCAGCTCCTGAGGACTGATAAATCCCCGACAGCTGGCGGAGGGCCAACTTCACGTCCTCATGAATGAAGGATGAAAGATATGACCTTGAAAGTCATTAAGCTTGCAGCAGTACCTTGAGAAGCAGTGCAATAAATCAGCAACATATCCATTTGGAAATGCTGAGAAGAGAACAAAGCCCAAGGTATGGTTTTAGAATAAATGATCCTTGTTTGACTTATCTAATTTCCTGTGAGGCAGATGGTTAAGCCGGGCTGAAGGAAAGGGAACAATAAATTAAACACTTTTTTTTAACCTATCAAAAATTTTCATTTTGTGTCGTTTAACAATTTGAAATGAGAAAAGCACACGATGGGCAGATATATTGGTAGGACTAACTTTTAGAAAAAGCATCATCAATTGTATAACCAATGTGTTTCAAGGGGATAATGTTCTGCCAATTCTGTCTTCAGTTATCCAAAACATATTTATTGAAAACTTACTGTTTTACAGACACTCTTCTAGATGCTGGAGACACAACACGGAACAAAGCAAACTGAAGGCCTGCTCCCAAGAGCTTACCTTCTACAGAGAGTAGAAAATACGTACATAATCTCTTAGGGGATGTTAAATGCTAAGGGCAGGGGGAAGCCAGGAAGGGATGTGGGGTAAGAGATGACAATTTAGATACAAGGGCTATGGAAAGGTCTTTTGAGAGGTAGTATTTGTTTAGAGACTTGAATAAAGTGAGAAAGGTAGTCACATCAGTATTTGGGGAAGAACATTTCATGAAAATAGCGTGGGTAAAGGCCCTGCGGCAGGAACATGTTTGGGGTTTTGCACTGAGTGTGGAGTTGAGTGAGTAGGAATCGAGGTCAGAGAGGCAGCTGGGGTCAGATGCTGATAAATCACTCTTTTTGGAAATTACAAATATTCAGTACAGGGCATCTTTTTGAATTTGGGGGTAATACCCCATGATGTAAGTTTTGGTAGGAGATAGAGAATCCCAAGCCCCAACCTTTGAAGTGGAAGGGACCCTCTCCCTACTTCCTAGTTCAAAAGGGAGCAATTGGTTGTCCTACCCAAGATTCGCAACCATAAGGAAAAAAAAATCAAAGCCAGTTTTGCTCACTGATTCAGGCCGCTGGGCCTATCACATAGGTACTCACTGGAAACTCATGGCAGGAAACAAACACACAAGAAAACTGCAATATAAATTTAAAAGTTTACTTAATAAATATCAGAAATATATAATTTACTCAACTTAGAGTTTCTAAACTGATGACTGGTGAGGTGGGAAGAGGTAGGGTGAGTTGACTGGAGGGAGGCCCAATAACCTATAAAATAAATATACCACCACTAGCTGAAATGCAAAAAGGATTAGGAAGGCTAAAGCTCAAAACAAAGTCATGCTATTTGAAAACTACTCATAAAGCGCAATATTTTTAAACAGTATTTCCCTCTAATTTAGACCTTTAATTTTACCTGCATCTTTTCCTTTTGTTTTATTTTTCTAAATTAGAGAAAGATCATCTAACTGAAAAATACACGTAGGGGTGTGTCTAGGCTATTAAGATGCACATTAAGACTACTGTATCCCATAGAACTTTCTCTAGAATAGACCACATGCTAGGCCATAAAGTAAGTCTCTGCAAATTCAACAAAATCGAAGTCATACCATGCATCTTGTCTGACCACAATGGAATGAAGCTGGAAATCAACTCAAGAATATTTAAAACATATGCATGGGGCCAGTGTTGTGGCACAGTGGGTTAACACCCTGGTCTGAAGTGCCAGCATCCCACATGGGCGCCAATTCTAGTCCCAGCTGCTCCTCTTCTGATCCAGCTCTCTGCTATGGCCTGGGAAAGCAGTAGAAGATGGCCCAAGTCCTTGGGCCCCTGCACCCACGTGGGAGACCCAGAAGAAGCTCCTGGCTCCTGGCTTCAGATTGGCGCAGCTCCAGCAGTTGCGGCCATCTGGGGAGTGAATCAGTGGATGGAAGACCTCTCCTTCTCTCTATGCCTCTCTCTGTAACTATGTCTTTCAAATAAATAAAATAAATCTTAAAAAAAGAACATATGCAAACACATGGAGACTGAACAACATTCTCCTGAAATAATAATGGGTCATAGAAGAAATCAAAAGAGAAATAAAAAAATTTCTGTAAATGAACGAAGACAACAATCCAACATATCCAAACTTATAGGATACAGGAAAAGCAGCATTATGAAAAAAGTTTATAGCAATTGCTACCTACATCAAGAAACTGGAAAGCCACCAAATAAATGAAAATCTCAAAAACCTAGAAGAAAAATAACAAAACAAACACAAAACTAGTAGGAGAAAAGAAATAATTAAAATTAGAGAAGAAATAAGCAAAAACTGAAACAAAAAATACAAAAGCTCAGTGAAACAAAGAGCTTTTTTTTTTTTGAAAAAATAAAATTGATACACCATTGGCCCAACTAACCAAAAAAAAAAAAAAAAGAAGAAGAAAAGAAAAGTGGGAAAAGACCCAAATTAATATAATCAGAGATGAAAAAGGAAATGTAACAACAGACACCACAGACAGGAATTACTACAAAGAGCTATATGCCAACAAGTCAGGAAACACAAGAAATGGATAGATTTCTGGACATGTACAAGTTACCGAAATTGAGCCGTGAAGACATAGGAAACCTAAACAGAACAATAACAAAGACAGAGATTGAATTAGTAATAAAGAGCCTCCCAATAAAGAAAAGCCCAGGACCGCATGGCTTCACTGCTGAATTCTACCAGACATTTAAAGAATAAACTCAAATTCTTCTCAAACTACTCAAAATAATTGAAAGGGAGGGAATCCTCCCAAACTCCTTCTACAAAGCCAGCATTACTTTAATTCCTAAACCAGAAAAAGATACAACAGAGAAAGGAAACTATAGACCTATCTCCCTGACGAACATGGATGTGAAAATCCTCAACAAAATACTAGCCAGTCGAGTCCAACAACACATCAGAAAGAACATTCACCTGGACCAAGTGGGATTTATCCATGGTATGCAGAGATGGTTCAACATTTGGAAATCAATCAATCTGGTACATCACATTAACAAACTGAAGAACAAAAGCTATATGATTATCTCAATAGATGCAGAGAAAGCATTTGATAAAATACAACATCCTTTCATGATGAAAACCATAAGCAAATTGGATTTACAAGGAACATTCCTCAACACAATCAGGGTAATACATGACAAACACATGGCCAGCATATTATTGAGTGGGGAAAAGTTAGAAGCATTCTTACTAAGATCTGGAACCAGATAAGGATGTCCACTCTCACCATTACTATTCAGCATAGTCCTGGAAGTTTTAGCCAGAGCCATTAGGCAAGAAAAAGAAATCAAGGGGATACAAATTGGGAAGGAGGAAGTCAAACTATCTCTATTTGCAGATGACATGATTCTATATATAGGGGATCCAAAAAACTCCACTGAGAGACAATTGGAACTCATAAAAGAGTTTGATAAAGTGGCAAGAAATACAATTAAAACATAAAAATCAATAGGTTTTGTATACATAGGCAATGCCTATGTAAGAAACCCTGTAAGACATTGGCATAGGCAGAGTTCTTAGAAAAAAACCCAGAAGCACAGGCAATCAAAGCCAAAATTGACAAATGGTATCACATAAAATTGAGAAGCTTCTGCACTGCAAAAGAAACAATCAGCAAAGTGAAGCGGTAACTGACAGAATGGGAGAAAATATTTGCAAACTATGCAAATGATAAAAGATCAATATCCAGAATATATAAAGAGCTCAAGAAACTCAACAACAAAACAAACAAACCAGTTAAACCACTGGCAAAAGACTTGAACAGATATTTTTCAAAAGAGGAAATCCAAGTTGCCTATAGACATATGAAAAAATGCTCAGGATCACTAGCCATCAGGAAATGCAAATCAAAACCACAATCAAGTTTTACCTTACCCCAGTTAGAAATCAACAAATACTGGTGAAGATGTGGGGTAAAGGTACCCTAATCCACTCTTGGTGGGAATGTAAACTGGTAAGGCCACCATGGAAGACAGTATGGAGACACCTCAGAAATTTGAATATAGACCTATCGTATGACCCAGCCTGGCACTCCAGGATCTTTACCCAAAGGAAATGAAATCAGCATATGAAAGAGTTATCTGTACCCTCACATTTATTGCAGCTCAATTCACAATAGCTAAGACACAGAATCAACTCAGATGTCCGTCGACTGAAGACTGGATAAAGAAATTATGGTATATGTACACTATGGAATATTGCACAGAAGTAACAAAGAATGAAATCCTGTCATTTGCAACAAAATTGATGCAACTGAAAAACATTAGTTATATAAGCCAGTCCCCAAAAGACAAATACCATATGTTCTCCCCGATCTGTGATAACTAATAGAGTACCTAAAAATTAATCTATAGGAGTGAAATTGACACTTTGAGATGGGATGACTTT
This sequence comes from Oryctolagus cuniculus, assembly GCF_051225735.1. Taxonomy (NCBI): domain Eukaryota; kingdom Metazoa; phylum Chordata; class Mammalia; order Lagomorpha; family Leporidae; genus Oryctolagus; species Oryctolagus cuniculus. The sequence goes on along the minus strand of NC_142878.1, from coordinate 23,412,717 downwards.
GAACAGCTCTTGTCTTGACTGTTGAAGAACAGTTTTTTTTTCATACTATTTGTTGAACTCTTTACTTAGTCAGGGTTAATCTTATGTGTATAAAGTTAATTGAAAACAGATCTTAGTAAAAATAAAATAAAGCTTGGAATAGGAGAGGGAGGGGGAAGAGGTATGGGAGGGTGGGTGGGAAGAATCATTATGTTCCTAAATTTGTATATATTAAATGCACAAAGTTGGTATACCTTAAATAAAATGTTTCTAGGTAAATAAACAAAAAAGACCACTGCATCCCGTATCAGATCACCTGGGTTCAGTATCTGGCTATAGCTCCTGACTCCAGTTTCCTGATACTATAGATCCTGGTAATAGCTCAAATAGTTGTGTCTCTGTAATCCATGTGGGAGATCTGAGTTGAGTTCCTGCCTCCCAACTTTGGCCTGATCTGTCTCTAGCCAAGGTGGGCATTTTGGGGAGCAAATCAGTAGATGAAAATACTCTCTAACTTTGTCCTTTTTAAAAAGATTTATTTATTTGAAAGACAGAGTGACAGAAACAGAGTGAGTGACAGAGATAGTGGCGGGGAGAGATAGAAAAGAAGAGGAGAGGAGAGGAGAGGAGAGGAGAGGAGAGGAGAGGAGGGGAGGGGAGGAGAAGAGAGAGAGATCTTTAACCCACTGGTTCACTCTCCAAATGGCTGCAACAACCAGGTCTGGACGAGGCCAAGCCAGGAGCCAGGAACTCCATACAAGTCTCTCATATGGGAGGCAAGGGCTCAAGTACTTGGGCCATCTTTTGCTGCCTTTTCAGGCTTATTAGCAGGAAGCTGGGTCAGAAGCAGAGTAGTTGAGACTCAAATTGTTACTCCAATATGGGATGCTGGTGTTGTAAGGGGTACCTTAACCCCAGCACCATAATGCTGGCGCCTCTCTCTCTCTCTCTCTCTCTCTCTCTCTCTCTCTCATTCAAAAATTAAAAAAATAAATAAATAAGAGATCAAAGAGATTAAGCATCTCACCTCTCATTACTTTAGATGAGTTTAGGTCTCTGGACCTGCACAAGAACTTTGGCTGAGGGTATTGTGGCCTTGCTGAGTCCTCAGGTGGACTGCAAATGGAATTGCACAGTGGAAATGTGCTCTCAAAGGCTTAGTGAGTCCCAGGGCTGTCCATGGGCCGTTTCTAACCCATCTCGCTGCCCTAGAGCAGATGTAGCTGGGGTGAGGGCTCCCCCTTCACCAGACAACCCAACCAACCAGGCCACAGAGGAGAGCATAGTTGGATGGAATTTGCCCATTGCCCAGTGGAACACCAGCCATCATAGCAGTAGGTATGAGGGAGCTTCAAAAAAAATCTTGCAAAACAAAATTAAAAGATAACTAGGTAGTGCAAACATTTTTAAATCCATGCATATGTGGGCCTTCAAAATGTCCACAGAAAATGAGTATTACGAAAAAAACTGTGCAGGGATTTGTAAGATAAAACACACAGAATCCCACAAGTTCCTGTTCTGTGCTGGGGAGTAGTCAGGTTATCAACAAGGGGCCTCCCAGCCTCTGGAGCGAGCAGAGTCTTGGAACTGCCGCAATGTGCCTTCTCCTCAAGGTTCATCGTTCTCGCAGGCTGAGCCCTACTCCTCTGTATTAACCTCTGCTGCACCAGCAACCCCAATGAAATGCAAAGTATTATTGATCATCTAAAGTACCAAAGTGATTGAGCTTTCTCCCCGGGGCAGGGCCCGCGGGGGGAGGACTCTGGAATGCTGCTTTGCCCAAGTGACCTTGGCAGAAACTGCGAAGTTTGCACATAGCTGCTGTTCCACTGAAATGAACTCACCCTCAGCTCTGTCATGAGCATTCTTATGGGTAAGTGCCCAGAAATGAACTCAGAAAGTTGAATCACTGTTCAGGCTCTTCACTTAGCCTTTTAGTAAATGTCACGTATGTCTTAACCCACAGATGATGAAAGAAACATTTTTGAAATAAAGAATAAACTAAAAAAATTACATCGAATCCTATAGCATTGTGTCAAGATTAAAGGTACATTATTTCGGCTGGCGCCACGGCTCAACAGGCTAATCCTCCGCCTAGCAGCGCCGGCACACCGGGTTCTAGTCCCGGTCGGGGCGCCGGATTCTGTCCCAGTTGCCCCTCTTCCAGGCCAGCTCTCTGCTATGGCCCGGGAGTGCAGAGGAGGATGGCCCAAGTGCTTGGGCCCTGCACCCCATGGGAGACCAGGAGAAGCACCTGGCTCCTGCCATTGGATCAGCATGGTGTACCGGCCGCAGTGGCCATTGGAGGGTGAACCAATGGCAAAGGAAGACCTTTCTCTCTGTCTCTCTCTCTCCTCTCTCTCTGTCCACTCTGTCTGTCAAAAAAAAGGTACATTATTTCAGCATTATTTTAAAAAATATTAGAAGCATCTCAAATGGCTACCAGTGAGTGTTTGGTTCAATTAATTATGATACATCCACACACCAGAATTCTATGCAGCTGTCTAAAGAATGAGGAAACAACAGGTCTGGGAATGAATATGTTAAAAAAATGCCCAAATTTGACACTAACCCACTGTTGGTGGGAATGTAAATTGGTCAAGCCACTATGGAAGTCAGTTTGGAGATTCCTCAGAAACCTAAATATAACCCTACCATTCAACCCAGCCATCCCACTACTTGGAATTTACCCAAAGGAAATTAAATTGGCAAACAAACAAGCTGTCTGCACATTAATGTTTATTGCAGTTCAATTCACAGTAGCTAAGACCTGGAACCAACCCAAATGCCCATCAACAGTAGACTGGAAACAGAAATTATGGGACATGTACTCTATAGAATACTATACAGCAGTCAAAAAAATGAAACCAGGTCATTTGCAACAAGATGGAGGAATTTGGAAAACATCATGCTGATTGAATTAAGCCAGTCCCAAAGGGACAAATATCATATGTTCTCCCTGATCAATGACAACTAACTGAGCACCAAAGGGGAAACTTGTTGAAATGAAATGGACACTATGAGAAACAGTGACTTGATCAGCTCTTGTCCTGACGGTTGATGTACAATGTAATACTTTATCCATTTTAGTATTTTTTTTTTGTTCTAGTACCGTTGGTTGAACTCTGTAATTAACACACAATTATTCTTAGGTGTTTAAATTTGAACTGAAAAGTGATCCCTGTTAGGAATTTGGAAAACATTATGCTGAGTGAAATAAGCCAATCCCAAAGGGACAAATACCACTTATTCTCCTTGATAGGTTTCAACTAACTGAGCACCAAAAAGGAAACCTGTTAAAGTGAAATGAAATGGTGACTTGATCAGCCCTCACCCTGACTGTTGATGAGCAACTTGATATGTTATCCCTGTTAGTATTTTATTTATTTGTTCTACTTAATACTTTTGGTTGAATACTGTAATCAATACAAAATTCTTCTTAAGTGCTGAAACTTAACTGAAAAGTGATCACTGTTAAATATAACAGTGGGAATAAGAGAGGGAAGAGATGTGCAATTCGGGACATGCTCAAGCTGACTTACCTCAAACGGTAGAGTTAGAAACATACCAGGGGATTCCAATTCAATCCCATCAAGGTGGCATGTACCAATGCCATCTCACTAGTCCCAGTGATCAATTTCTGTTCACAATTGATCATAATGATAGGACTAAGAACCAAAGGGATCACATAAACAAGAATAGTGTCTGCAAATACTAGCTGATAGAATAAAAAAGGGAGAGAATGATCCAACATGGGAAGTGAGATACGCAGCAGACCCATAGAATGGCAGATGTCCTAAACAGCACTCTGGCCTCAGAATCAGCCCTTAAGGCATGCGGATCCGGCTGAAAAGCCCATGAGAGTATTTCAGGCATGGAAAGCCAAGACACTCTGGAAAAAAAAAAAAAAAAAAAAAAAAAACCTAAATGAAAGATCTCCGCGAGTGAGATCCCAGTGGAAAGAACGGGTCATCAAAGAAGGAGGTACCTTTTCTGAAGGGAGGAAAGAACTTCCACTTTGACCATGGCCTTGTCTAAAAATATCAGAGTCAGTGAACTCAGGGGGCTTCCATAGCCTTGGCAGCTCATGACAAGAGCTTAGGTTGATTACTGATGCCATAAACAAGAGTGTCAATTTGTTAAGTCAACAACAGGAGTCACTGTGGCCTTACTCCTCATGTAGGATCTTTGTCCTTAGTGTGCTGTACATTGAGATTTAATGCTATAACTAGTACTCAAACAGTATTTTTCACTTTATGTTTCTGTGTGAGAGCAAACTGTTGAAATCTTTACTTAATGTATGCTAAACTGATCTTCTGTATATAAAGAGAAACGAAAATGAATCTTGATGTGAATGGAAGGGGAGAGGGAGTAGGAAAGGGTTTGGTTGTGGGTGGGAGGGACGTTATGGGGGGGAAGCCATTGTAATCCATATTCTGTACTTTGGAAATTTATATTCATTAAATAAAAATTTAAAAAAATGCCCAAATTTGGAAACTTATGTTATTTATGTTTTAGTAACAATGGGAGAAGTGGAATACTGTATATTTAAAATTTGCTTTTAAGTACATGTATCACTCTAAACATATGTAAGAAATTAGGAAGAGTGGTTCCTGTGGAGTATAAGAACTAGGTAAACAGGAGCATGGGTTGGTGTGGGTTTCATTAACTAATTTTTTATACCTTTAGGTTCTGACCCATGAGGAAATATTATCAACTGAAAACAACTCAATTCAGGGTGGGTGTTTAGCCTAGCAATTCCAATGCCTGCATACCACCATCAGAGTGCCTGGGATCAATCATCAGCTCTGGTTCTTGGCTCCAGCTTCCTGCAAATGCAGACCATGGGAAACAACAGTGATGGTTCCAGTAATCGAGTTCCTGATATCCACGTAGGAGACCTGTGGTTGTCACTGACCACCATAAAATGCACCCACTGCCTTTTGAGGTCCTAGAACTAGGTACAGTGTCTGCAGGACAAAGCAATCTTGTCTCCGCCAGACTGCACCCAGGAAAGACACAGCACACAGCAGTATGGCCATTCTGGGAGGGTTTCTTTACCGAGGGCCAACATGAAGGTGCGGGCATGAGGTCTGTGCAGGGGCTGCTGCAGGCACCCACATCTGTAGCAGCCGGGGGGACAGCATACCCTGGTCCAGGAGGCTAAGGGCACGGGACAAACACTCAAACTTGGAAATAGGGACTGAGCTGTGCAATCTAAGCCAACCGGAGAGGAGGCGGGAACCAGTGGATGGAAGACCTCTCTGTCTCTCCCTCCCTCTGTCTGTAACTCTACCTCTCAAATAAATAAATAAAATCTTTCAAAAAGTTTATTTGAGGGGCTGGCATGGCACAGTGGGTTAAGCTGCTGCTTGCGATGACAGCATCCCATAGGAGTGCCTGCTCAAGTCCCAGCAGTGAAGGATGGCCCAAGTGCTTAGGTCCCTGCCACCTACACAGAAGACCCGGATAGTGTTCCTGGCTCCTGACTTCATCCTGGCTCAGCTCTAGTCATTGTGGCCATTTGGGGGAATGAACCAATGGATGGAAGATCTATTTTTTCTTTCCCTCTCTGTCACTCTGCTTTTCTAATAAAATAAGAAAAAAATATTTAAAAGGGGGGGCATTTGAGAGTCAAATATGCAGAGAGAGAAAGCTGTCATCTACTGGTTCACTCTCCAAATGACTGCAAAAAGCCAAAGAGCCGGCTGTGGCTGGGCCAGACTGAAGTCAGGAGCCTGGAGCCAGAAACCGGAGACGCAATCCAGGTCTCCTTTGTAGGTGGTGGCAGTGACCCAAGGACTTGAGCCACCATTGCTTCCTTGCAGGGTCTGCATTAGCCTGGCACTGGAATCGGGGGCGGAGTCTGTACTGCAGACTCCAGCCAGGCGCTCGGTCATGGGATGCGGGAGCCCCAGGTGGTGTCTAATCCCCTGGACCACATGCCTGCCCCCTTGGGGTTTATTCCTTGGTCCTGTAATAGCACTGGGCAATCCCTGCAGCCCTGCGGGGTGCCTCCTTCTTACAGTTATGTGGGCGCCCAGGCTGCACGAGGCTGCATTTATCAATGGGGCTTTCAACGTAGCCCCCAGGGTAGTCTCCATTCCAGCCAGCAACTAGGAGCAAAGGAGGGAAGGAGCCAGCAGGGGAGGTTTAAAAGGGCCAGGCCTGCGGGGGCGTCCATCTCATGGGCTGGACTCAGCCACGCAACCTCTCTTCTCTGCCGGGGAGGCCAGTCACCCAGGAGGAAGAGAACCCCTGTAGAGAAGCTGCTGGCATCTCAGCGGTGCCACAAAACAACCTCCTTCAGCAAAGCGTTTTTTGCTAAATCATAGACTAAATCCTTGCCAGACCCCTACCACCCTGAATGGTCTTGCAAATTTTGTGTTCGGTTTCTAGCAGTGAAAATGGCCAAGTGTGTTGCACAGACCAAATCCCTAATGATAAGAATCGGCTGAGAATGTAAAATTTTAGCTTTAAAATTCATAGTTTCTTTTATTTCACCTCCCTTGCAGTGAAACCTCTCTCTGCTTCTAATTTGCTTCTCTGATGTGATGGCTGCCGCCCTCCCGTCCAGCATGTAAGTAAGCCCAGCCTGCTCTTCGCAAGGTGCCGGAAGCCCGTCAGGGACAGACACTGCCAATAATGAAACAGCTGGTAATGGCAGGGGAACAAAGCTGGTCTGTTTCGATAGAGATCTGTAGTTATGGAACTGTGATGTGGTCCATCAAAGACCCATTCCTAAGATCCATCTCTTCTGTGGCTTTTACTGCATTGGCTTCTAGGCGCTGTCCCCTTGCAGCTCCCGGACACAACCATTCCCACTCATCCAGTGGCTAAGCGTGAGCTGTCGGCAAGGCTATGGTGCTGGATCATCTGCACTCCGTCCCAAGTCTGCCCCGGTCTTGAGAGCAGGTCCCCTGCCTTGTGGCTTTTGTCCTCAGCCTTTGTACCTCAGGGCACAAGCCACATATACAAGGGGTCTTCAAGAGGGCCACTGGAAATGCATATTCTGAAAAACTTATGCATGCGGTTCAAAATATGTTTACACTAAAATAAGCTCATCTTAAATTTATTCTTGTTTATTTGAAAGGCACACACACATGCACACACACACACAGGGAGAGATCTTCTATCCACTGACTCACTCCTGAAATGCCCACATAGTCAGGGCTGGGCCAGACCAAAGGAACTCAGTGCAGGTGTCCGACACACATGGCAAGGACCGAACTACTTGAGCCATCATTGGCTGCTCCCCCGGGGTGCTCATTAGCAGGAAGCTGGAATTGGAAACAAATCTGGGACTGGAACCCAAGCTCGGAAATGAGATGCAGACATCCCAAGCGGTGTCATAACCTCTACACCTAACGCAATGCCTGCTCCCCAAACTTACCTTTTAATTCCATTTTCCATGAACTTTTTCAAGCACCCTCCCATACTTAAATGAAAGAACAAATGAAAATAATGAGTGTGGTTCTATTTGGGGCATCCAAAAATAATCATTCTCTTGAAACTTAGCACAAACACACCATGCCTGTGTCAGCTTTCTATTTGGAAAAAAATATATAAACAAATGGAAAACAAACAGTGTGCGACTTAAGGTCACTGCCCTTATTACTTACTTATTTTTTTTAAAAAAGACGAGAACCTAATGTGACAATCATCACAGCAGGCATTCACATTTATTCAGTCTTTTTAAGGAGGGTGCAAACAAACTCTATCAATCCAAACAAAGTTATAACAAAGAAATTAAACAAGTGCAGAAAGAACAAATTGGATTTGCCAACAGATTTCAGGCAGTAGCAACATCATAAGGCACCCAAAACCTCATGGCTGTTTGCCAAATCGTTATTAGTAATACCACTGTTCTTTATATAAACAAATTAATGGTTTGGTTTTGATTAAGCAATTGTTGGCTAAAAGATACTTTTATGTAACTCTGGAAACCAGAGAGGTTTTAGAAGCAATGGGAATGCCATGTTACTTTTTTCCTCCTTAACTGTGTGATTGTATGTTTAAGAAAAGAAAGGCAAAAAATAAAAACCCAGTTGCACAAAAGGGCATATATTTAAAAATGCTCCCCTCCCACCTTTGTTCCTCTATTCTAGTCTCCCTCACCAGAGGCATCAGATGACCCTACTTCTTGCAAATCCTGAATTTAGCCAGAATTCTTAGTCTACACAAGCAGATTGTTTTTAAAAAGTTACATAAGCAGTTAGCAGTATGATTTTATGGGATTTTTTTCCATGGCATGTAGGATCATGAAAAGTGATCGGGAGTCATTACTTTTTATGGAAGTCATAAAAATTATCCTTCTTGGTCACTTGTAAAAGGAAGCCCCAGGGAACGGGGTCTTGAATCCTCTAAGAGTTTGTAGTCACAAACCAGCGTGCGCTGCATGGCGTAAGGCAACAGGAATTTACTCTCACGCAGTTCTGGGTGCCGGAAGTCTGGAATGCAGGTGTTGGCAGGGCCACACACCCGCTGAGGAAGATCCTTCCTGGACCCTCTGGCTTCCAGTGGCCTCAGGACCTTGGCTTGGGCAGCCTACCTACCCTCCCTGCCTCCGTCTTCCCACAGCCTCCTCCTCTCGCTTTGTCCCTGTGTTTAGGACCTTCCTATCCTCCTACAGGGACCCTGGTCGTTGGGTTTCAGGCTTACGGTAAATCCAGGATGAGCTCATCTGTGCATAAAAGGGCTCCTGTCTTGGTCCCCTCTAGAAAGCCTGTAAAAGCTGCCCCTTGCCAGCTTCCCGGGGTTGGGGAACTGCACCCATCCAGCCCCAGCCTGCCCTACACAGACCCCCGCACCTCCCTGACTCCACTCAGGGCTCACTGGGGCCAACCCTCCATGCAGAGCTGAGGAACACGGGGAGAAGAGTAAAGAGGACCACTCAGACCTTCAGAAGTAACCACCATAAAGCAAATGTAGCACACATGGCAGTCAGTAAGGATGGCGGGGCAAACCCAGAAGTGACACTGCCCCCTGCCGTCCACCCTGGGAGTGACACTGAATATTCACAGAAGTCTTTCCTCCACCCAGACCCTCCCCCGCCCCCATATTTACTCGGGATGTTTAGACCCTGGGCCCTTGGAATCACTGTGAGATCTGGGTGTGCCTGTTGGGCGGCGGTCTATGCTTGTTACTGCTCTGTTCATTCTTAAGGAGCAGACATGACACGAGACTGGTGGACAAGCAGCCCACGCACCCCCAGTGGTGGCGAACAGATCCATAAAAGGGTAAGGAGGATGGGAGGTGCTGAGTCTGAGGAGGGGCACACGCCCCTGATGCTGGGGGCTGCCCCTTGCCCATGGCATCCATCATCGCTCTAGGGCTGAGTTCTCCCTGGGCAGAGCTATTGCTCCATTTTTGGAGATATTCGTACTTTTTGATGGTCTAAAATACTGGCTGAACTAATACTGCTTCTAGAGGAAATCAGAACTACTAGTTAGTTTTGAAATTAGAATTAGTAGATACTGTAAAAATAGGCAATTGTAATCAACTCGAGGCAGAAGTTACAAAAAGAGCTACAAGTGACATCTGTTAAATTAGGTGATACCTTTAATTCCGTATGAATCAAGAAGCTTTTGATTGCAAGTAACAGAAATTCTGACTCACATGGCTTTAACAATAACATTGGGACCAGCGCTGTAGTGCAGTGGGGTAAAGCTGCCGTCTGCAGCACCTGCATCCCATATTAGATGCAGCCTCAAGTCCCGGCTGCTCCACTTCCAGTCCAGCTCCCTGTGATGCACCTGGGAAAGCATTGGAAGATGGCCCAAGTGCTTGGGCCCCTGCACCCACACAGGGGACCCAGGTGAAGCTCCTGGTCCAGCATTGACTATTACAGCCATTTGAGAAGTGAATCAGGAGATAGAAGGACCCCCCCCTTTCTATAACTCTTCCTTTAAAATACATAAACAAATCTTTATAAAAAATAACAAGATTGGGTTAGGCATTTGGTGCAGTGGTTAAGATGCCTCTTGGGACAGCTGCACCCCCTAGCTGAGTGCCTGGTTTCAATTCTGGGTCAGCTGCTGATTCCAGCTTCCTGCTAATGTGCACCCTGCAAAACAGCAGGCTCAAGTACTTGGGTCCCTCCTGTCCCTATGGGAGACCTGGACTGAGCTGTGGGCTCTTAGTTTCATCATGGCCCAGCATTGGCTGTTGCAGGCATATGGGGACTGAACCAGTGGATGGACAGTTCTTGCCTGTCTCTGTGTCTCTCTGCCTTTCAAATAAAAATAAGGAAACATATTATCTCATAAAAGAAATCCAAAGGTATGGGAGGCTCAACAGTATCACTGTGATAGTTTTTCTTTGCCTCCCTGCCCTGTTGTCCACAAGATACACTTGCAGGCAAATGCTCCTTATGGCCTTAATATGACTTCCCACAGCAGTTTTGGCTACACAATCACTGGTTTGCAACCACCTGGCGGGAGAGAAGTGAAAAGTCCTGCTGGGCTAATTTTGTTCACTTGCCTGCCCCTGGATCAGTAGCTCTCACCAAAGGGAATGCCATGTGCCGTTTGGCTCCAAACTAGCTTACTGCCTTGGTTCCTTACTATGTTGAAATATGTGAGGCAGGCTACTTTATAAAGAAATCAGGCATGGGGTTGATGTGGCATGGGTTAGGGCACTGTTTGAGACAACAGCTTCCCAGCAGCTCTTCCCCGAGTCCACCTCCCTGCTAACGTGCCCGAGAAGGCAGGGAAAGATGGCCCAAGTCCTTGGGCTGCTGTCATCCATGTGAGAGCCCCAGAGGGAGTTCCTGGCTGGAGCTCTGGCCTGACCCAGCCCTGGCCACGGGGGCTATTTGGGCAATGAAGCAGTAGATAGAATCTCTCTCTCCCTCCCTCCTTCTCTCTCTCTTTCTCCTCTCTCTGTGTCTGTTACTGTGCTTTTTAAATAAAGAAAATCTGGTTTTGCTTCTTTTAAAGAGAGGCTTATTTAGCTCACGGTTCTGAAGGTTCCAGGGCTGGGATTAGCATCAGCATGGTTCTGGTGTGGACCTCATGACAGGTGGCTCATGAGACAGGAGCCTCTGCAAGAGGGAGAGATCACATGGCTGGAGAGGAAGCTGGGGGGATGGGGCAGGAGAGCAAGGTTTGCTCCTTTTTAGCAACCCTTTTGCCCAAACTCAGTCAGGGGTCCCAAGAGAACCACCTCAATTCCCACTCAGGCCACACCCCTTAGGACCCAAGGACTTCCTGCTAGCCCCCACCTCTCGACATTGCCACGCTGAGGACCGAGTTCCCAACACAGGACCCCTCGGGGAACAAACTCAAACCATATCCCAGCCACAGCAGTCACCAAACCTAACTGCAGCCAAAGAGGGAGGGGGGAATTGCTCCAAGAGATGGAGGCCAATCCCGGCCCGTTCCTGGAGTGAGAAGAGAGAGCACACCCTTTTATGTCTAAATCTCCCAGGCTAGTGGTGGGAGTATCTGATGCCTGAAACAGGAAAGGTTCCATTAGGAAGGTGGGAAAAGGGAATAGGGACTTAGTGGGCAGCCAGAGTGATAAACCCTGCAAATCTTCATCTACAGCAAGAAGGGTGGGCTGCAGGACACAGTGAGGTCAGCATGGGGCACCTGCTTGTTGGGGGGGGGGGGCTCAGCACTGCCTGGCTACACACCATGGGGACAGGAGGCCTGGTCTGGTGCAAGATTTTCTGGGCAACTCGGAGGAGCGGACGGGGAGGGCGGCTCAGATGAAGAAACCCAGCGTTGCTATATTCGTAGGGAGCAGCCTGCCGGGGAGGCAAGTTAGCAAACTTCTGTGTCTTATGATCAGTCTCAGAGTTGTTGATTGCTATCGATTCGTGAACAGAAAAGGCCAACGTGTCACAGGCAAACACAGACACACACACCCTGTGCTACCAGGACTGGGAAGCTTTTGCCAGGATGACAGCTTAGTTTCTCCTTCATTCAAACCTCCTACAAGCCGCTCTTCCAGGAATACTGTTTCTGCCACTTATCAGCTGTGTGCTCTTGCAAAGTTGCTTAACCCTTCTACACTCCATTTCGCTTTTTCTTAAAGATTTGTTTTTTTATTTATTTAAAAGGCAGGGTTACAGAGAAAGAGAGAGAGTGAGCGAGAGAGATCTTCTATCTGCTGCTTCACTCCTCAAATGGCTGCAATGGCAGTGGCTGGACCAGCAGCTTGGAACTCCATCCAGGTCTCCCATGTGGGTGCAGGGGCCCAAGCAGCTGGATCATCCTCTGCTGCTTTCCCAGGCACATTAGCAGGGAGCCGGATCAGAAGCAGGGCAGCTGGGACTGGAGCCATTGCTTTGATTTGGGACGGCAGTGTCACCAAGTTCGGTGTGCCTGGTTCCCTGCTCCGGGCGTGTGGGTGTGGCTACTGCTAGCCTGCTGGGGCTTGTCTTTCTTCTGGCCCAGCTCCCGCTCCCTCCCAGCAGGAGTCCCCTTTGAGATCAGGATGAACTTGAATGCTGGTTCCCCAGCTGGTAACTGTTCCTTCCCTCACAGGACTGCCCTGAGGATTGCCTGAGTGAATGTATGTAACACACTTAGAAACATACCTGGAACTTAGTAAGTACAAGGGATTATGATGGTGATTAAAATATGAATAATGAAAAAGGACTGTGTGTTTGAGAGCACGTCAAAGTTCATGGAGAAATGGAATTAAAAAATTAAGTTTATTTTACTGCAAAAGTCCACAGTTTTTGTAATATACATTTCCCATGAACTGCTGGATGACCCTTTGCCTGTATAGATTCCAAAAATTTTTGCACCAAAATAACTTATCTTTTATTTTCCACCAAATTTTTTAAAGCTCCCTTATACACAAAGTTATACTCTGTGGATCAAAAATTATTTAAAAAAAAAAAGTCATCTGTAATGACCATGACTTTTCCTTGTCTTGATTCCCTGAACAATACAGTAGAAGCGCCATTTACATTGGAGTACCTGTGGTCAACTGTCTAAAGGTGATTTAAAGGACACGGTTAGCAGAGCCTGGGTTGTATGTAAACACCAGCCATTTTATAGGAAGGGCTTGAGCATCGGTGGCTTGGGGTATCTGGAGAGGACCCTGAACCGATCCCATGTGGATACTGAGCAGAAAAAACCAATGGATGCAATAGGATACTATGACAATTGAGCTATGGAAGTTTTGAACACACGAAACCCCCAGTTTATTTCTTTTCAGATGGGAATGTCTCTGCTTGTTCCCTCCGCCCCCACGCTTTGAGTGACAGGTGCACGGGGCACAGAACTTGCTTATTTCTGAAGAGGAACTGTGCTCCAGGAGCTGGACTTGATGAGTTGCAGCACTCAACCACACCTGGGCCTGGGCCTGGCTTTGATGTTGACATTCTGGACTTAAAAAAAAAAGATTATTTATTTATTTATTTGAGAGGCAGAGTTATAGACAGTGAGAGGGAGAGACAGAGAGAAAGGTCTTCCATCCGCTGGTTCACTCCCCAGTTGGCTGCAATGGCCAGGTCTGTGTTGATCTGAAGCCAGGAGCCAGGAGCTTCTTCTGGGTCTCCCATGTGGGTGCAGGGGCCCAAGGACTTGGGCCATCTTCTACTGCTTTCCCAGGCCACAGCAGAGAGCTGGATTGGAAGAGGAGCAGCTGGGACTAGAACTGGCGCCCATATAGGATGCTGGCACCACATCCTATATGGAGGATTAACCTACTGCACCATGGCAGTGGCCCCAAGATTTTGGACCTTAAAGTGATGCTATCATGGGTAAGATTCTTGAGAACTTGAGAGCAGGCAGGTGGATTCTGCAGAGGGGAAGGACATGAATCAGCAGGGGCCAGAGTATACACTGTGGCTGGAAGGCTCCCAGTGAGCCCCACCTCCCCGTGTTCTCACCCTGAGTAATAATGCGGGTGGGCCCTGTGACTGGCTCCTAATCTGTAGGATATGGCACAGGTGCTGGAAGGCTGCTTCTGTGAGTACATTGGAGGATGTCATTCTAATTTCTCCACTGATTCACTCCCTCACTGGCTGCCATGTGCAGAGGGTCATATGGCAGAGTTCAGAGCGGTCTGTGGGAGACAGCCAGCAAAGAGCTTGAACTCGAACCGAATTTGCCAATAGCCATGTGAGCTTGAACGCAAACCCTTCCCCAGCCGAGCCTCAGATGAGACTCGAGCCCTGATGGCACTTTGATTCCACTCCTGTGAAAGTTCTAGAAGCAGAGTTTCCTGCTCACCTGTGACTGAATTATTGACCGTATAAATGTGTTGGGATCATTGGACAGCCCTCTGGTGCAAGATACTGACAGAGTTGTACTTGTCTGCCACTGTAGTAAATTCTGGCTGGATTGCAGATTTGAAGCTTGAATATAAAATAATAAATTTTGAGTAGAAAATATTGGGGAAAGGGCCATCATTGTGGTTAAGCCAAACCTGTGACACCAGCACCCTATATTGGAGTGCCAGTCTGAGTCCTGGCTGCTGTACTTCCAATCCAGCTCCCTGCCAATGCACCTGGGAAGGCAACAGAAGATGGCCCAAGTACTTGGGTCCCTGACACCCACATGAGAGATCTGGATGGAGTTCCTGGCCCCTGGTTTCAGCCTGGCCCAGTCTCTGTCTGTTGGGGCCATTTGGAGAATGAACCAACAGATAGAAGTTCTCTCCCTCTCCATCTCTGCCACTCTGGTTTTCAAATCAATAGCTAAATCTTATAAATAAAATATTTGCAGAAATTTTAATAATTTCAAGGGAATTACTATGAATGCTAAATTTGCTACATGCCAAGGATGAAGAGATAAATTCAGTGACATAAAACAGAAGTGAACTCTGCATGAGTTGAAGACTGAGAGTATGGAGGGAAGAGGAAGTGAACTGGAAAAAAAGTTCCTGTACAAGGGGCCATTGCTGTGGCGTGGTAGGTGAAGCCACCGCCTGCAGTGCCAGCATCCCATATGGGCGCCCATTCAGGTCTCACTGCTGCACTTCCAATCCAGCTCTCTGCTGTGGCCTGGGAAGGCAGTGGAGGATGGCCCAAGTGCTTGGACCCTTGCACTCGCATGGGAAGACCCAGAGGAGGCTCCTGGCTCTGGCTTTGGATAGGCACATCTCTGGCCATTGCGGCCATCTGGGGAGTGAAAACCTCTCTCTCTCTCTCTCTCTCTCTGCCTCTATGTAACTCTGACTTTCAAATAAATAAAATATTTATAAAAAAAGTTCCTGTACACATAGTGGCAGTCTCAACAGAGAGAGCTCTACAGACCAAAATGACACAGCAATATAAAACGGACAGAGAACGTGGTTCACAGAGCAGAAAATCAAGTGGCTCTCACACAGGCAGAGAGGCTCAGCTTCCTAAGAGGAAAGCAACTAGAATTATGATGAGAGAGCATTTTAAAAACCTGTCACTGGAAAGGTAGACGCTGTGGTTTGAATGTCTCCCCCAAGTTCAAGTGCTGGAAACTCAATGCCTGACTGATACGTTACTGCAACTGCCAGGCAATTAGGGTTCGATGAGGCCACGAGGGTAGAGGCCACAGGATGGCATTGGTGGCTTCCTAAGACCTGAGCTCACACACTTGCCGTGTCGTGGTGCAGCCAGGAGGTCCTCGCCAGAGGCTGAGCGGATGTGAGCTCCTTCCCAGCCTCCAGGAAACTTCGCTTCTTTACAAACTACCCAGTCTGCGGTATTCTGTTACAGCACCACTCACGGGCTGAGAGAGTAAAGACGTCGGAACACTGCTGAGCAGTGGGAGACACAGGCACACGCTTGCTTCGTGAGCATAAACTGGAGGAATCTCTATGGAGGGCAATGGCACGATGTCCACCAAAATATCAGGCCTGGACCTCGCGACCCACCTGGAGGAATTTTGCTACATGTGCACCTGCACGTGACGGGCGTCACACACCTTCACTGCGGCACTACCTATAACAAGGGAAGACTGACAGCAACCAGCCTGAGTATGAACAGGGCGCTGTTGAAACATCTCTTCCAAAGGAACATAAACAAGGCAGTTCTATTTGTACTGACTTGAAACAGCTCCCAAGGTTACTTTAAGAAAAAAAAAAAAAACGGTAAAGTCGGGAATGTTGTGTAATGTATGTTATTTACACAAAACACTTATACAAGCAGACAGGCTTGGGCATGCAGGGAATATTCCTGGAAACACAGACAAGAAACAAGTACCACTGTGTGGTTCCTGGATGGAGCAGGAGGTGGGCAGCCAGGAGATGCTGTCCTATTTTATGGTTTTTTTTTTTTTTTTTGAGTACTTTAGGTGAATAGTTGGAATGGGTCTATTCATAAGCATTAAGAAAAAAAATTTAAAAAGAGCTAATGTTTTGACAACCAGTGCTGTCTCTAGGATTTAAAAGGGGCCTGCTTTCAGGCAGGGAGAGACTGTGCCAGTGAGTGGCCCCTCTGTGGGCTACAAGAGGGGACTTAAATTTTTAGGGGCTAGCCGGCTGCCAGCGCCATGCGAAGCAGGTGGATGACTGGGGAGGAGGGGTCCCTGGGCAGCTGCTCCCTGGCCGGCCTCTCCGCTGCTCTTTCCTGGGTCCCACCTCCTGCGCTGGCGCAGCGCCCACCGCCTGCCCTTGGGAGCTCGCAGCTGTGATTCTTGGCGAATGCTTTGCATTCCGGAATGATCTGCCAGGGTTTGGGGGTCTCCCTGCGGCTCCAAGTGCCCGGAACAGCGCAGGGACGAGGGGAAGAGGGGAACGTTGTCAGGAAAGCCGAGCCGTTAAGGTTCGGGGCAGGAAGGACCCCTGTGAGCCAGCCAGCCGCTCCCTGGCTCGGGTCTGCTTGGGTGTTGTCCCCACTCCTGGGCGGCTCGGTGCTCAGGCCCAGAAGCACGCCTCTCGTCCCCGGGCAGGGTTTGTCAGCTTAAATTCACTGCGTTATTTTGTTTGCTAGTCCCCCTTCCCATCGCCTTCAGCTCTGCACAGTTTATGTTCAGGTCCACTAATGCGTACTTTTATTTTTTTACTTATTTATTTTTAAAGCAAGAGAGAAAGAGAGAGAGATCTTCCACCCACTGGTTCACTCCTCAAATGCCCTGCAACAGAGCTGGGCCAGGCTGAAATCAGGAGCTAGGAACTCCATCTGGGTCTCCCATGTGGGTGGCAGGGGCCCAAGTACTTAAACCATCACCTGCTGTGCCCCGGGGGGAGCTGGGACTTGAACCAGGCCCTCCAACAGAGGATGTGATGGCCCAGGCAGAGGCTTAACCTGCTGCACTACGACAGCAACCTCGGACATCTTCTTGTTTTTCCCACCCTAAGGCTGTGAACCCTGCGCTGGGAGTCTGTGTGTGAGAGCAGGGAACGCCCAGCTCCTGGGAGAACCCCAGGCCAGCGTGGAAGGCAAGGCCCCGCCCACCTTCACCTTGGCTTTCTCCTGCTCCTCCACCGAGACTCCACGGGGAATAATTTACAAATGCCTTTAAAGAAACTTCAGGGCAAATTTACAAATCACAAATGGAGCCATTTTTAGGGGATGGTTTGATGGGCTTTGGCAACTGTCTATATGCTTCTAAGCTCTTAATTTGAAACCACTGGCTTAGTACTCATGAATGCAATGAGATCAATGTACATTTTTGTGGGGGGTCGACAGTATTTCATAGTCACCTGTCGTGCCCTGACCCTATGGGTGTAGCTCCGCCTCATGTTAACCCTCCTCTGCTATCGAACAAATAATATTCAAAACAGTTTTATTTGGATTTCATGGAAGGAATAACCTGGATTTAATAGCAAACAAAACCAAAGTGAAGTAGAAAGAATTGCTAAAATTCACATAAAATTTTCCTCTTTATAAGAAATACCAAGCTGGCGCTGCGGCTCAATAGGCTAATCCTCTGCCTTGCGGCGCCGGCACACCGGGTTCTAGTCCTGGTCGGGGCGCCGGATTCTGTCCCGGTTGCCCCTCTTCCAGGCCAGCTCTCTGCTGTGGCCAGGGAGTGCAGTGGAGGATGGCCCAAGTGCTTGGGCTCTGCACCTGCATGGGAGACCAGGAGAAGCACCTGGCTCCTGCCTTCGGATCAGCGCAGTGCGCCGGCCGTGGCAGCCATTGGAGGGTGAACCAAAGGCAAAGGAAGACCTTTTTCTCTGTCTCTCACTGTCCACTCTGCCTGTCAAAAAAAAAAAAAAAGAAAGAAATACCAGCTCCCTACAGAGTTTTTCTGAAGAGCTTTGGAAAGTCAGGATATTTTATTGTGAAGCACATGTTTCAATTTTTCACATGCACTGACCCCTTCTATGAAAAAAAAAATGAGAATTCTTGCATCTACTCTCCTCACATCTCTCCAAGTTTTAATTATTATTTTTTCTCCTGATGAGTTTAACATAAACCTTCTCTTCAATGACAGCCCAATAGTTTTGTATAGGTCTCCTATACAAATGGATTTAAATGGATTTGGTGTTCACCAAAAGCCTTTTCTATGGCTTTATTATTACTTTAATTCTTCTCTGAATTGCCAGGATATCATGATTAAGTTGTTGTTGATTTTGTTTGCTTTGTTTCCTACAGATCATGGGCCTGTGTTTCCCGATCCCTGCCCCCCCCTTTTGGGAAACTCTGTTTTGCCCATATACCGCTACTGATTTGGATAAGATATCCCTGGGTTACATTCCCTTAGTCATTTCATTAGTCCACTGTCATATTCTTCTTCTTTTTCTTTCTTTCTTTCTTTTTTTTTTTTTTTTTTTGACAGGCAGAGTGGACAGTGAGAGAGAGAGACAGAGAAAAACGTCTTCCTTTGCCGTTGGTTCACCCCCAGGTGGCTGCTGCAGCCGGTGCGCTGTGGCCGACACACCGCGCTGATCCGAAGGCAAGAGCCAGGTGCTTCTCCTGGTCTCCCATGCAGGTGCAGGGCCCAAGGACTTGGGCCATCCTCCACTGCACTCCCTGGCCACAGCAGAGAGCTGGCCTGGAAGAGGAGCAACCGGGACAGAATCCGGCGCCCCGACCGGGACTAGAACCCGGTGTGCCGGCGCCGCTAGGTGGAGGATTAGCTAATTGAGCCGCGGTGCAGGCTGTTGTTGGTTTTTGTTTGCTTTGTTTCCTACAGATCATGGGCCTGTGTTTCCTGATCCGCCCCCCCCCCCCCCCCCCCCACGTTTGGGAAACTCTGTTTTGCCCATATACCACTACTGATTTGGATAAGATATCCCTGGGTTACACTCCCTTAGTCATTTCATTAATCCACTGTCATATTCTTCTTCTTTTTCTTTCTTTCTTTCTTTCTTTTTTTTTTTTTTTTTTTTTGACAGGCAGAGTAGACAGTGAGAGAGAGAGACAGAGAGAAAGGTCTTCCTTTGCCGTTGGTTCACCCTCCAATGGCCAGCGCACTGCGCTGATCTGAAGCCTGGAGTCAGGAGCTTCTCCTGGTCTCCCATGGGGTGCAGGGCCCAAGCACTTGGGCCATCCTCCACTGCACTCCCTGGCCACAGCAGAGAGCTGGCCTGGAAGAGGGGCAACCGGAACAGAATCCAGCGCCCCGACTGCGACTAGAACCTGGGGTACTGGCACCGCAGGCGGAGGATTAGCCTAGTGAGCTGCGGCGCCGGCCAATCCACTGTCTTCTGACATTGAAACCTGAGGTCAGTCCAGTCTGTCCCCTGTGCATAATCTAATATTGTTTGAACACCTGAATAATTTTTTCTTTACTTTTGAATTTCAATAGGTAGGCAAAGATATGTCTCAGTGTAGACTATTCCATGTTGAAGTCCTAAATATGAAAATTTACTTTCAAAGAGTTATAGGGACTACAAAGCTGGGTGACTTTGTAAAGCCAAGAGGCTGATTGATTTACAGCTCTGGAGGTGCAAGGGCACAGCTCTGGCCTTGGCGAGGCTCTGGTGAGGACTTCGTGGTAGAGAGCCTGGCAGCAGGAGCCTGTAGAGACCGTATGGTAAGACAGGGAGCCAGCGCAGGCCACAGGCCAGGCTCCACCTCTTTATAAGAACCCTCTTGGGGAGCTGGCACTGTGGTGTAGTAGGCTAAGCCTCCGCCTGCCGTGCCGGCATCCCATATGGGCGCAGGCTTGTGTCCTGGCTGCTCCTCTTCCAATCCAGCTCCCTGCTGATGGGCTGAGAAACCAGAAGAAGATGGCCGAAGTGTTTGGGCCCCTGCACCCGCCTGGGAGACCTGGAAGAAGCTCCTGGCTCCTGGCTTCCAACCGGCCTACTGCTGCCCAGCCTCGTCTCCAGGATCTCTTAACTTTGCCACATTGGAGACCAAACTTCAATTGCATGAACCCTTGGGAGACAAGGATTTTGAACATTTTCTGATATTATTGGGCTTGTTATTTTAGGGGCTCCATTTTTCATTATATCAGATCTTTACCTGAGCTCCACTACCTACTTTGTTCCTACCATAGGGGAGGGAAATCAGTTTTTCTCTGCTCTTCATGGTTCCAAGCTGGGACAGACTCCTGTAACAGAATACAGAGGAACAGGAGAAAACCAGGCCAGTGGATCAGCGTGTATACCTCAGGCACACGTGACACGTGCCCAGAGCACAAGGAGAGCTCAGACAGGAGCTTCGATTCCAGGCTTAACCACCATTGTCCACTGACACAGGGCAGGTGGGGGGGGGGCTGGGTGTGTGTGCTGGCGATGGAGAGGTTGTCAGGATCGCTGCGGTCAGCAAGGGTAGGGTTTGTTACTCAGATTTCAGCTGGTGCCTTCCGGAGCTTCCGGCTGGGTGCCAGCAGGGTCCTGAGGGCATGGAATTCCTCATCCCTCCTGCCCCCTTCTGCGTGGCTGTGACTGAGTTGTAGCCTTTGTAATACACCTTGAAACGTGAGCCAAGTGCTGTTCTGCGCGCTATGCGTCATTCCTGGGAATTACTGATCCTGAAGAGAAGACGTGGAGTGTCATTCATGGCTGGCACTGGAAGCGGAGGCGGTCTGTGGGTCCGAGTCCTTAGCCTGCTGGTCTGTGCTGACTTGGCTTGGCACTACGTGGGCAGGGAACCAGGGGACTGGGAGATTCCCCGCAGTTTCCATCTCTAGCGCCACGCCCTAACTCTGCCCACTCGTGTGCTGATTCACGCACTATCCCATGATGCACTTGAGTCTGTCACCTGAAGACACCATGACAAACGCGTATAGCGGGCTCCATGTGGAGATGACATTAAAACCTCCCCGGAGGACAACATGGGCACTGAACCCCTTGCAAACTCATGGCCACAATAGCCAGGACTGGGCCAGACTGAAGCCAGGAGCCAGGAGCCTCCTCCAGGTCTCCCATATGGGTGCAGGGGCCCAAGAACCCGAGTCATCCTCTGCTGCCCTCCCAAGTGTAAGAGCAGGGAGCTGGATTGGAAGTGGAACAGCCAGGACTTGAACCCGTGCCCATGTGGGATATGGAGTTGCAGGTGGCAGCCCAACCTGGTATTCCACAGCACTGGACACAGTATCCCTACTTTTAATTTGTATCTCACATGTGGGCAAGAACCTGGAATCTGACAGCCAGGAGCCATATTCCCACAATAGCACCAGAATGGAATGGAATGATCAGACACCCAGCTGAGTCAGAGACTCAGAGAACTGGTTGTTGATGTAGAAAACACCCCTAGTCTATCATCTAGTTTGACTTCCACAGTTTCCTGCACAAAAAAATGCAAACTCAGACTGGGAATACTACCGATGCACATATAGGCACCTCCTCCATTGACAAGGGTCTGTAATGACTTATAAATTATTAAACTTTTTTGTTATTATTTGAAAAGCAGACACATATACATGCATGGAGAGAGAGTGAGAGTGAGCGAGCTAGCTCTCATTGGCCAGTTCACTCCCCCAAATGCTGCAGCTCCTCAGCCAGCCCAAGCTGGGAGCCAGGAGCTTAAGCCAGGACCCCCGGAGGGTGGCAGGGGCCTAACTACTTGAGCCACTACCTGCTGCTCCCAGGCCATGCACTGGCAGGAATCTGGGCTGGAAGTGGAACCAGGACTCAGACTCCGGCACTCTGAATTAGGACGCGGGCATCCCAAGAAGGGCTTTAACTGCTAGGCAAACACTCGCCCCTACTGCTGATTTGGACCTGAAGGCACTTGAGAAAGAGGAGATGCAGAACAGGTTCTCTGACCCCTCCCCCATCTATCTAAAAACAGGCCATAGGACAGCCCTGAGGTGGAGCCTGCCTTGCACCAGGAAGGGAAGAATATATTTACCACCAGAGACCTGGACTCAACAGTGAAATGTGCCTGTGCAAGCCCAGAGCCACCCTGCCCTCCACCACGCTGACCCTCACCCCACGGACCTCCGAGTCGCTTCCGCACAGTGCACCGCCTCAGCCCAGAGCCTTTTGTCATTTTTCAAATTCGTCATTTCTTTGTCTGAAATGTGTAAAAAGCTTTCTTAGTTCTCTTGTGAAGGCTCCCGGGCATACGGAACAATCTGATAAACCGGTACGCTCTTCTGCTGTCGAGTCAATTCTTAGGCCCCCGCTGGAGACCCTAAGCGGGGAGAGGAGAGCCCCTCTGTCCGACAGCGCTGGCTCGCAGGGCAGTTTATCTTAGTAAGATGGTTCAGTTCACGCGGAGCATCTGTTATCTCAGCCTTCAATGTCTCCTTGCCACTGGGAACCCCTAGCCTAGACCTGCCCACCCAGAGACACAGACTAGTGGGTCTATGGCTGGAGGCCTCTCCAGTTTTGTGAGACTGAAGATGTCATTTCTATAAACACCGGTCTCACAGCCCATGGCAACCAAGGTTGCATCTTTTGCACTTGTTTTAGGGGTGCCTCTTGCATGTGTGATGGATATCCGTTCTAAGCCTGGAAGTTTGCCCGCTGGTTTTTCCATAGAAAACTTTCTGGTTGGAAAAATAACACCCTGGGAGATGTGACTCACCAACGACCAATGATGGATGCTTGGAATGGGACAAGCTACGATATGTGACAAAGTTTCAGAAAATTCTCATCCAAAACAGATGTCCTCTTGGTGCCAGTGCGAAGATCAACTTGAAAAGGACTCAGAGAATTTAACATCGAGCCTTAGGGACTCCTTGAACAAGGTTAAAACACAGTAGTCAGACTTGGGACACAAGTCAAAATCCACGCCCGTTACAGATCCTCCTTCTCCACCCCTCCCCCTGTCCTTGTCCCTGACCTTCCAGAAGATCTATTCAATCTCTAGGCTTCAACTCCACTCCCCCAAATCAGCCCCATCTCTGTAGCAAAGTCCTGTGCCTCCCAAACCTCCTCCAACCTCCTCAGAAACTCAGACTCCCAGCTCCCTGCTCTAACTTCCGCTCCCCTGCAAGATGTACAGAGAGCTCCAGGCCTCAGGTACGGGGGCGGGGCTTGGGTGCCGGCTGGCAGCCAGGGACCGAGTCAGGCCCGGGGCCCCAGGAACAACAGCCAGGCTCGCTCTGCTCTCGGCCTTACCACTGGCCCTTCTTTCTGGGCTCTGTCACCAGCTCCACGCTCTCCCGGGCAGTGCCCCCTGGATCCTCCCCTGGGTCCCCACTTCCAGGAACGCCTGTCCCCTGGGCAGCAGCAGATCTTTCCCAAGCCCTTTGGTCCCCACTTTCAGAAGATCCTAGCAGACAGAGAGGTGCTCAGCGGCACCAGCCTGTGCCCAGAGCAGCACAAGAGTCTTCACTCTGACTCATTTCTATTCGAAGACCCTACAAGCCCCTGACGGCCTCCGAGGCTGTTTTTCAGGTTTGCAGTCACCTTCCAGGGACAGCCACCCAGCACAGGTCCAGAGCCTGCTGCAAGGCCCACGCCTGGGCAGAGGGGTCAGCAAGTACCCAGAGGTCCCCCTTGGCTTCATGGTAACGCTTACATCTCTGCCCCTAACACAACCTGTGATGGAGCCTCTTTCCGAACTGCACCTGCGTGAACTTGTACCCACCCCTGCATGTGCTGTGTAGAACCTCCCTGCTCACTTTCATCTTGCCCTAACATACAACACTCCCATTCCCCCTGCTCATGGGCTCAGTGAGGCTCTGGCAATTGTTCCCCGCGGTCTCCTGCTTTGCTGCACATCAGTTCCTTCGCCTGACAGCTTCCGGTGCCCTGGTTAGGACTTGCCAGGAAGTAGGTCTACAGTTTCGGGTGGGTCACAGTGGAGACCTGCACTGGCTCCTAAGGTGTGGTCTTCCCACCCATGAGTGCACTGTCGTGATGGGGCCAGGTGGCCCTGGGGGTGCTGGGGGCTTGCTGCCCTGAAGTATGGCGCGGTGGCAAGCCGAGCGGGGAAAGCAGCCAGCACAGGAAGCGGCTCTCTGTGAAGTTCCCGGATCTGACCAAGGGGAGTTCTCCCAGAAGGAGTGCAGCCGCCCTGAGCTCCTCTCCATCATCGCATCCAACGGAGGAGAACGAGTGCCCGCCTATGTCACTGAGCCTTCCGCCCCCTCCGAGGACTGCCAGCCCAGAGATATTTGCACAGCAAGACAGACCCTGTTCCCTGTGTTCCCTGTGCAGCTCTCCTCACGCTCCTAGGGCCTAGGCCCCGCCCCACCAAGAGATCCCAGGCCCCTATTTTTTTCTGTCACCAACTCCTTCCAGAAACCTCAAGCCTTGACTCTAAAGGCTATTTTCAGCTTCAACCACTTAGCCCTTCTTTGAGACTCATTTTTTTTTTTTTAAAAGATATACTTATTTAGTTGAAAGGGAGAGGGAGATGAGAGAGAGAGAGAGAGAGAGAGAGAGAGAGAGAGAGACTCATTCCAACTGCTGGTTCTCCCCAAATAGCTACAATGGCCAGGGCTGGGCCAGGCTGAAGCCAGGAACCTTGAACACCATCCAGGTCTCCCACATGGGTAGCAGGGGCCCAGGTACGCGAGCCATCCTCTGCCGCCCTCCCTGGGGCACTGGCGGGGGGAGTCGGATCAGAAGCAAGGCAGCTGGCACTGGAATCAGTGCTGCAGGGTGAGGGGCCAGTGTTGCGGGTGACAGCTTCCCCCGCGATGCCACCACGCCAGCCTGGGAGTCTCAGGTTTTGAGGGGCTCCTGGGCACGCCCCTCTAAATAACTTTGTTGGCCTCTTTTTCCTATTTATCTATTCCCGGCTTCTTTCTTTCTGCAGCCTTAACTGTTGAACTTTCCCAGACCAGAGGGAAGTTTCTTTTGGCCCTGTGTGGGAAAATATGCCCCCCCGCAACAGGTGGCCAGAATTCCTAGACTCTCCTGCAAATGACCAGGAAACAGCTCAGCTAGAGGCCAATCCACAGAGCTGGATGGGGCAATAACACAGGCCTTTGCCCTACAATGAATTCGCCCAAGGTTGAGTCAGAAAAAGAGAGCATCCTGCGCCTTGAACTTCTACCTTCAGGAGGATGCTGCACACAAACCTTTCAGAGGCACCCTGCGTTCAACCTTGACGCCCTGCGACACGGAACTTGCTTCGTTCCTGCCCTGCGACATGGAACTTGCTTCGTTCCTGCCCCGGCTGGACATCTCCCTGAGATGGAGAGGCAACTCCAGGATCGTGTGGCTGGCTCATGAGTCAGGGTTGCAGCACATTTCTAGAAGCAGCCGTGAAGTTCTCTGCCAATAACTTTCAGAAAGTAAGAGGAGAAAGGACTGAAAGCCAATAGCCCTCGCCTAGCGAATCGAGTCTTCATAGGACCAAGGGCAAGACGCTAAGAGGCAATCAAATCCCCCCACTTATCTCACCCACTACGGAGCCTGCCCTGCGTGCCTCCATGTGTTTGCAGATGTAAAATATCCAGGACACTGGAGAAGAGCTGTCTTGTACTTAAGCTTAAAAAGCAGTCCCCCTATCCCTGACAGCCTCTCCCCAGCCCCGGCAATACCCCGTTCACGGATGGCATCGGCTGATCCTCTGTTGTGGCTCAGATCCCAACACTGCACTTGAAGTAGAAGACGCGGACTGAATTTCTTAACTGAGCCTGGTACAACTTTCTGTATCATCCGCTTGGCGGATTTGTCCCCACCTGTCACCTCTGGTTCTATTCAAGTTCTCAGGCTCTCTGGGCAACAGAGCTCCCCGCCTTGTCTCTCAGGCCACCCCAGTACCCCTAGTCCTTCTGTCATCCTTCACAGCTTTCTCGCTTCTGACC
Organism: Oryctolagus cuniculus; assembly: GCF_051225735.1. Lineage (NCBI taxonomy): Eukaryota > Metazoa > Chordata > Mammalia > Lagomorpha > Leporidae > Oryctolagus > Oryctolagus cuniculus. Next base: position 23,386,741 of record NC_142878.1, on the reverse strand, counting down.
ACTCCCCAGCAAATCCTGCCCACAGAGACTTCCCTGTGACTTTAATGCCAGCAACCTTTGTGACGAGACAGCCCTTTGTTCACAATGTATGTATGTATCACCCGCATGTATCACCTGGAAAAGGAACAAACCTTGTCCACCAGGAGCCTGGGAGCCTCTGCTCCGAGCGGCACAGTGAGGAACCGAACATATGATAAACTCTCTCCCAGCAGGCTGTCCTTGCCTTTACTTCATCCTACAACCTCCCCCACCCTGCCAGGAAGGAAGAGAGAGTGGGTTCAGATCGGCATCAAATCTGATTTGTACCAGGTATCAGAGCTATGAACCCCGTGGTATCTCAGGCATCCCTAATCCAGCAACAGTTCCCGCGGACGGCCTGGTTTTCAGGAACTGACCTCAACGCAGCTGTCTTTCTGCTTTCAATTCCCCTGAGCTGCCGTGTCTCTCTGCAGTCACACTACGAGGGAGGCGATTCCCCTGGACTCACCTCCCACACCTCAGGGATATCGCCAGTGCCCCTCGGGTTTGGGCCGAGTCCTCAGAGCCAGCTTGGACCCTGCAGCCTCCCCCGGAGCTCCGTTCTCCCTCGTGCCGATGACTCTCACTTCCTAACCAAAACCACAAGTGCTCTTAGAGACGCCTTTGTTTACCTAAATAGGCACCAGCTGAAGAGAGCCGCCCTTTTCTAAATCTACAGGGATACAAACACCTATTACCTGTTTGGGACAAGTGCTATCTCAGGGCGTTCAGAAGCTCTCCCAAAATGTCTTGTGTTAATTTGACCGATCTCTCTCCCTAAAACGAAAACAACTACATCAGTTGCTAGGGGCAGCTGGTTGTTGTCACAAATGGATTCCTCATTTTGCAGACTTTGCTATACTTCTATGTGGCCTCCTCCCAAGTCCCATCTCGGAGGCCCTCAGGGCCATGAACCTCTTCTTTTCTCCTTTCTTTTCTTTTTTAAGGTCTATTTATTTATTTGAGAGGCAAAGTTACAGAAAGAGAGAGAGACAGAGAGAGAGAGGCCTTCTATCGCTGGTTCACTCCCAAAATGGCCACAACTGTAGGAGCTGTGCTGATCTAAAGCCAGGAACCAGGAGCCAGGAGCTTCTTCCAGGCCTCCCATGTGGGTGCGGGGGCCCAAGCATGTGAGCCATCTTCCACTGCTCTCCTAGGCCATAAGCAGGGAACTGGATGGGAAGTAGAGCAGCTGGAACTCGAACCAGCACCCATAGGGGATGCTGGTGTTGCAGAGAGAGGCTTAACCTACTATGCCACAGCGCCGACCCCATGATCCTCTTTTAAAGCCTTAAAATTAGTGTTGTCCACACCCCTTGCTCTCGGTCTACCTAATTTTGACAAAACCTTTTCACCCCTATTGCTTAAATATGAATAATGGGATTACTGTGGGGCTGCGAGACGGCCTTCCTCATCTGCTATGTCCTGTAGCATCTTTCTCATGTCAGTTGTGCCCTGTGGTGGCAGGCATGTACCATGTCTGTGTGTAATGGCCACAGCTGCCACCTAACTGACAGAGGAGGATTCTTAACACTAGATTCCTCCTTTCACCTCTGCGTTCCCCACACTGGGTGTGTTCCCCACACGTCCATGACACAGCACCTCTCCACTCGGTGCCGGTTCATCTGTGAACACAGCCTACCGACCGATCCCACCGCCGTCTTACCTCCCGGTGACACCTGCTACCTCTGCTACCTCTGATGATGGGGGTGCGCGCTGCGTTCCATGTGCTTGCCCTGTGACAACAGTGCTGGCTTCAAAGCTGTGACAATGACCTCCGGAGACCCCTTTAGACAATCCAGGCTTTCTTCTGCTTGGGATGGCTCCTGGAGATGGAATTCCCAGGGAAACAGAATCCCTGGGTTATCTGCCCACAGGAAGCATTTGAGGCCCAAGCTGCTGAACTTGGAGCTCTTCCTGGAGCCTGCACCCTGGTGGGAAGAAGTTTCACTATTTACACGGATTCCTGATATACCTTTGGAGTCTGCCTTGCTACTGGCGCAATCTGGGCATCTCAGATCCCTAACTTCCGCTGGTACTCCCATTGCCAGTGAGCATACAACTACTACCTTATTACAAGCCCATCCCCTCCCTACTCCAATTGCTATCGTTCATTGGGCAGCCTGTACTAAGGAGGTTCAGATCACATATTTAGGGAACAATAGGGCTGACAAGGCTGCTAAACACACAGACAAAACTAGACCCCTCTCTATCCTTTCTTCCACCAGATTGATAAGCCTGCCTGCTGTGGTTTGCGCGTGGCTTGTTGCTGAAGGCTTCTTGTGTTGGAGGTTTAGTCCCTAGGGTGGCGGTGTTGCATTGGGACCCATCGGAGGGAGAGCCTTGATGGAAGGTGGGCGGGTCACTGGAGCATCACCCTCAGAGAAGAGAGAGGCTGGGATGTTCTCAGTGCCTGGTGGGAGTGGGGGAGAGTCTCCCAGAGGGGGATGGTGCTCTGGACCCCAGTTCCACGGTGGGAGGGCTCCTAGCAGCTTTTGCAACCACATCTGCAGACACGTGACAATTCACTGGTCTGTCCATCCAACTGCTTGCTGTTTGTTCACTGTGAACAGAAGAGACTGGGGCAAACCTGTGAGCTTGGTGTGGAGTGAACCTGCTACAGGAAAGGAGGGTGAACCTGCTACAGCAAAGGCCATTCCAAGGAGTGACAGAGGGCGTAAGTCAGCGCACACATTCTCAAAAAGTCTACGTTGCATTATTTTAGGATGTAACGAGTCATAAAAGCTCTTTTAATGTATCTGCTACTATTGTGGATTATTAAAACATTATCGAATTGGCAAAAAAGGCCATTAGGTTCCCATCCACAATATCTTCTCTCTACTTAACTGTAGCTAGTTTCTGATGTACAATCAAGAACCTTGACAAGTACCTTTCTGAGTTGTGGACACAAAAATCATTTAGGAGCCCTGGATGCTTGGCAAGCCATGTGAGAGACGTCGGAATCTCAGTGCCCTCGATGTAGCAGGTGTCAGTGAGGGGACACGGTGGCCAGGGGCCTACAAAGCAGGACCAACGCGGAAGCGGCCTATTCTTCCTTCCGCTCTTCTCTAACGGCAAGGAGAGTCTACTCTCCTGTTCAAAGTGTCTCATTTTAAAGCAAACGGGGACAGACTGAAGTGTGACCTGGGAGGCGCAGAGTCTCTGAATGAGGAGCTGGAGGAATTTAACTCGGACAAGCTGCAGGAAAGACCGCCTAAGAATCTTTTGTGACCACTGAGATAATTTTATAAAAATATAATAGAACACACACGGATGCAAGATGTCCTTCAAAGCAAAACATTATCTCACATACGAGTACGGAACTGTGTGCGCATCATAAAAAGTGAGAGAAAGAGGGGGGTGAGACCTTCCAGATGGGACTAGCAGACGAACGAGCGCTATGTGGGCTCCAATTCCCAATCCCAGTAGAAAGAGATTAACGGGGCCACTTCTGGACTCAGCCAGACTAACACACACTGTCCCCCGGAGCCCCTGACGCTTGGGGTGCATTTTGCTCCCTATCAGTGTTCACAACATGAACTACCAGGCTCTCCCAGGAGACCCTGCGCGCCCCAGCTACTCCATCAGAGAAGAAACACAAAGTCTAAATGGGCTGCAACAGCCCAACAGTCTACCACGGTGTGCTATCATTTCCTTACTCCCACTGTGACTTCAGCGTGAGTTCAAGGCTGTTAAAAGAAACACTTTGGCTTCCGATTTCTCATGGGTTCACATGAATGGTAAACCAAGATCTCTGTTCCTTCCTTGCAACTTCATAATAAAGGCACTTCTATCAACAGTGTAGCCTTGGAGGATGACACATTGTTACTGGGAATGAACTTGAAAGTAAGAAACAATCAACCTAGATAGACCCATAGATTACTTGCACAGGTTCCACCCTGCCACCCACCAGCTTCAGTGTGGAAATTGGAACACAGGGTAAAAACTGAAAAAATCGAGGCTATTTTTCCCCTCTGGAGGAACAAGCATCTCTGAAGGTAATGAACCCTTTTGCTGGCACACTTGAAACTGGCGCTCCAGCACCCGGATCCACTGGCACCCAGAACTCAGAGCAGTGGGGAAACCGAAGCCTCCCACTGCTAACCTGCTTGGCAGAGCGCAGAGGACCAAGGCTCCTCCTTGGGAAACCTGATCTCCAGAGTCCGGGTGGCAGTCACACAAGGGCTCCATTCAGGCGAGCGAGCGCTGGGACAAGTACTGCCTGCTGGAAGGGTCTCTCTGACCACTGAGCTTGCATATCAATCAGCTTAACTTTTGTTCCTCGCTGTTGCAGTGATGGCAAATGATGTGGGTTCAGCCAGCCTCATCACTCCCTGTCCTGTCTCTGACACATCTCTGCAGTCTGGATGAGGCTTAGAAGAACCGTCTATAGAGAGCCGGAAGGGAGGTGGACAGAGGGAGGGAGGGAAGGAGGGACTGCTGACTGACTTGAATGAGAAGGAATGAAGGACAGGCACTTGGCCCAGAGGTTAAGCTGCGTTAGGACACCGTGTCTGATACTGGGTTTGATACCTGGTTCTGGGTTCTGGCTTCTGACTCCAGTTTATGGCTAATGCAGACCCTGGGAGGCAACGCTGATGGCTCAAGTGGTTGAATTCCTGCCACCTATGTGGGAGACTTGGATTGAGTTCCTGGTTCCCACTTTCTGCACTGGCCCACCCGTTCATTAGGGATATTTGGGAGGTGGGGGCAAAAAACAAAACAAAACAAAACAAAACAAAACAAAACAAACAAACAAAAAAAAAACCCACAAAAACCAAAACCAGAAAAGGAATGGAACTAAACTAACTGACCTAAATATCAAAACTTCTTCCAAATAAGGAATACTTGCTAGATATCTAAACAATTAAGTTAATAAATAAAGTAACTTTTTGGCAGGGAGAGAAGTGGGGGGTGTATTTTTCCTTGATACTGAAATTACAGCTTGAACCATTGTAGAATAATTTATTAGGAGTCAAGGGAACAGAGGAGGACCAGCTTAAACAAAGTCAACAAAAAGGACATTAAAAAAACTATTATTATACAAGGTTGTTGTTTGGGAAAAATGAACTGTTACCAATTCTAAAATCAAAGAGTACAAAACAGTTAACTTTATAATTATACTTATAAAAAGAAAGAAAAATAATTAAGGACTTCATTCAACTTCTCAAAAAAATTTAATTTTTTGTTTTTAAAAAAATTCTTAAAGAGGCTGGTGCTGTGGCATAGTGGGTAAAGCCACCATCTGCAGTGCCAGCATTTCATATGGGTGCTGGTTCGAGTTCTGGCTGCTCCACTTCCGATCCAGCTCCTTGCTATGACCTGGGAAAGCAGTAGATGGCCCAAGTCCTTGGGCTCCTGCACCCACCTGGGAGACCTGGAAGAGGCTCCTGGCCTTGGATTGGTAGAGCTCCGGCCGTTGCAGTCATTTGGGGAATGAACCAGCAGATGGACGACCTTTCTCTCTCTCTCTCTCTCTCTCTCTCTCTCTCTCTCTGCCTCTCCCTCTGTGACTCTGCCTTTCAAATAAAAAATAATAAATCTTTAAAAAAATTCTTCAATGGGTGATAGAAAAGGTCTATTAATTTTTATTTAAACAGTTTCTACACTACTACATCAGGCATTAACTGAAATTATTGCCCCTAATACGCAAAAGCAAGAAATACACAAAGATAAAAATAGGAATTAGAAAAAGAGGGACCAGCGCTGTGGTGCAGTGGGTTAACTGCCCCTTGTGATGCTGGCTTCCCATGGTGAGGTGTCAGAGTGGCTGCTCTGCTTCTGACCCAGTTCCCTTCCAAAGTGCTTCGGAAGGCAACAGATGACGGTCCAAGTGCTTGGACCCCTGCCACCTACATGGGAGTCCCAGATGGAATTCCTAGTTCCTGGCTTTGGCCTGGCCCAGCCCTGGCTGTTGTGGCTATTTGGGAAGTCAACCAGTGGATGGAATCTCTGTCTCTCTGCCTTTCAAATAAAGAAATATACACACCATCTTTAACAAAGAATGGTAGTAGTCATAAATAAAGCCAAATCCAGAGCTCCCTAGTTCTTGGAATAGGAGAGGGGGGACAACTCCACAGGAGAAACTCATGCCACTTTTAAAAAAATATTTATTTGAAAGTTCAAGTTACAGAGAGGCAGAGGCAGAGGCAGAGAGAGAGAGAGAGAGAGAGAGAGTCTTCCATCGGGTGGTTCACTCCCCAAATGGCCGCAATAAGCAGAGCTGGGCTGATACAAAGCCAGGAACCAGGAGTTTCTACCGGGTCTCCCAACTTGATTCAGGAACCCAAGCACTTGGGCCATCTTCCACTGCTTTCCCAGGCCACAGCAGAGAGCTGGATCGGAAGAGGAGCAGCTAGGACTCAAACTGGTGCCCATATGGGATGCCAGCACTGCAGGCGGGGACTTTACCTACTACACCACAGCACTGGACCCTCATATCACCTTTACAAAGAGAAATTTATATCCTGCTTTTAGGCAAAAATGATTAAATGAGTAACAATCTTTAAAAAAAAATCAGTTGAATCTGCCTAGTTTACTCTATATACCAGAAAAAAATTTGACATAGATCAACAAAAATTTAAATGTAAGCAAACTCATGAAAATACTAGATCTGGGGGTGGTTAGCCTATGTGTTAAGACACAGGAAGCCTGTGTCCCACATCAGAGCACCTGCGTTTCACTCCTGGCTCCATTTTCCTGCTGATGCAAACCCCGAGAGGCAGTGGTGATGGATCAAGTAATTGGGTTCCTGCCACCCACATGAGATGTGGATTGAGCCCTCGCTGTTGTGGGCATGTGGACAGTGAACAGCGGATGAGAGTTCTTTCTCTGGTCTATCTCACTGACTCTCAGATAAGTAAATGAAATTAAAAGTCCTGGACAAAAACATGGGAAGCTTTTTGTGAGTATATATCCAGGGAGTTCTTTAGAGGAAGCAGATATTCAAAGAAATCTTAGGAGAAATTAGAGATATTTTTTTTTATTTTTTATTTTTTGACAGGCAGAGTGGACAGTGAGAGAGAGAGAGAGACAGAGAGAAAGGTCTTCCTTTTGCCGTTGGTTCACCCTCCAATGGCAGCCGCGGCTGGCCTGCTGTGGCCAGCGCACTGCACTGGTCCAATGCCAGGAGCCAGGTGCTTCTCCTGGTCTCCCATGGGGTGCAGGGCCCAAGCACTTGGGCCATCCTCCACTGCACTCCCTGGCCACAGCAGAGAGCTGGCCTGGAAGAGGGGCAACCGGGACAGAATCTGGCGCCCCGACCAGGACTAGAACCCAGTGTGCCGGCGCTGCAAGGCAGAGGATTAGCCTAGTGAGCCGCGGCGCTGGCCAGAGAAATTAGAGATATTAAGAAGCCTAATTTCCTGGCCTACTGTTGGAGATTGGGGTAGCTTAACCCTCTGCAAAGTTACTCTTAGCGCAAGGAGTGGGTCACGCCGAACACCTCACTCACTCCTGGTAAGCAGTGCACCTCTTTAATGTTGTTGATATACAGAGGGGTCGCTTTGCACTGTCCACGGTGCAGGTCTCGTGTGCAGGAAGGTAGAACCCAGATGGCTTCTACATTATCTTCTTCTTTGACATTCAAAGGAAACTAGTTTGAATTCTGTGTCCCTCCCCAGGGACATCTGGATAATTGATGCATTTTACTGTCACTCCAGCATGCAGAGAATTCAATTTATTTTTACCCATACATTCTAAAAACTCAGCACTCGACATTCTGTACACACTAGGGTGCATTTGGGTCTTCACCTAACCATATAGCTTGAAGGTTGTTTCTTTTCTGTTATATACAGGACTTTCATTAAAAAAAAACAACACTAAGTTGTACATCATTGCACTTTATGTAGATAACGTCATTTACTTCATTCATCTCCACCAATGGGCACTTACACTGCTTTTAATCTTTTGCTGTCACCAAGGGTTCTGCAATGAGTTCCATTATGTGGAGGTCATTCGGCATGGGTCATGGGTGGGATATCCGTACGAGAATTGCTGGGTTCCCGGGTAGATGTTGGGCACATATTGCCAAACTGCCTTCCACAAAGGCTGTACCTGTTCATGTTTCTGTAAGTTTGGGGGTCACCTTTTCCTCACATTCCTGCCAGCAGAGAATGTTATTAAGTCTTTGAACTTTGTCAGTCTTATGGGTGAAAGTGGACTTTTACTGTACTTTATAGATTTTTCTTATGCGATGACTTCTAAAGTTATTTTTCATATATTAAATGGACTATGCATTTAATATATTTCTGGACTTTGTAGTGCATTCCACTGGTCTCTTTGTCTCTTCATATGCTATTACTATAGTGATTTTTTTTTAATCACATGAGCACTATACTCTTACTCTGTGGCAGGGCTAACTGCCCTCTTGGTTTTTATTTCTCCCATAGGAATTAACTGAACATTCTTAATTTCTATAGGAATTTGAGAAACAGCTTGCTTTTTTTTAAAAAATCCATTGCATTCTAAAATTTGTCACTCAAGAAATACTTTGTTATTTCACATATGGATGTTATAAGATTTGAGTAGTAAAAAGTAACAATATTTTCTATAATCTTTATTAACTCTGGCTTTTTGCTCTGCTTTCTTGGAAATCTCCTTATTTGACCTTTCAATTCTTCTACTAAATTCTTCGGTTGCTAACAGCTTCTTAATTTCCAAAAGGTATCGTTATGTTCTTGAATGTTCCTATTTTATATCATTCTGTTCTTGCTTTCTGAATATATCTCTTCTTGGTTTCTTGAGGCTATTGGTGAAGTTTTTAATATATTCTTTATTTACAGGTTTTTATTTACTGTAGTTGCTTCTGCCACCTGCTTATTTTGTTGTCTCTAGAGTTCTTGGCTATCCATGTTTAAGACAAAAAAAATTGACTTGTCTGTGTAGGCAGTGGGAGGAATTGTCAGCTGACCACATATTCAAGATCTAACTGGGCAGTTTGAAGCCCTCCAACCTCGTAACCTGCAGGTCTTCCATCGTGCGTTCATCAGATGCCTTAAGAAAGACTTTCAAACTTTCTCCTGGAGTCTTTGATGGTCCGAGTCAGGTTGCCTCTCTTCCTTCCTATCCTCCCAATGTCACAGACATGGTGACGTCACCCGTCAGGCCTTTAGGAATGCCTCAATGTCGTGCCCTGGAAATGCGTGCAGAGCCTCGTCCACCAGCTTTTCCGTGGGCTCTGCAGACACTGAGCACACACCGCCCACTCGTTGTAGGCGTAGACGCAGCCTCTGCCTCCATTCCGCACGTGGGTGCCCGCTGGGCACCAGAGGCAGAGGCATTTTTTTGCAGTTACATCACATTAATAGATCATTTAGAGAAACAATTACTCACTTGTTAAAGCTTATCACTGAAGCCTTACCATTTCTCTTCCATATCTTTTGAATCATATCTTCCTTGAGCATTTAACAAGGATGCCTTAATTAAAATATTACTTATGAATTCTTCACAGCAACCTTGGCAAACAGGCAGGTCAGACAGGAGACAGGCAATTAGCCCAAGATTAGATTCAATAGAAAGGCCAAGTCAAGTTTCACGTCTATCATTTGGCAATGCCTTATCAGATCTATGCAAATTAAAAACCCACTTTCACGCCAAGGGTTAAGTTTTCCCATGCACAAAGCTAGCCATATGAGAGAACAATCCCGCAGTGTATTTCTTGTGTGGGGATCTGTGGCCAGGCACTGTGGATTGCATTCCAATCATGAAGCAACAATCTCAGAAGAATTTTGAAACCAGAGTTGGCTTGACCATCGTACAATGACACCCAGGATCTTGGCCCATTTCCCAGGTTTTCCCATTTTGGTTTTGTAGCAAGTTTAGTCATGCCTGGGAATTTGCTGAATATGGACCTTGGATCCGTGACTTCCAATTGGGAATCAGTGGCTTCTGTCTGATCAAAGGTTTGCGGATCAAGATTTACAGACCTACTGCAGTTGTAAAGAGTTCTCTATAGGAATCCTTGGCACAGGGGTGCAGCCAGGAAGAGGGGCTGTGGACTACAGAAGGCAATGACCTTGAGAGAGTGCTCTTTTATGAACACTGGAGCTGCATGTGGAGAATCTTCCAGACTTTTAATAAAGATCTATCGGATTTAAAGCTATTTTTAATGCCTCCCCTTGACAAATGGCAGCTCATGAAGGGTCAGCCAAAACTTGATAAATTGGGTGTCTTCCTACCATCATTCTAGTGAATATGGACAAACTGAGAGGGCCCAATCAGTGGCTGAATTATTTAGGGCACAAGCACGTGTTGACATACAGCTGAGTATTTTTGGATTCCATTTCCCAAACAAATATCGTATTCATCATTGTAGTCAACACTTCTCTCCTCAGTGCCTGGTGTAATTAACAGTTCACTTATTTAGAATATTCCTTAAAGGGCCTAATAGTGGGATGATACACGTAGCCAAGCCATATTCTGAGTTTTTTGCTGCCATAAAAATCAGAACGTTCGTTAGCTCCTCCTGCCCCAACAGAAAGACCACTGTGTTCCGAGCTAGAATGTGATGCAAGAATCCCACCAGCGTGCCGCTCAATGAATGCCGAGCTTGTTCGGTGACGGCCAGAAAGTAGGACAAAGGCTAAAAGCAGAAACCTGGGGGCAAGTTTGAAGCCATGAACTGAGAGGCAAATACATGTTGAAACAGGCAATGATCGAGGCAGAGACCAGGTTGTAAAATTTGACGAGGAAAAGGAGAAAGAGGAGCTGGTGAGGCAGATAGCTGTTCCAGTCAGTGACCTCAGCGGGTTTGCTGGGCGCGGAGGTTGCCAAACATATGAAATTCGACCTCCCAGAACACAGCACAGAGCTGGCGAGACCGTGCTGGATAACAAGCGCCTTTGACTCCCACCGTAATGGCAACACCTTAGGCTGTAGACACGAAACCATTTATACACGGGGAATGAACGACAGGCGAGGCAAAGTGGGAGTAAGACGAAATTGTTTCCCTAAACGAAGCAAACGGCACGTCAGGTTGGGAGCAGCATTTCCAAGTGTAGGAAAGCCACACAAGTTTCATGCTTCCCTACATGCTGAATGCCTCAAGCAACATGCGTGAGGAATATTTGACCCAAACAACACTGTGCTCCTGAGTCTTGAACTCTGAGTATTATTTAATGCTGTGGTTCTGCTCCTCTTCCAATCCAGCTCTCTGCTGTGGCCTGGGAAAGCAGTAGAAGATGGCCCAAGCGCTTCCACCCCTGTGGAAGACCTGGAAGAAGCTCCTGGTTCCGGGCTTAAGATCAGCTCAGCTCCAGCTGCTGTGCCATTTGGGGAGTGAGCCAATGGATGAAAGATGTTTCTGTCTCTCCCTCTAATTCTGCCTCTCAAATAAATAAAAAGAATCTAAAATAAAGATATGCCGTGGTTAGAGGATTCAGAAAATCTCACGTGAATGGAAATCCGAATCTGATGAACCTCTCGCTGAAATGTAAAACAGGATTTAAGCTAACGGGAACTCCAGTTGATTTGGATGACAATTTTTTATTAAAGATTTATGGACTTAGAGATGTATGGACAGTTGAGGATCCGAGTGCGCCTTTGTTATGTTTCAAAAAAGTTCATGGAAAATGGAATTCAAAGATGTTTGTGTTGGTGCAAAAATTTTTGAAGTCCATGTATTTAGGGGTCTTTGAAAAGTTCATGGGAAAACGCTTATTATGCAAACAACACTCAACGGGAGGCGGCCGAAACACCAGCCGCTCTGCACAGGGCCCCAAGGCAGGCCAAGAGGATGTGATCGATTCGGTTTCTCTCCCGTGTGAACTACATTGCTTTCCAGCCCACTGGCGAGCACGGTGGCTATTTTTACCAGCAATCCAGACCACAGCAAGGGAAAGGCTAGAATTTTGCTGGCGTCGTCATTTTCATACAGATTTCCACGTGGAGTCTGGCTGGATTGAAGGCCCATGGGGAGGCTGTCCCCGCAGGGGAGACTGGGAGAGGCAGCAGAGCACAGGGGTAAGCAGGGGCCCAGCTCAGCCCCACCATCATGGCGTGGCTGTGTGTCTGGCCTGCCTGGCTCAGCTTTCTGAGCCTTGGTGAACAGCGCTGGGCAACAGCTATTTCCCTTGCAGGGGTATCGGGAACACGGAGCGAGGGAGCCGATCTGAAGCTCCTGCAACAGAGCCACGGAGACAGCAGCCCTTTGGTGAAGTTTAACAGAGCTCTTCCCATTCAGCAAGCTGCTAAGGTGCCAGCCCTATGGATACGGCTGTATCCTGACGTCTTTGTAGCTGACAGAGGGAGGGGGAGAAGGTGAGACATCTTTGACACAAGTGTCAGGAGCAGACTTTTACAATCACAGGTGTAGAGGGGCCAGGAGTCCACTCTTTGCTGCAGCAGAAATTAGTGTTCTCCAACTTAGCGCTACCAGAGGGGCCCAGTGCCTCCCCCTGCCCAAGTCTTTCCCCGCCCCATGCTGTGGTACCCTCTCTCTTCAGTGTGGCATGCGGTCAGCCAGGAGTTGTGTGAGGAGTGACCCTGGGAGGGAATTGGATATGGGTAGAAGCTGGTGTTTCCCAGCTTCCAAAAGAGCTGTGTTCCTAAAGTTAAGAAGATTTTAGTTTAAACTTGGGACAAAGCACAACTAACTGGTGTGTGCTTTAAAAAAGCAAACTCACTCACCAACCTGCAGTGGTCACCGACGCTCCAGTTGCCTCCCGTGCTTCCATTCCCTTCTATAGGGTCTCAGCTGCAGAGGCTGAACCGGCAGCAACGAGTACCTGGCATTCAGAGACGAGGCTGCAGCTGGAAAGCTCCCCCCTTCTCTTAATTGCCAACAGAGATCACTGATTTCAGAACAAGTAAGAGTTCTACAAGCAGGGGTGGGGAGGTGGGGGGAAACACATCCCAGGCCGAGGGGAGACCTAGTACAAAGGCAGAGACAGGCGCGCACGCACTGTAAGTTGAAGGATCCCACAGGGCAAGAGGGGCGTTTGGGCCTCTGTAGGAGATCGCCTGCAAGATACTAAGGGGCACAGGTGAGGACCACCTGTAATGAGAAACACCGTCTAAGGCATTTTGCTTTGGCACAGGTTAACGCAACCACCAGTCTTCTATCGCCCACTGCAGCTCTGCCTTCAAGCTCTTCCCAGCAGACCTCCCACTCCTGCCCAAGACTGTCGGCTTTGCCTTCTTTGGTTGTGGAAAAAGCAAGGTCCGGCAGGCACCATGGCTCACTAGGCTAATCCTCCGCCTTGCGGCACCGGCACACCAGGTTCTAGTCCTGGTCGGGGCGCTGGATTCTATCCCGGTTGCCCCTCTTCCAGGCCAGCTCTCTGCTGTGGCCCGGGAGTGCAGTGGAGGATGGCCCAGGTACTTGGGCCCTGCACCCCATGGGAGACCAGGAGAAGCACCTGGCTCCTGCCATCAGATCAGCACAGCGTGCCGGCTGCAGCGGCCATTGGAGGGTGAACCAACGGCAAAAGGAAGACCTCTCTCTCTCTCTCTCTCTCACTGTCCACTCTGCCTGTCAAAAAAAAAGAAAAAGGTCCCTGTCATCTGATTCTCCTGGGTCCAGGCAGGGTCTGCCTTTCCTTCTCCCAACTCAGCCAATCCCATGAATTTTGATCACAGAATTTCCCTGCTAGAATGCAAACTCCAGGAAGCAAGGAATTTTTGTTTTTCTAGAAAGTTCCTGGTGAGGCTGGCGCTGTGGCATAGTGAGTAAAGCCAGCACTTGCCGTGTTGGCATCTCATATGGGCGCCAGTTTGAGTCCCGGCTGCTCCATTGCCGATCCAGCTCCCTGCTAATGTACCTGGGAAAGCAGCGAAGGATGGCCCACAGGTTTGGTTTCCTGCCACCCACGTGGGGGACCTGGATGAAGACCTTGGCTTCTGGCTTTTACCTGGCTCAGCCGTAGTGTTTGCTCCCATCTGGGGGTGAACCAGCAGATAAAGATCTTTCTCTTTAACTCTGCCTTTCAAATAAATAAATAAATGTTTAAAAAAAAACATGCCTTAGAGCCTCACCATGGCTCACACGGAGAGAACCATGGCCCAAGGACCCCCACAAAGAAAAAGTACTTCCACCCAGGGGTTGAAAAGGCTTCAGGGAGGCCCCTAACTACAGGGCGTGGGCGGGGCTACAAGTAAAATGCGGTCATTTCTAGTAAAATGGTATGGGGCTTGCTGGTGGAAGACGAGGCACGAGTCAGGCAGGCAGTGCGTGGGCAGCCTGGAATGACAGCTGGCGCCTGGGGCTGGGGCCGATGACCATGGGGAGCAGGCCCATGGGGCCCTGCCCCCTTGTCCAGCACGCTGTCTCTGCGGTTCCTTTCTTGGGACGCCCATGCTGCCAGGCCGTGGTGACCACACAACGACCTCTCTCCTTCCCTGTTACCCCTCCTCTCTGACGGCCCACACACACTGTCCCATCTCAGTTCTGGATGTGGTCCCTTCATCCTGGCCACTTCCTTCCCAACCCAAGGTCAGTGCCACCTCAGGGAATTCCTTCTGTCCAGCACTGAAACTCCTGGTATGTTAAAACATCTGGTATCTCAAATGCCACGTTTTAGTCATTCTGGTGCAAATGGGAAGGTGAGTGCAAACGGAGGGGCACTGGTCCCAGTCTCCATGGTTACCTCCCGAACCCTGCACTGAGGAGTCCTGAAATTATACTGAAATTACTCACTATCCTTCCTGGGACAAGGTTTGGTGGCCACGGCTCCTTACAGATTTTAGTATCATATAGCCTTCCTAGGGTTTTTGGGAGGGTTACTGTAAACTGTAGGATCAGAATTCCCTAGAATGTGTAGAACAACTTGGTTTTGGGGATTGTGCACTCTGTGGCAAAAGAATAAACGAATTCATCCAGACACACAGTGTCATCCAGGAAAACACGTCTCCCGCTCACTGCTTTAAGTGATTAAAGGTGCACGCACCAGTGCCAGCTGAGAAAAAGCAGAACTGGACAATGCTAGAATCAAAGTTTTACGTTTTCTGCCATCCGAGCTGACCACTGCAGAGATAAGACAAACAATGCACACTCCAGGGAAACAGAATGCCTTCACCCCTGACAATGAGAAAAAGGCCAAGTTCCAGGGGCCGTCCCTGCAGTCAGCCATAACATTCAGCAGTGTCAGGGGGTGAGCACAGAGGGCCTGCTAGTGGAAGGCAAGCGCCGAGGGTCTCAGGAGAGTCCGAGGGCTCACGGCGTCTGGGGAACGCGTCTGCGAGCAAGAGGCAGCCGTCTCCCTGGACTCTTGGGCAGTCTGGGTTCTGACAGCCTTAGAACCAGACAACGGCTGGTCACAGAGGTCACAGAGAGTCAGTGAAATAGTTTTAGACATAAGCAGAGTGGGCATGGTCAAGGAGAGGGAGTGATGCGTGAATTCTTCCCGAAGAAAATATCAAAGGTCAAGTGTTAACACACAACCTCCTGGTCTTGTGGGTTCAGCCAACTGTGAACCAAAAATATTTGGAAAAAAAACTATGCTGAATCTGTGAAGACTTTTCCATCATCATTCCCAAACACTGCAGTGTAACTACTCCTCACCTAGCATTTACAGTGTGCTAGGTATTACAATCCAAAGAGGATTCAAAGCACAGGTTATACGCAAATACCACACCATTTAACATGAGGGACGCAGCCTCTGTGGATTCTGGTGCCCTTAGGGGGCGGGGTGCCTGGAACCAATTCCCATGGATGATGAGGGACAACCGTCCTGTTTCTCATCTTACTCCAACACAAGACCAGATGTAATCTTCCCAAAGAGTACTTCCCGACATATCCTGACAACTGTGGGTGGGGAGGAAGCAAGCTGTCCCTTGCTACACATAAATGAAAAACCATAAGGTAGCAGACAATACTAAGCACACACACGCCCATGTTCAAACACAAAGGCCAAGGGAAAGTTCACGCCAGCAATCTGCTAAGGACTATTTTTGGGGGAAACACAGGCACACACACATGCACATATATGTGCACACGCACACACATGCAAAAACGCTTCTAGTCTACAAAAAGTATGGTACTTAAATTTCTATGCATTAACTGATGATGGCAAAATTGTGGAAACAGCCCACTTGTCATGAGTGGATCAAAGGACAACAATAGACACCACGCAAGGGAACATTACACACTATTCAACAGCGTGCAACCTGTGTCCTGACAAAGTCCGCATCTGTCACCATATGGAAAACAAATAAAATCCTTCCTGGGTATTGGCTTCCCCCTTATTTTTGCTTTTCATTGGTTTGCTCTTTTTTTGCTCCTGGAAGAGAGAAGTCCATCCAGGCCTGGTAGGACGCTCTTGCAGGAGGGGCTGGGAGACCAACGGGGGCGGTGAGCCTTTACACACTGTCAACAGCTTGCTGCAAGGTGAGTGTGAGCGCGCACAAGGTGTGAGGGTGAGGGTGAGGGGCAACAAGCAAGAGAGGCAGCTTCTGCCCTTTAGGGGGCGGGTGCTAACCATGACTCTGTCACTGGTTGGCCGTGTCCTCACAGGGGGTGGGAGCAGTCGCTTGTGGAATGACACTCTGTACAGTGAAGGCATTAAATGTGACCTAAGCGTATTTCAGACTCGATGGTGACAGGTTAAGTTCCACAACTGACAGTTCTTTTCCTGGGAGACTCTGCCACCTCCGTTCCCAGTCACCATGTCATTCTGCATCCAATCAGCAGCTCCTTGTGACCTTTGTTGCTTTTTAAATGCTTACGTAAAACTAAAACAGGATCAGACTAGAGGACCTCTAACATCCGTAGACATCCTGAGATCTTAGGGCTTTTGAAAATGGTCATCAGCAATTCCTAAAGACCAAAATGGGCCGTGCAGAGCCCAGGCTGCCCCCGCACGGCACTCAGTTATGAGAGCAGACGTCTGAGGCGAGACTGGAGCTGCAGATTCAGCGGGCACCACCAGAGCGCAGGGCCCAGGCGCAGCAGCAGGTCACGGGTAAGAGACAGAAAACTTGAGGCAGCCACAGGAGGCAGCCATCTGACCTGGTCTGGTGAAACTCTCGTCGTCTTCCAGCGAATGATCACTGCCTTCTCTTTGCAGCGCTTCTTTAGCACCACTTCCACAACACGACGACTAACAGGAAGTTTCAGACACACACCTAAGGTAAGTTTAACCTCGGGTCATATTCTGCCACCACACTTACCTCTCTTCCTTCCATCGACTCTCTGGGGGTGCAGAGCTGGGGCTCGCATGCTTCAGGTCCCACCAAGGAAACACAGAGGCTGACGCCTGTTTACAGGTCTCTGCCCGAGGCCCTCAGCATATTTCAACAAGCTAACAGGCACGGTTTAATACAAAGAAGTAGAATGCAGGATTCCTAAGCCTAGCTTCATTTGTAAAGGAGCAGTTACTGGAAAACTCAATATATCCTGCAATTATGTTTTATAATACAGTAACACTGGGGTTATAATATAAGCAAAATCACTGCTGAAAATAAAGTTATAAATTGCCAAAGAGCCCTAGCAAGGCAATTTTAAAGGAAAAAAAAAAAAGCAAGATTCAATCTAAAATATTCTTAACTCCTTATTCTAACCTTAGTTGAATGATCTGATTAGTATTTAACAGAATCATCATACCAAGTACACAAAATAGAGAATAAAATTTTAATGGTATCAAAAACAGAACTTTTTTGGGCCAATTTAGTACTTGCTGGAATAGAGTTGCAAAATGTTACTCAGTAACTGACTTAGCTTCTAAATCAAGGCAGAATTACACATATTCTGTATATTCCTTGAGTATATACAAGTACATCTCATGATAACATGCAGAGACATGGAAACAAGAATACCACAAAACCCCAGATCGTCATCTCCACTGATGAAACACTGAATGGAAAAGAGAATACCTCTCCAGGAGTCTGGAACATCTACTTTGAAAAGGGGGTTTTGGATGTTGCTCTTTCCAAAAATTCAAATAAACTCCATGTGTTTAAATTTGATTTTTTTCAGTATGAACAAAGGAAGAAGACATTCCAATGGGTATAGGAACACATAAAAAAAAAAAAAAAAGGTACCGAACTCAAAGCTCTGACAGTTTTCACTCTTCTCGGGTGGAAAGGGTCCTTTACGTTCCAGTGGAAAAGAATGAATCCCGTGAGGCTTCAGCATCTGGGTCTGATACCACCGCCAGCAACCAACACTCAGGACCTTTTAAAGAGTCGTGACAGGAGTTTAATTTTCCTGAGAACCAAATTAGAGCTACAAAACAACGGGCTACGAAAATGACCTGAGTTCATAGGAATCTCAAAGTCTGAGAAAGATTGCTTCAGCTTTGCTCACCAAAGGCCTTTTATAGCAAACGTCTCCTCGTGACTCATGCACATGCTCATGGAGCCTTGGGATTATCTTTTTTTTAACACTAAGAAGAAGTGCTTTCTGTTGTGCAAATGCAATGGGAGGCCCAAAGAGCTGACAGTACTGATGGGGCTGGGGAAAGCCTACGTGCGCCCGGGCCACGGCTTATCTTACAGGGAAAGGAGTGGGTGAGGCGCACAGCTGACAATGCGGCCCCGCTCTGACAGGGGTCACCTGGGAGCCAAGACGTTCCCTGCAAGGTAGGTAAGGGCAGCACCTTTCGGGGAACCCAGAGGGTGTCACAGAAGCAATCCTCTCCAGAGGGTGAGAGCCTCAGAACACAGATGGGAACACGTCGGCTTGTCGGCCGCTTCTTCCAAACAGAAACTGCGACGTGCTATTACTGCCTGCCAATCACTAAGGGGGTCACACACGAA